>NC_058081.1:65433157-65776361 GCF_014858855.1 Bufo gargarizans | reverse complement strand
CGCCTGCCCTCACTAGCCAGTAACAATAGCCCCCCAAAAGTGTCAGTAACCAGAGCCCTCCCACTAAAGGGTTAATCTCCTGCAGCACAAAGGGGTCCTCTTGCCACATGTTGCTTTCATTTATACACTGAGCAGATGGCAGATCTCCCTTCCCTGGTCTGCGCTGCTCCAGCAATGCTGAGTGAGGGAGCGTCTGCCAAGCGCAGGGACAGGGAGAAGTGCACACAGCCCAGGCACTGTTATCAGCTGCTGGGGAGGACCTGGCTTTAATCATTTACGACACTGTTCGTGGATTTACAAAATTGAGGGCAACGCTAGTATCCGTACAGCGCCCCTGGATACAGCAGGATGGAATCAACTAGTCTTTGGACTGGGTTCTATGACGAGGAGGAGGAGGCAGCCGCGGACTAAAGGGATGCAGACAGAAAGGAAATCGGTATGATGCCCTGGAAAATGCCCAGCAGCGGCAAGGTGAGAGCCTCCCCAGTTATGAGCAGCGGCTACAGAAGCATGTGGCGATGCGGATGGGTCTCTTGGGAGAGCAGCCTCTGGATGAGTGGGTGACAGAACTGGAGAGCCTGGTATGGAAGGAGCTTTGGCTACACAACGCCTACCAGGCACTCTGGTGGTATGTGATTCAGCACTCCCCCTGGGTGGCTGAGCATGACAGACCCGAGTTTGGGGATTATGATGGCCCTGGCCTATTGTTTGAGGCCTTTGCAGAACCGGAGTTCGGAGATGCTCGAGAGTAGCGGTCCCGGGATATCTATGACTACAGGGAGGCTATGCATGATTGGGCTACAGTGAGAGGTGAGACAAGACCTGGCATCTCTAGTGTAAAAGGAGTGGGAGCTGGAGCAGGATTACCAATGCCTCTTCAGCTCAATTCGGTCCCAATATACACTGCCAGAGAGCTGAGTGGCAGTCCCAGACCTACAACCCTACAGCTGGGAAGTCCCGACTGAAGTATCCCCTGCTTCAGTACCAGCTACAGAGGTAGGGGACCTCATAGACTGGTCCTGGGGGGAAACCCATATGGCAGGTGGAGATGGGACGGAGATCTCTCCACCGACCCTACAGGGATGCTGGGCAGTCAGCCCAGATCCCCAACGGCAGCCGGAGTTTCAGGGAGTAGGGACAGTTGGTCCTGCTCCCCAGCGGCAGTATGTTTTTCAGGGAGAGGAGAGCATCGTCTCCATTCCCCAGCGGCAGTGTACTTTGAAGGGAGAGGAGACAGCACCCCTAACTCCAATGGTGCAGATGGGACCGCAGTCTCTGCACCAGACCTACTGGGATGCTGGACGGCCGGTACAGAGTCCCCACCAACCCCGCAGGAATGCCAGGAGGAGGAGGTAAGCGATCCCTCCTCTCCACAGCTGATCCGCGACAAGGTCCTGGGGGTAGAATTCCCTGACCCCATCCCAGCGGAAGAGCTGGCATCTGGGAAGAGCGCAGTTGGCCTCTGCCCTCCTCTATCCTCTTCTCCAGAGGCTGACTCCACACCGGCTTCCCCAGCAGAAGAGCTGGCATCTGGGCAGAACACAGTTGGCCTCTGCCCTCCTCTATCCTCTTCTCCAGAGGCTGACTTCCCACAGGCTACCCCAGCGGAAGAGCTGGCATCTGGGCAGAGTGCAGTCAGCCTCTGTCCTCCCCTATGCTCTTCTCCAGAGGCTGACTCCACACAGGCTTCCCCAGCGGAAGAGCTGGCATCTGGGCAGAACACAGTTGGCCTCTGCCCTCCCCTATCCTCTTCTCCAGAGCCGGACTTTCCACAGGCTACCCCAGCGGAAGAGCTAGCATCTGGGCAGAGCGCAGTTGGCCTCTGCCCACCAAGTACCTACAGCTCCAAGCTAGAGAACAACAATGAAGCAAGGAGTAGCAGATGCCCACTCAACAGCTGGGGACATACAGAACAGAGCCAGGCCCCAAAATTCAACAGGTCCAGTATTGGGTTGTGGGTGGACGGCCAGACTAACTCAGGTACCGACCAGGATGAGGTCAGGTATCTGGTTAGTCTTCCGGGGGGGGGGGGGGGGGAGATGTGTGGCGAAACCAACCTCGCCACTGGGTTTTGGAGGGGCCTGGCTACCAGCCTCTTGCCCCAGGATTATGGGCCCTCTCATCAGCCAGGCCTCCTTTGTTCACAAAGGACTTGGACTAACTTGAACGCCAGGTCTAATTCGTGCCATTTTGGGATGTTAAATGTCTATGTGTATTGAAAAGGGTGGGACATTGTATACGTTGAGTAGTGAGGTCTGTTCCATTGTCTCTCTGTGTGTATTGGCGATGTCCTTTGTCCTGAGAGATAATTGAATTACTTCTCGGTTGTCTCCAGGACAGAGGATATTGTGTATTCGCCTGCCTGTGATGATTACATCAACCCAGTGTGAGGTAGTTGTATCACAGGCAGAGGGGAGGATTTTGTGTGGGAGTGTCTGAGTGTATTGTACGTGGTTATTGGCTGTTTTTACAAAACCCTGTGGGTGGTAACCTTGTTGGAAGATGTGTATAAATCAATGCTTGTGTGTTCAAATAAAGAGTTCCTGTTTTTACCCTTTACCATGTTGAGGCTGGTGTTTGGGTAACTGATCGACACTGGGGGATTGCTATACTCCCCTGGCATAACTACTAGCTCTTGTAAGAGCTGTTCCTGCTCTCTGGTTTTAGGAGAGGTTCACCCACTGGAGCCTTGTCGTAGGTCCAGGGTGGGTAGGAGACGGTGAGACCTCAACCAAGCTTCGGCGGTTCGTGGGGTCTGCAGTGCGTACGGTGTCAAGTGGAGTGCTTGGAGTTCTCGGAAAGCACTAGGAGCATCCATTGACTGAGGTACCCGGTCGGGGTGCCAGGAGATCCGTTACACCCTGGCTGTCAGAAACGTGACCTTGCACGCAGCCTGCTTCTGTGTCCTCCGTCCTTCAACAGATAGACGGACCATGCCTAGCAACCTTATTTTAAGCAGAGGTAAAAGCAGGCAGTACAGGGAACAAAACTGTGGAATTAAGGGGTAATTGAATACACAGTGAAAAGTTGAAATAGGGCCACCAAGGAGATATTAATCACCACAATACAATACTCCAAAAAAACTAATATATGACAGTTATACTTTAAGCACTTTATGATCTCTCTGAGAGGTATATCTGAGGTCTAATAGTTCACTTGCTGAATTTGGTCGCAATTTGCAGTATTCAGTTAGCAGTAACTATTTGCAGATTGGTTGAGTATGATCTGGTATGGTTGTATGCAATTTCGATTGCAATATAGAATTGAAATTTGTTTGTTTGCAATTGGTGGAACTGTAAGTAAACACATATATATCTAGTTCAGTATACAGTTCTAATCACTATATTAACAGTAGGAACATTATATAAAAGTACTAAATGTCTATTTTGGCCTCTCTGCTTCCATAAAACACAGCTCTTAGTGGAGTGAATGTCTGTTCAGCTCCTCTCCTCTGGTGTAATGATTCAAGCAGCTCCTGCTAGGGGAATTTCCCACACAGACTGTGTGTGAGGCTGGCTGTGATTGGTTAAAACTCTTGCTGTGTGTGAGGCTGGCTGTGATTGGTCAAAACTATTGCTGTGTGTGAGGCTGGCTGTGATTGGCCAAGACTCCTGCCCAGCAACAACAGTTTAACTCTATGCTTTCTGTTGTTTCTGCTGTGTCATTGAGCTTACCTTACATTATACAGTCGTGGCCAAAAGTTTTGAGAATTACATAAATATTGGAAATTGGAAAAGTTGCTGCTTAAGTTTTTATAATAGCAATTTGCATATACTCCAGAATGTTATGAAGAGTGATCAGATGAATTGCATAGTCCTTCTTTTCCATGAAAATTAACTTAATCCCAAAAAAACCTTTCCACTGCATTTCATTGCTGTCATTAAAGGACTTGCTGAGATCATTCGTCTTGTTAACTCAGGTGAGAATGTTGACAAGCACAAGGCTGGAGATCATTATGTCAGGCTGATTGGGTTAAAATAGCAGACTTGACCTGTTAAAAGGAGGGTGATGCTTGAAATCATTGTTCTTCCATTGTTTACCATGGTGACCTGCAAAGAAACACGTGCAGCCATTGTTGCATAAAAATGGCTTCACAGGCAAGGATATTGTGGCTACTAAGATTGCACCTCAATCAACAATTTATAGGATCATCAAGAACTTCAAGGAAAGAGGTTCAATTCTTGTTAAAACGGCTTGAGGGCGTCCAAGAAAGTCCAGCAAGCGCCAGGATTGTCTCCTAAAGAGGATTCAGCTGCAGGATCGGAGTGCCACCAGTGCAGAGCTTACTCAGGAATGGCAGCAGGCAGGTGTGAGCGCATCTGCACGCACAGTGAGGCGAAGACTTTTGGAAGATGGCCTGATGTCAAGAAGGGCAGCAAAGAAGCCACTTCTCTCCAAAAAATACATCAGGGACAGATTGATCTTCTGCAGAAAATATGGTGAATGGACTGCTGAGGAGTGGGGCAAAGTCATATTCTCCGATGAAGCCTCTTTCCGATTGTTTGGGGCATCAGGAAAAAGGCTTGTCCGGAGAAGAAAAGGTGAGCGCTACCGTCAGTCCTGTGTCATGCCAACAGTAAAGCATCCTGAGACCATTCATGTGTGGGGTTGCTTCTCATCCAAGGGAGTGGGCTCACTCACTATTTTGCCCCAAAACACAGCCATGAATAAAGAATGGTACCAAAACACCCTCCAACAGCAACTTCTTCCAACAATCCAACAACAGTTTGGTGAAGAACAATAATGGAGCATCGTGCCATAAGGCAAAAGTGATAACTAAGTGGCTCGGGGGACCAAAACGTTGACATTTTGGGTCTATGGCCTGGAAACTCCCCAGATCTTAATCCCATTGAGAACTTGTGGTCAATCCTCAAGAGGCGGGTGGACAAACAAAAACCCACTAATTCTGACAAACTCCAAGAAGTGATTATGAAAGAATTGGTTGCTATCAGTCAGGAATTGGCCCAGAAGTTGATTGAGAGCATGCCCAGTCGAATTGCAGAGGTCCTGAAAAAGAAGGGCCAACAATGCAAATACTGACTCTTTGCATAAATGTCATGTAATTGTCGATAAAAGCCTTTGAAACGTATGCAGTGCGTGTAATTATATTTCACTGCATCACAGAAACAACTGAAACAAAGATCTAAAAGCAGTTTAGCAGCAAACTTTGTGAAAACTAATATTTGTGTCATTCTCGAAACTTTTGGCCACGAATCTTAAAACGCATATTATCTTTTCTGCTTCTGTGAACGCAATATACAACTGTTATATGACATCCAAACATAAAGTCACTCTAAATAACTCTGATTTTGTCTTTAACACACAAACATAGAAACTGTATTAGGTTATTGGCAGGTCTAGCTGTATAAACATATAAGCTATATTAGCAACCTAGGACAGGTCTTAGCTGGCCAGCTACACTCACCCTATAACCTTGTACGGTGTGAAACTACAGCTCCCAGTATGGCCTGTAAAGAGATGCTTGGAGTTGTTGTTTCACAAAACAGTATGCTACCACCCATCATCAGCTGTAGATCATCCAGGTGACTACAGCACTCATCATACACAGTCAGTAGCAGATGAATCATTTCTATTTAGTGACATCTCCTCTTGAGTTCTTCTCCATCTGGTTCAGGCCACCATGATGACATATCACGGCCACTATTCAGCTCTGCACATTTTGCAGAGAAGATGTCTTCAGAGTCTCTCTTTACCAACACATTGGCAGTGGCACCCTGCATACTAACACAAACTCCTCTTAGTGCCACATGCTGTGCTCTGAATATAACAGAAGCATTACTGTCACACACAGGGCCCCGAATGGTAATGCCAAACACTCTGTGTCCTCTGTAAATAGTGCACATGCTCTGTGCCCTCTGTATATAGTGCCACATGTTCTGTGCCCTCTATATATATTTCCACATGCTCTGTGCCCTCTGTATATAGTGCCACATGCTCTGTGTACTCCGTATATAGTGCCACACATTCTGTGCCCTCTTTATATAATGCTACACACTCTGTACTCTATGTATGCAGTGCCACATACTCTATGTTCCCTGTATATAATGCCATATGTCCTGTGCCCTCTGTATATAGTACCACATTCTCTGTACCCTCTGTATATAGTGCCACATGCTCTGTGCCCTGTGTATGTAGTGCCACATACTCTGTGCCTTCTGTATATAGTGCCACATGCTCTGTGCCCTCTTTATACAGTACCGCATGTTCTGTGCCCTCTGTATATAGTTTAATATGCTCTGTGCCCTCTGTATATAGTTTAATATGCCCTGTGCCCTCTGCTTATAGTGCCATACACAGTGCCCCTAATTCTAGTGGCACATGCTCTGTGCCCTCAGTATACAGTGTCATATGCCCTGTGCTCTCTGCTTAAAGTGCCACACACAGTGCCCCTAATGCTAGTGCCACATGCTCTGTGCCTGCTGTATATGGTGCCACATGCTTGGTGCCCCTGATAAATAGTGCCTCTTATATATGCCCCCTGTATGTATAGTACCTCTTCTATGTGTTCCCTGTATGTATAGTACCTCTTCTATATGTGCCCCCTTTATGTATAGTGCCTCTTCTATGTGCCCCCTTTATGTATAGTGCCTCTTATATTGGCCCCCTTTATGTATAGTGCCTCTTCTATGTGCCCATTTTATGTATAGTGCCTCTTCTATGTGTCCCCTTTATGTATAGTGCCTCTTCTATGTCCCCCTTTTATGTATAGTGCCTCTTCTATGTGTCCCCTGTATGTATAGTGCCTCTTATATGTGCCCCTGTTTGTATAGTGCCTCTTCTATGTGCTCCCTTTATGTATAGTGCCACATAGTTAATAAAGTCGCCACCAAAAAAAAGCCTTTAGCTTTGATTATGGCACGCATTCGCTGTGGCATTGTTTCGATAAGCTTCTGCAATGTCATAAGATTTATTTCCATCCAGTGTTGCATTGATGATGGTAGAGTCTGCTGCGCAAAGCCTTCTCCAGCACATCCCAAAGATTCTCAATGGGGTTAAGGTCTGGACTCTGTGGTGGCCAATCCATGTGTGAAAATGATGTCTCATGCTCCCTGAACCACTCTTTCACAATTTGAGCCCAATGAATCCTGGCATTGTCATCTTGGAATATGCCCGTGCCATCCGGGAAGAACAAATCCATTGATGGAATAACCTGGTCATTCAGTATGTTCAGGTAGTCGCTAACCTCAATCTTGGAGCACATACTGTTGCTGAACCTAGACCTGACCTACTGCAGCAACCCCAGATCATAGCACTGCCCCCACAGGCTTGTACAGTAGGCACTAAGCATGATGGGTGCCTCACTTCATCTGCCTCTCTTCTTACCCTGATGCGCCCATCACTCTGGAACAGGGTAAATCTGGACTCATCAGACCACATGACCTTCTTCCATTGCTCCAGAGTCCAATCTTTATGCTCCCTAGCAAATTGAGGCCTTTTTTTCTGGTTTGCCTCACTGATTAGTGGTTTTCTTACGGCTACACAGCTGTTCAGTCCCAATCCCTTGAGTTCCCTTCACATTGTGCGTGTCGAAATTGTAACGCTCCAACGGGTGTGGACCCGCTGTGCCACTTACGGAATCTAAGTGTTGCCCTGGTATTCACCCTTTATCCCACTCCAAGATGCGGAAGCTGGTCTTAGCTGCAGGGGAGACACCAGGTCGCTACCGCAAGAGTGGTCCCAGTTAAGTGGCAGCTGGCCAAGCAGGCCAGAACTCCCCGGTGCAAGCACTGGGGATACAGGCAGGTGGAGCGAGCTGTCGCTGGATGGAAGAAGCGCAGCAGCAGAGTCAGATGAAGCAGAGCTGAGTTAGTGATTAAGCAGAGCTGGAGCTGTTAAAACAGCAGAGCTGGATAGCTCAGGTGCAGCAGGTGTAACAAGCTAAACAGCAGACAGAGGTGTGGTCGACAATCCGAATCATACACTTTAGAGCAGCGAGGTACAGAAGGATCGGCAGAGACGAGGTACAGGATATAGGCTATGGTCGGAAGCAGGATAACAACACAGGAATTACGAGCTGGAACCTTCGCTGTAGAAAACTACAATATTGCTCAGGCATCACAGGAAGGGGGAAGCACCTTTATAAAGGTGGTGCCTGGCTGGGATTGGAGAGAAGGCGGCGTGCATGAACTCTTAAAGAAACAGGACGCGTGCGGCTCCTGAAGCTGTCCCCGCCTTTGACAGAGCAGGAAAGCGGGTCCAGAGCCTGCCGCAGAGAGGAGGAGCCTTGTGTGTAGTTTGACTGAGGTACATAGCAGGATGCGCTGCAAGCTGGCGGCTGCCAACTGCCATTGTTACAGAAATGCTCTTACTTTCACTATTAAACATAGCCCTAAGTCCTACTGTTGTTTTTCTTCGATTTGATTTCACCAAACGTTTAACTGATCGCCATTTACGATCATTCAGGATTTTTTTCCCGCCACATTTCTTCCTCAAATACGATATCCTTCAAGTTTTTAATAATGCGTTGGACAGTTCTTAACCCAAATTTAGTAGTTTCTGCAATCTCCTTAGATGTTTTCTCTGCTTGATGCATGCCACTGATTTGACCCTTCTCAAACAGACTATCATCTTTTCCACGACCACGAGATGTGTCTTTGGACATGGTTGTTTAAGAAATGAGAAGCAACTCATTGCACCAGTTGGGGTTAAATAACTTGTTGCCAGCTGAAAGATAATCGCCCATGCAGTAATTATCCAATAGGAGGGTCATAACTATTTGCTTAGTTAAATCCAGGTGGCGATTTTTTTTTTGGACAGGCAGTGTATGTGCCCCCTTATGTATAGTGCCTCTTCTATGTGCTCCCTTTATTTATAGTACCTCATCTATGTGCCCCCTTTATGTGTACAGTACAATACTTGGTAGAAGGTGGGACCTCACTGGTTACATTGTAACGGATGAGGTACGGGAGGGAAAACGACACCGACAACAGGAGGGAAGGGAAAGCCACTAGGCCTCAATGCTAGGGAAACGGTCACCCCCTATAGAACCCTACTCCTTGCCCTGACTCCTATCCATATGGGGACCCCTTTAAGGTAGGAATCCCCATACACCGGAACCTGGAGGACCTGGAGACCTTAAAGAGCCCTATGGGTATTGGCAGGGCTTGAGACGACCTGTTCCTTCCCTAGTAGCAACAGGCATGGGGAGGGTCAACAACCCACAAAGAAATGAGACACTTAACTTCTGTAGAGAGATGGATGAGCAGGAACTCCAGAGAGGACAACACATCAACTCTTCCAAAACCAAATGAAGCTATCAACCACATAGCCAGAAGGGTGAGGTCAGACTATATTGCAGACAAGAATAGGACATGCTCTATTTTTTAACTGAGCTGCGGACCGGAAGATGCAGATGCGGAGAGCACATAGTGTGCTCTCCGCATCTATTCAGTCCCATAGAGAATGAATGGGTCTGCACATGTTCCGCAGAATTGCGTGTGAATGGAGCCTAAGTGTCAAATGAAGCCGCCAAATTATTAGATAGTACGTCCTGAGGGGGAGGAACCCTGGATCTGTCTCGCAGGCGTCTATCAAGACGTACAGCAAGGGACATAGCTGCTTCCAATAAGTCAGGATTTTCATGAAAGGCCAACGCGTCCTTCAGCCTCTCAGATAGACCCTGACAGAATTGGCTACGAAGAGCAGGATCATTCCACTCTGTATCTGTAGACCATCTCCAAAATTCAGAGCAATAGGTCTCCGCAGAGCGCTCTCACTGCCGCAAACCTCAAAACTCGGCCTCAGATATCCGATCCGGGTCATCGTAAATAAGACCCAAGGCTCTAAAAAATTAATCTACCAACAGGAGGGACTGTGATCCAGTCGGCAGAGAAAAAGCCCAAGACTAGGTTTCACCTTTAAGCAATGAAATGATCATATCCACACGTTGACTCTCATCCCCAGAAGAGTATGGACGCAGATTAAAGTACAATTTACACGACTCCCTGAACCGAATGAAATTGTCGCTACCCCCGGAAAATCTGTCCGGGAGGGCAAGCTTAGGTTCAGGGCAGGCCTGGTACCCACCACTGGAACCAGCCGCCTGTGGTCTCTGGATCTGCAAGACGGTCTCTCGGAGGTCAGCTACCTCCAAAGACCGACCATGCAGCTGTCCGACCAGTGCAGATATAGGATCCATAGCTGCACTGACCCGAACAAAAAATGGCAGTTTGGGCGGTTGATAATGTCAAGGATGAGGTATGGGAGGGAAAACCACACCGACAATAGGAGGGAAGAGAGACGCCACTAAGCCTCAATGCTAGGGAAAGGGTCACCTCCTTGGCCTGACTCCTATCTGTATGGGCACCCCTTGAAGGTAGGAATGCCCATACACTGGAACCTGGAGAACCTGGAGACCCTAAAGAGTCCTATGGGTATTGGCAGGGCTTGAGACGACCTGTTCCTTCCCAGGTAAAGGAACCAGTGTCAACCTGAGGCCTAGTAGCAACAGACATGGGGAGGGTCAACAACCCACAAAGAAACAAGACATTTAACTTCTGCAGAGAGATGGACAAGCAGGAACTCCATAGAGGACAACACACCAACTCTTCCAAAACCAAATGAAGCTATCAACTGCATAGCCAGAAAGGTGAGGTCAGACTATATAGGGGAGGTGTAATGACCACTAAGCTACACCTAAAACAAGGGGTGTGGTCAGAAACAACAACAACAACAACACTGAAGCAAAAGTAATCAAAGAGACTTTTAGATCCCTTCATGTGTAGCCAGTCTCTTCGATCTTATGACATCTCACAGGAGGGACCACGTGTCACGGTGGGGAGTGGGGGAAACCCCCCACCGTGCGGTGTCAAAGGGTAAAAGGGAATCAGCCTGGCCAAAAGGAGTAATAAGGGAGCAGGTCACCTCCTAAAGCGTCCCTAATCTTCTCCCTGACTCCTCACTATATGAGCGGACCCCGATGGTGGGACGACTCATACTCAGGATTCCTAGAGACCCTAAGTCGCCCTGATAATCCCTCACCAAGGAGCAGGGAAGAGACGACCTGTTTATCCCAGTAATGGAGGAACAGGAGTCTCTATCTGAGGCCAGGCTGCAAGGAGAGGGAACCACATACAGCAAAAGGAGATGGCAGGTAAGCGAAACCAATAACACACTTACCTGCCACAGACACACTGACTGGAACCCGTGCACTAGTGCTGCTGTCCACACCAACATTAAAGGACACAGCACACACCACAAACCACACAGGAACCCAGGACACCATAGCTGCAATAACATGAGACAGGGGAATGTCTAGTAAACATGCTGGACACCAAACACCACCAGACATGTAACACTAAACTAGACATACAAACACCCTGAACATAACCCACTCCATGCATATAGGGACAGGAAGGGAAGGAGACACTGGGATAACATTGATGTCCACAAGGGTGGCCCTCACTGGACAGATGGAACACCCTGGACTGGAGCAAGGCTCCAGCACCAACGACAGCTGAAGTACAACCGACTCCAGCCAGGGAGCCACAGGGGATAAAACCCTAGTGACCACACCCTGTCAGGGAGTAACCCTTACAGCACCAGACAGAGGGAGGCTACAACTAAAAGGGGAAGTGCACACACAAGCAAACTAAACCACGTAACCACCGGCAACAGCATGCGTGGCAACCATGTCACGGCAATCACCCAGAAAGCCGAGACACTGCCACGCATGCTCTCACTGCAAAACACGTTGCCGCGGGCAACCGCAAGTGTGGCAACAGTGTCACAGCGTACACCATAGGTCGTGACATACACGCTGCTGATGATCATGTGGTAAGAGGTATAACAGATGCAGTGGGTATATATATATTGTATACAGCAATGTACTGATCAGGGCCGCCATCAGGGGGGTACAGCCGATACCCCAGTAAGGGGCCCAGACCCTGGGGGGGGGCCCGGCCAGTTCCAATGTAAAAAAAAAAAAAAATTTTTTATTTTTTTTTTACCCCCTCTCATTTGTCAGTGACTTGAGTTGAACTTTATTGCATCGCTAGAGGAGGGCAATTGATTATTCCTTGCTAGTGATGTCCAGTTCATGAACGAATCATTCATTTGAATCGATTCAGTTCACTGAACCGATCCGTGTGAAGCCGCTCAGTCTGAGTCAGTGAGTCACACAGCACACAATAGCAGAGCCGCTGGCAGCAGGGAGGGGAGGGGCTCGGGAGGAGTGTAATCTGATCCTAGAGTGGAAGCTGCTTCTGCCAGCCCCTCCCCTCCCCGCCCACCAACCAATCAGAGCTGAGGCAAGGCAAGCACTAGCAGCTCTGAGTCTGAGTCACTGACACAAGTACAGGGAGTCTGAGAATCGAATGAGTCACAGGTTAAAGGGTTTCTACCACATCGTTTTAACATAATTAGCTATCAGACACAAGCGATCCGCTAGTGTCTGCTCTACCAAACAATGCTATTATAATAGCTTTTTGTGCAGCCGTTTCCATAAAAAACTAACATTTATTGATATGCTAATGAGCCTCTAGGTGCTATGCGGGCGTCTTTTCAGCACCTAGAGGCTCAGTCTACCTTCACAAAATGCCGCCCAGCGTGTCCCTCCAGCCCGCCCATCTCCTCTGGAATGTGATTCTACCTCTGTCTTCGGTGCATCTGTCTTCGACGCAGGCGCAGTGAATGTCTGACCGCTGCCTGCACAGACATCTCGGTCATCGGCGCAGGCGCAGTGGAGATGTCTGTGCAGGGAGCGGTCAGACATTCACTGTGCCTGCGCCGATGACCGAGATGTCTGTGCAGGCAGCGGTCAGACATTCACTGCGCCTGCGCCGAAGACAGATGCACCGAAGACAGACGCGTAGGCCGCAGGCGCGAGAATTCGTCCGCTGACTCAGAGGTAGGATCGCATTCCAGAGGAGATGGGCGGGCTGGAGGGACGCGCTGGGCGGCATTTTGTGAAGGTAGACCGAGCCTCTAGGTGCTGAAAAGACGCCCGCATAGCACCTAGAGGCTCATTAGCATATCAATAAAAGTTCGTTTTTTATGGAAACGGCTGCACAAAAAGCTATTATATTAGGATTGTTTGGTAGAGCAGACACTAGCGGATCGCTAGGGTCTGACAGCTAAATTTGTCAAAACGATGTGGTAGAAACCCTTTAAAATAATCTAAAGATCAGACTTAGTTAGAGACTCATTCGATTCTTTGAGTTAAAAGAGCAGTGAGTCACTAGAACAGTTTACACTGAGGCTGATGCTTTTGTTGCAGCAGTGATAGGGTTAAGGGACAGGAGCAGAGAGATAAGAGAAGTGACAGATGACTGTGAAGACCACACGATCTGTTGCTCAGAAGCCATGAGATTGTAAGGCTACTTTCAAACTAGCGGCAGGACGGATCCGACAGGCTGTTCACCCTGTCAGATCCGTCCTGCCGTTATTTCGCCGGACCACCGCTCCGGCCCAGCACGGCAGTGCATGGCGAAAGGCCGCCAGACTAAAAGTACTGCATGTCCAACTTGTTGTGTGGTCTTTGCTCAGGGGTAAAATGCAAAGCTGTTTTCTGGATTATCCCACAGGGCCATGATCCTCCATCATTGTTATTAACCCCTCCCTTGCCAGCCCACCCAGCCCTATTTAGCTTTGTGTTCAGCTTTGAAAAAAATGTTTAGGCCATGAAGGGGTTAATTAAGTGTTGGAGGGGGTAGGGGGTGGGGGGTGTTATTGTGCATATTGTGTTTGGGATCCATTTAACAAGTTTGACCAGTTGGGTTTGAGAGTGGTTGAGTGTCATCCACAGATCCCTCATAACAGTGCGTCACCCACAGACCCCCCATAACAGTGTGTCACCCACAGATCCCCCATAACAATGTGTCACCCACAGATCCCCCATAACAGTGTGTCATCCACAGATCCCCATAACAGTGTCATCCACAGATCCCCATAACAGTGTCATCCACAGATTCCTCATAACAGTGTGTCATCCACAGATTCCCCCATAACAGTGTGTCATCCACAGATCCCCCATAACAGTGCCATCCACAGATTCCCCCATAACAGTGTGTCATCCACAGATTCCCCCATAACAGTGTGTCATCCACAGATTCCCCCATAACAGTGTGTCATCCACAGATCTCCCATAACAGTGTGTCATCCACAGATTCCCCCATAACAGTGTGTCATCCACAGATCTCCCATAACAGTGTGTCATCCACAGATTCCCCCATAACAGTGTGTCATCCACAGATCCCCCATAACAGTGTGTCATCCACAGATCCCCCATAACAGTGTCATCCACAGATCCCCCATAACAGTGTGTCATCCACAGATCCCCCATAACAGTGTGTCATCCACAGATCCCCCATAACAGTGTGTCATCCACAGATCCACCATAACAGTGTGTCATCCACAGATCTCCCATAACAGTGTGTCATCCACAGATTCCCCCATAACAGTGTGTCATCCACAGATCCCCCATAACAGTGTGTCATCCACAGATCCCCCATAACAGTGTGTCATCCACAGATCCCCCATAACAGTGTGTCATCCACAGATCCCCCCATAACAGTATGTCATCCACAGATCCCCCCATAACAGTGTGTCATCCACAGATTCCCCCATAACAGTGTGTCATCCACAGATCCCCCATAACAGTGTGTCATCCACATATTCCCCCATAACAGTAAGTCCTCCACAGATTCCCCCCATAACAGTAGGTCATCCACAGATTCCCCCCATAACAGTAGGTCATCCACAGATCCCCCCATAACACTGTAACAGTAAACCTTGTGCTTTTAAGGTGTTTTTTCTTAAATGTGCCAGGGGAACATTGCTAGGGCAGATTAGAACAGGTAGTGTAGTTAGTGTTAGTGTAGGGTCCTGCTTAAAAGAGTCTACCTTGTCGTGGTAGCAGGCTTCATATTATTTGGTCAAAAATTCATTCCTTACTGAAATCGTTGATTATTACTTTTTACTGTCTTTGTAGTTGTAAAAAAATAATGAAATTGGGGGTAGGTCCTTGGGGGTGGAGGGGAGGTGGAGTCAGGACGGATTCTAAAGGGGCAGGGTAGGAGGGGGGGCCCAGGCCTTGAGCTGTGTGAGGGGCCCCAAAATTTCTGTTGGCAGCCCTGGTACTGATATGTGCAGTACTAGGTAAAAATTACACATTGTATTTCAAATATCAGTACACTGCTGTATATACTATATATCAGAACACCATGCATCTATTATACCTCATACCTCACATATCAGTACACTGCTGTATATTAGTGATGAGTGGCAGGGGCTATATTCAAATTCGCGATATTTCACGAATATTCTGTAGAATATTCATCATATATTTGAGAATTCTAGATTATTTAATTGAATGCGAAAAAATGGCGATGTAAAAAATCACGTAATGCGAATTCTTAACATGAAATACAGGCGTGGGTCACTTTTGCTACATTTTCCAAGCTGCTAGAAGTTTACTGAGACTGGAGAACATGGTTGGAATCATGTGTTCAGATGGAAAAAAAATGACGAATATTCGATATAACGAATATACACTGCCTGTCCAAAAAAAAAATAAAGATTCTCAATGGGGTTAAGGTTTGGACTCTGTGGTGGCTAAACCATGTGTGAAAATGATGTCTCATGCTCCCTGAACCACTCTTTCACAATTTGAGCCCGATGAATCCTGGCATTGTCATCTTGGAATATGCCCCGCCATCAGGGAAGAAAAAAAATCCATTGATGGAATAACCTGGTCATTCAGTATGTTCAGGTAGTCGCTGACCTCATTCTTGGAGCACATACTGTTGCTGAACCTAGACCTGACCAACTGCAGCAACCCCAGATCATAGCACTGCCCCCACAGGCTTGTACAGTAGGCACTAAGCATGATGGGTGCATCACTTCATCTGCCTCTCTTCTTACCCTGATGTGCTCATCACTCTGGAACAGGGTAAATCTGGACTCATCAGACCATATGACCTTCTTCTATTGCTCCAGAGTCCAATCTTTATGCTCCCTAGCAAATTGTAGCCTTTTTTTCTGGTTTGCCTCACTGATTAGTGGTTTTCTTACGGCTACACAGTTGTTCAGTCCCAATCCCTTGAGTTCCCTTCACATTGTGTGTGTGGAAATGCTCTTACTTTCACTATTAAACATAGCCCTGCGTTCTACTGTTGTTTTTCTTCGATTTGATTTCACCAAACGTTTAAGTGATCGGCAATCACGATCATTCAGGATTTTTTCCCGCCACATTTTTTCGACTACGATGGGTCCCCACTATCCTTCCAGTGTTTAATAATGCGTTGGACAGTTCTTAACCTAATGTTAGTAGTTTCTGCAATCTCCTTAGATGTTTTCTCAGCTTGATGCATGCCAATAATTTGACCCTTCTCAAACAGACTGACATCTTTTCCATGACCACGAGATGTGTCTTTCGACATGGTTGTTTAAGAAATGAGAAGCAACTCATTGCACCAGTTGGGGTTAAATAACTTGTTGCCAGCAGATAATCGCCCATGCAGTAATTATCCAATAGGAGGCTCAGAACTATTTGCTTAGTTAAATCCAGGTGGCGACTTTCTATCTATCAGTACACTGCTATATATAATATATATTTGTACACACTGAATCTATAATATTTTTATATATTTTTATATACAGATATATATTATACACAGCAGTGTACTAATATGTGAGATACAAGGTATAAAAGATGAAGTGGGTACAGGTATATAGTATACACAGCAGTGTACTGATATGTGAGATATGAGGTATAATAGATGCAGTGTGTACAGATATATAGTATACACAGCAGTGTACTGATATCTGCAGTACTAGGTAAACATTGCACCTTGTATTTCAAATATCAGTACACTGCTGTATATACTATATATCTGTACCCACTGCATCAATTATACCTCATAACTCAGTACACTGCTGTGTACACTATATATCTGTACATACTGCATTTATTATACCTCATATATCAGTACAACGGTTATGTATACTATATATCTGTACCGAATGCATCTTTTATAATACATGCAGTATATACAGATATATCATATACACAGCCAGAGTACTGATATTTGAGGTATAAGGTATACTATATGCAGTGTATACAGATATATAGTATATACAGCAGTGTACTGATATGTGAGGTATGAGGTATAATAGATGCAATGTATACAGATATATAGTATATACAGCAGTGTACTAATATGTGAGGTATGAGGTATAAATTACATCTCGTATCTGACATGAGTACACTGTTTTGTATACTATATACCTGTACACACTGTACGTATTATCTTTCGTTCCTTACATATCCGTACACTGCTGTATATACTATATATCTGTACCAACTTCATCTTTTATACCTTGTACCTCACATAACAGTACACTGCTGTATATACTATATGTCTGTACACACTGCATCTATTATACCTTATACCTGATGTATCAGTACTCTATGTGTATACTATGTGTATGCTATGTACAAGATATAATAGATGCAGTGGGTACAGATATATGTGGATAGTCATATATTATGGGTCACTGTGTGAGATACGTGAGGTATTGGGGTGTTGTAGTTAAGGTCACGGTCAGTTTTAGGGTTAGTATTAGCATTAGGGACAGTAAATTAGAATAAGAAGGCAGTATTGGGGTTAGAGTCAGTTTTAGAATTAGCGGAAAGTATGAGAATTAGGCATTGCATTACTGTTAGGGGCTAGTATTAGAGTTAAGCATAGTATTAGCAAAAGGCTACATTCAGACGACCGTAAGTGTTTTTCGGCCTGCAAAACAGGGATACCAGCCGTGTGCATTACACATTTTGTGGAACCCACAGTCCTATATAGAAATGCCTATTCTTGCAGACTGTTTGGAGTCTGATGATGCAGCATCCCAGTGCCAAAAATATCTAAATCTTATGGAGAGCTGCATTCCAGGAGAAAGCATCCCTCCTTCTGGGCCTGCGAGATTTGCCAACCCTTCTAGAAGCCTCTTGGACTTTCCGAGAAATTGGCAAGTATGTATTTACTGTGTAATAGTGCCATCAATGCAGTACCCTACAGACGTATACTATGCATCGGAGAAATATACAGGGCCTCAGAGATACTGTATATGGTATACAATGTCCCACAGACTTAAAGTGCCACCAATATTGTATCTCAGAGATATACTGTGTATTAAAATCCCAGATCAGACTTGTGCTTTCACTTAGTGACCCCTGCCACAAGTCCTGGTGGCCTGTCTGGGACATTAGGGTCCCTTGTGTGGAATTGTAAATCAGTATATTTTGGCTAGTGGTTAAAATACCCCGAATAGAGCCTCTGCCGACAGGGAACAGAACCTTAACATTGTAAAAATTAAGATTTCTGGTGATTTGTTTCTTTTATTTATTTGTAGAAACTGGGCAGTGAATGAGCCCAACTACTACAAGAATCAAGGGCACTGCGGAGAAAACCTGTCCGGACCCTGGAATGATAAAAACTGTAGTGACAAGTTGTATTATATCTGTGAAAAAAATCGCTTCTGCTAAGATTCATTCTGCGGTCAATAAATACTAAATAAATTTCAATTGCAATAAAGTTCCACACGGGTGTTACTGGTTGGGGGTGTGTCCCTGCACTTTCCAACACTGGCAGCACTGATTGGCTAGTGTCAGACTGTACACAGGACCCACTGATAAAACCGAGTTGGCTTTTCATTCATAAACGTCAAATAGGAATGATAAGAAAACAACAAAAACAAGAGCACAACATACAGTTATATAAAAAGATGCTGCAAAATTCCTATTACATGGTAAATGCAAGTACCTGTAGTTACTAACACAGACCTCATCAGACAAGTCCTCTTTAATGCTTGGTGCAAGACATTGATGTCATGTGAAATGTTACTATCGTGGGACTTAATGCTGACCTTCATCCACTCACTCTTAGAAGCTCTGTCTTTGGTGGTCTACTGCCTAGTGCAGTGCTTCTCATAAATGTTCTACTTCAGCCCCATAAATCATTCCATGGTGATGCTGGAGCTTCTACAGCGCCAAATACCACTTTGTATTACCCATATTACCTCTGTAGCACCATGGATATTACCTCTATAGCAGTATCGGACAGGAGTTCTTCATGGCCACCATGTTCTTTCCACCTCCTTCAAGGGTGGACTGGGAACTTAAAGACGCCCTGGAAAAAAATGTCCCCATGTTATAGGCGAGCCTAAATTGACAGAAGGAGGGGAACACATGGAGGCAGGGCTAACACAAGTAGGCAGGAACAATAGAATCAGCCAGGGTCCGCAATAAGTGCAGCCCAAATTATCGCCCCAGCAGACCCAAACACCAAAGTGCAGCACAAAATCCTGCCGCTCCTTCTGTAATATTCAGCTGTGTCACCGTCCTGAGGATGGCCATACAATTGACATAAGGAGAGCCACTGTGGCTGCTGGCCAGGTACATAATTATCTGATGCCTCAAGCATTCATTGATGAGAGCATCAGATCTTTATGTACCTAGCGAGTGGCTGTAAGGAGGGCTCTAGCGGCCTCCTGAGTATCGGCCCAACAGGCTATTACCTTGTAGGGTCTACAGCCAATCTGCCCTGTTCCTGCTCCTCCTCCAGTTGTCTCTAAGTATGATGGAGTTGAGGGTTGAAGCACTGAGCCAGCCCTACCTTCATCATGCTGTCTGGTCTTTCAGGGCAGGACCAGAACTACCAAACACACAGGAGAATACAGGATTGCATATCTATTACATCCAGTGACTCATAGGTGATGTAGTGGCTCCAGTATTAACTACACTCCCTATAGTGCCCACAGTAGTAATATCTACTATATCACTGACACACAAGGCAAGAAAAACATGACTCCAGCAGTTTTTCCCTACAAGGTGTAAGTCACAATGTGTGCATGCACTGTATTTGTGCTCATATATATTTAGTGTGTGTAATGTGCTTGTACGTTGTGAATGTAGATACTTTACTTACTAAACACATTTGTGAACTGCTGTTATTTGACAGTCAGATCTTATGCACTATGGTTTTTCAAAGTCTTGTTTCTAAAATTTGTCCTTACTCCCTTCCCCTACAGCACCCAATGAACCGCACCCTACTGTATGTGCAGTACGCAGACCTGCAGGGTATTGCGATGTGAGGTCACGGTTAATAGGCAAACAAGGGTTGCTCTGGGTTACTCACAGTTTGTAGGGGGGCCCTGGGCAGGCGTACAGCAGTGATGGAGAGGCTGGCACAGGGGTCCTCTGGAGCACTCTCTGTATGTAGGGACCAGGACTGATGTTGGGTGAGGTGCCCTGGATGTTGCAGGTGTTTAATGTGCCTGGGGCAAGGTCCCTTTAAGATTCGTGATGCCAGTGCCTGTAACGATTTGATAGTGATAATAAGTGAGGAACACGATGTTGTGGTGAACCGAACTTCCTTTACTGAAAACTGTTAACTTTATACAGTCTTTTGTAAAGTTCCAGGTACAGCAGTAGTAATAAGCAGGTTTTAAATATATGGCAGGTACAATGTTCTTTGCAAGATACTCAGAGGGTAAAACAACACTTACAGACCAGGCTGCACTTTTCCTCAGAACTCCTGGCTGTCTTAATCCCAAGGCCCGTATGCCCTAATGCTGGCTTTATCCTTGGTAGCAAACTTCCTCAGGTATTTATCCTTGCTTTGGGTGAATAATCCTTCTGCCCTTCAGCTTCTTTATCTAGCTGGAATACTGACTCTGTTCTGCTTGGTGGGAACTTGGTTTCTCTCAGGAGGCAAACCCTTCTCCTGGGGCCAATCTTCTGAGCTAACTCTGGCTCAAGAACTTCAGGTAGGCTAGACTGCACTTACTAGCCTCCTGGACTACAATACCCCTTCCTATCTGGGCCTAACTATATATATATTAGGGGTTCCCTAGCTCCCTCTAGCGTATAGGAGGAGGAACTACACCCTAACAGGCCTGATATACAGATAAACAGGAATATATGCATAAAACATCATATCAACACAAATGTCAGATTAACCCTTGTGTAGTGCCCACATTTACCTAGTGGGACACTACATATATAACCATTGCTCTCATCCTGTATATGCCCTGCCCACAGTTGGTGAAATGGGTGGTTGACTATCCCACTGTCTCCAAGGCTTTTCGAGCTGCAGACATTTCACATACAGTATGTGGCATATGAGAGGGACACCTTGGTGGAGTCCAGTGTACCCCATTATAAATTAATGGGGGCACTGCTGAGGTCTATCACATGTGTACAGTCGTGGCCAAAAGTTTTGAGAATGACACAAATATTAGTTTTCGCAAAGTTTGCTGCTAAACTGCTTTTAGATCTTTGTTTCATTTGTTTCTGTGATGTAGTGAAATATAATTACACGCACTTCATACGTTTCAAAGGCTTTTATCGACAATTACATGACATTTATGCATTGTTGTATTTGCAGTGTTGGCCCTTCTTTTTCAGGACCTCTGCAATTCGACTGGGCATGCTCTCAATCACCTTCTGGGCCAATTCCTGACTGATAGCAACCCATTCTTTCATAATTACTTCTTGGAGTTTGTCAGAATTAGTGGGTTTTTGTTTGTCCACAAGTTCTCAATGGGAATAAGATCTGGGGAGTTTCCAGGCCATGGACCCAAAATGTCAACGTTTTGGTTCCCGAGCCACTTAGTTATCACTTTTGCCTTATGGCACGATGCTCCATCGTGCTGGAAAATGCATTGTTCTTCACCAAACTGTTGTTGGATTGTTGGAAGAAGTTGCTGTTGGAGGGTGTTTTGGTACCATTCTTTATTCATGGCTGTGTTTTTGGGCAAAATTGTGAGTGAGCCCACTCCCTTGAATGAGAAGCAACCCCACACATGAATGGTCTCAGGATGCTTTACTGTTGGCATGACACAGGACTGATGGTAGCGCTCACCTTTTCTTCTCCGGACAAGCCTTTTTCCTGATAACCCAAACAATCGGAAAGAGGCTTCATCGGAGAATATGACTTTGCCCCAGTCCTCAGCAGTCCATTCACCATATTTTCTGCAGAAGATCAATCTGTCCCTGATAATTTTTTTGGAGAGAAGTGGCTTCTTTGCTGCCCTTCTTGACACCAGGCCATCTTCCAAAAGTCTTCGCCTCACTGTGCGTGCAGAGGCGCTCACACCTGCCTGCTGCCATTCCTGAGAAAGCTCTGCACTGGTGGCACTCCGAGCTGAATCCTCTTTAGGAGACGATCCTGGCGCTTGCTGGACTTTCTTGGACGCCCTGAAGCCTTCTTAACAAGAATTGAACCTCTTTCCTTGAAGTTCTTGATGATCCTATAAATTGTTGATTGAGGTGCAGTCTTAGTAGCCACAATATCCTTGCCTGTGAAGCCATTTTTATGCAACGCAATGATGGCTCCACGCGTTTCTTTTCAGGTCACCATGGTTAACAATGGAAAAACAATGATTTCAAGCATCACCCTCCTTTTAACAGATCAAGTCTGCCATTTTAACCCCATCAGCCTGACATAATGAACTCCAGCCTTGTGCTCGTCAACATTCTCACCTGAGTTAACAAGACGATTACTGAAATGATCTCAGCAGGTCCTTTAATGGCAGCAATGAAATGCAGTGGAAAGGTTTTTTGGGATTAAGTTAATTTTCATGGCAAAGAAGGACTATGCAATTCATCTGATCACTCTTCATAACATTCTGGAGTATATGCAGATTGCTATAAAAAACTTATGTTATAAAAACTTGAGCAGCAACTTTTCCAATTTTCAATATTTATGTAATTCTCAAAACTTTTGGCCATGACTGTGCAAGTGACACACAATGTACTGATCTCCATTATAAATGTAGATCACTATGGGAATGTGACCAAAACTCACCATTCATAAATAAGTGTACTAAAAATATAATGAACCTATCGCAAACACATAGTGACAAAGGTTCCCAAACGTTATTAATTAATAATATATGCAAATATCTCTACTCGTTTAGACTCTAGACTATTTTGGACCCCAAACGAAACATGTAAAATTTATTCAGACCTCAGACCAGGCAGCTAAAAGTCAGACCACTGAAATTAATCACATTTCAGGAATGGTTCAAGAAAGAAGATCTGCTGATGGTGCTGTACCTGCGTCACCGTCTACCAGGAAAGGAAAACTTTATGTTCTGACATACCGTACAGCAAGCAACAGGTCAGAGCAGCTTTCCCCCTTCTTGTCTTACTGGCACTACTGTATCATGCTATACTGTTCATGTCTCAGTAGGTGACCCATTCCTCCAGTTTTCTTTTTTAGTAATCTAGGGCAGTGAAAGGGGCTAATATCAGTATGATTGGTGGTCTAGGACAGTGATGAGGTTCATTCCAGTATGGTGGTTTTTAGCAGTGTAGGGGCTAATGTAAAGATCCCTGGTGGTTTTTGAGAAGTGAAGGTATTAATTTAAATATACAGTTGCAAGAAAAAGTATGTGAACCCTTTGGAATGATATGGATTTCTGCACAAATTGGTCATAAAATGTGATCTGATCTTCATCTAAGTCACAACAATAGACAATCACAGTCTGCTTAAACTAATAAAACACAAAGAATTAAATGTTACCATGTTTTTATTGCACACACCATGTAAACATTCACAGTGCAGGTGGACAAAGTATGTGAACAATTGGATTTAATACCTGGTTGAACCTCCTTTGGCAGCAATATCTTCAACCAAACGTTTCCTGTAGTTGCAGATCAGACATGCACAACAGTCAGGAGTAATTCTTGACCATTCCTCTTTACAGAACTGTTTCAGTTCAGCAATATTCTTGGGATTTCTGGTGTGAATCGCTTTCTTGAGGTCATGCCACAGCATCTCAAATCGGATTGAGGTCAGGACTCTGACTGGGCCACTCCAGAAGGCTTCAGCTGGTGGACAGATGGCCTTAAGTTCTCCTAAAAAATGTCTTGATAAACTTGGGAATTCGTTTTTCCTTTGATGATAGCAATCAGTCGAGGCCCTGACGCAGCAAAGCAGCCCCAAACCATGATGCCCCCACCACCATACTTCACAGTTGGGATGAGGTTTTGATGTTGGTATGCTGTGCCTCTTTTTCTTCACACATAGTGTTGTGTATTTCTTCCAAACAACTCAACTTTGGTTTCATCTGTCCACAGAATATTTTGCCAGTACTGCTGTGGAACATCCAGGTTCTCTTGTGCAAACTGTAAACGTGCAGCAATGTCTTTTTGGACAGCAGTGGCTTCCTCTGTGGTATCCTCCCATGAAATCCATTCTTGTTTAGTGTTTTACGTATCGTAGATTCGCTAACAGGGATGTTAGCATATGCCAGAGACTTTTGTAAGTCTTTAGCTGACACTCTAGGATTCTTCTTCACCTCATTGAGCAGTCTGCGCTGTGGTCTTGCAGTCATCTTTACAGGACGGCCACTCCTAGGGAGAGTAGCAGCAGCGCTGAACTTTCTCCATTCATAGACAATTTGTCTTTCCGTGGACTCATGAACAGCAAGGTTTTTGGAGATACTTTTATAACCCTTGCCAGCTTTATGCAAGTGAACAATTCCTAATGGTAGGTCTTCTGAAAGCTATTTTGTGAGAGGCATCATTCACATCAGGCAATGCTTCTTGTGAAAAGCAAACCCAGAACTGGTGTGTGCTTTTTATAGGGCAGGGCAGCTGTAACCAACACCTTCAATCTCATCTCATTGATTGGACTCCAGTTGGCTGACACCTCACTCCAATTAGCTCTTGGAGATGTCATTAGTCTAGGGGTTCACATACTTTTTCCACCTGCACTGTGAATGTTTACATGGTGTGTTCAATAAGAACATGGTAACATTTAATTCTTCGTGTCTTATTAGTTTAAGCAGACTGTGATTGTCTATTGTTGTGACTTAGATGAAGATCAGATCACATTTCATGACCAATTTGTGCAGAAATCCATATCATTCCAAAGGGTTCACATACTTTTTCTTGCAACTGTATGTGTGGTCCTGGGCAGTGAGGGGATTAATTCACTATTCTAGGCAACCTAGGCAAGTTAAAAAGTTAACGTAAGGATTAGTTGTGTTCTAGGGTAGTCAGATATGGCAGCCAGTGAAAAGGTTAATGCTATATTTCTGTGGTCCAGTGGTTACTCACCTCTCAAGGCTCCAGGGTTATCCTGGCCTTAGCATCTGTAACATCCCAGAGTATGTTACTAAACTCTGTTTCCCTGCTACAACACGTCAGGTGTATATTTATTGTAATCTTGTGTAATCTATAAAACTGCATTCTCCATTATGTGCATTTTCTATGCCTGTTTCCTATAATTGCTGTGATTTTCCATGTACACCAGCAGGTGGCATCAATGTGTTTAGTTCAGTTTAGCATATCTAGACAGGAATAGTACATTCCAATCTAGCTCCCCCCCCCTCTTTGAGGAGGTGTGGAATGTTCCCACTTCCTGCCTCATGGGGAGGAAAGAAAGTTCTAGTTAGTGTACCAGCCCCCCTGCTTGGGGAAGGCTGTGTTGGTAGGAGTTTCCAGAAACAGGGATCCCAACCTAGGATCCAGCCTCGGCTGAGGCAAAGATCACCCTTCCCAGCCTGAGCCCTGCAGCCTCAGCTGGTTGACAAGAAAATAAGCCATTTCCAGCCTCCAGGAAGAAGCATCCCCTGTGAGCCAAGCTGTGAGTACATATCCAGAGTCCAGGAAAAGCCAAATCCCTCCTCAGCTAGTCAGGCCCATTACAAGCAGAAGATAGACAGAGCAGACGATAAATACCTGCCAGATTCTCCAGGCACATAGTATGAAAGCAGAAGAGATATTAACCCCTGCCATACATTGGCTATACCTGCTGGGACCCAAGACTATTGCTGTAACTTGTATGGATTTAAAGCTGCCATTCAGTAAAGACAAGTTGGATCATATTACCTGTTTGGATCTCATTTAGTGCTATCAAAGTTCCTCAATTACTCCTATTAACAACACTCTTTTTATTGCAAGTAAGCCAGGATCCAGGAGTCCAGCCGTACCAAGGTAGGAGACACCGTTGACACTACATAGAGACATTATCCCCCTCTGGCATTCCTCACCTGGTACGTGAGCTATAACACCTTAACCAGTACAGGCAGGGCCGTCTTTACCAAGGGGCAAAAGGGGCAGCTGCCCTGGGCCCAGTTGCTCCTGGGGGGCCCAAGGCAGCTGCCTCTTGAGCCCTGCTAGCTACTGCCCCGGGTGTCAGGCTGTCGGCTACACAGGCATCATGATCGTACTGTGTTAATGATCTTAATTCTAGGACCTTAATGAGTTTTGCTCTAGGACCTTAATGACATCATTACCATGTGACCAGTAACCTAGCAATTACTGGTCACATGGCTATGAGGTCATCACAGGTCCTACTGAGTGTTGCAGAAGTTAACTGTGGAGCTTTTTTGTGTAAAGATTACATCAGAAAAATGTGACAGGGGCTGTTATGTTAATATACTGTAAACTACTGTATAGTTGGGTGCTGTATATTGTGTGGTGGGCTGTATATTGTGTGGTGGGCTGTATATTGTGTGGTGGGCTGTATACTGTGTGGTGGGCTGTATACTGTGGGGGGGCCTGTATAATGTGGGGGGGCCTGTATAGTGGGGGGGGAGTGATATACTGCTGTACTGTATAGTGTGGGGGGCTGTATCGTGTATAGTTTGGGGTGCTGTATACAGTGAGGTGTTGTATACCGTGAGGTGCTGTATACTGTGGGCTGCTATACTGCTCTACTATATACTGTGGGGTACTGTATAGTGTGGGGTGCTAAACTGCATACTGTGTGGTGCTGTATACTATAGGGTGCTATACTGCATACTGTGGGGTGCTGGGGTGCACTGTAACACTAGGGTGAGCCGAGCCCTGGTCTCCTTCCTGCAGAGCGGTGCCCACTTTCAGCCTGAGCCCAGAGCACTGATCCTGAGCCACTGGAGTCTTCAGAACTGGAAGTATTTACAGTCATTCACTGGACTCTACCAGATGTGTGGATTTTTTGTGTGTGTGTTGTGGTGGAGGGCGTGATTGCATGCTAAGGTGTGGGAAGGTGGGATCCAGGGGGCCCAAGTAAATTTTTGCCCAGGGTCCAATCAATATTAAAGACGGCCCTGAGTACAGGACCGCCGCACGCAGGATTGCGTCTTTGCGGCGGCCCTGTTATTCCTCCTGGAGGCGCCGGGGCGTCATCTCGCGAGATTTCCTGTGAACGCGCGCACACAGGCATGCGCGTTCACAGGAAGTGCAGGTAAACTAGCTGACCTACAGCCTGCCAGCGGCGATCGTTCCCTGGCAGGCTGTAGATGCGATTCTTTTAACCCCTAAAAGGTATTTTAGACGCTGTTTTGATAACAGTGTCTAATATACCTGCTACCTGGTCCTCTGGTGGTCCCTTTTGCTTGGATCGACCACCAGAGGACACAGGCAGCTCTGTAAAGTAGCACCAAACACCACTACACTACCCCCTGTCACTTATTAACCCCTTATTAACCCCTGATCACCCAATACAGACTCCCTGATCACCCCCCTGTCATTGATCACCCCATGTCATTGATTACCCCCCTGGAAGGCTCCATTCAGATGTCTGTATGTGTTTTGCGGATCCGCGGTGTCCGTGTTTTGCGGATCCATGGATCTGCAAAACACATACGGACGTCTGAATGGAGCCTTACAGGGGGGTGATCAATGACAGGGGGGTGATCACCCCATATAGACTCTCTGATCACCCCCCTGTCATTGAGCACCCCCCTGTAAGGCTCCATTCAGACGTCTGTATGTGTTTTGCGGATCCGATCCATGGATCGGATCCGCAAAACACATACGGACGTCTGAATGGAGCCTTACACGGGGGTGATCAATAACAGGGGGATGATCACCCCATATAGACTCCCTGATCACCCCCCTGTCATTGATCACCCCCCTGTAAGGCTCCATTCAGACATTTTTTTGGCACAAGTTAGCAGAAATTGATTTTTTATTTTTTTTATTTTTTTTCTTACAAAGTCTCATATTCCATTAACTTGTGACAAAAAATAAAATCTCACATGAACTCACCGTACCCCTCACGGAATCCAAATGCGTTAAATTTTTTAGACATTTATATTCCAGACTTCTACTCACGCTTTAGGGCCCCTAAAATGCCAGGGCAGTATAAATACCCCACATGTGACCCCATTTCGGAAAGAAGACACCCCAAGGTATTCCGTGAGGGGCATATTGAGTCCATGAAAGATTGAACTTTTTGTCCCAAGTTAGCGAAAAGGGAGACTTTGTTAAAAAAAAAAAAAAAATAAATAAATTTCCGCTAACTTGTGCCAAAAAAAAAATCTTCTATGAACTCGCCATGCCCCTCATTAAATACCTTGGGGTGTCTTCTTTCCAAAATGGGGTCACATGTCGGGTATTTATACTGCCCTGGCATTTTAGGGGCTCTAAAGCTTGAGAAGAAGTCTGGGATCCAAATGTCTAAAAATGCCCTACTAAAAGGAATTTGGGCCCCTTTGTGCATCTAGGCTGCAAAAAAGTGTCACACATGTGGTATCGCCGTACTCAGGAGAAGTTGGGGAATGTGTTTTGGGGTGTCTTTTTACATATACCCATGCTGGGTGAGAGAAATATCTCTCTATAATGACAACTTTGTATAAAAAAATGGGAAAAGTTGACTTTTAGAGAGATATTTCTCTCACCCAGCATGGGTATATGTAAAAATACACCCCAAAACACATTGCCCTACTTCTTCCGAGTACGGCGATACCACATGTGTGACACTTTTGTGCAGCCTAGGTGGGCAAAGGGGCCCACATTCTAAAGAGCACCTTTCGGATTTCACAGGGCATTTTTAGCACATTTGGATTTCAAACTACTTCTCACGCATTAGGGCCTAAAATGCCAGGGCAGTATAACTACCCTACAAGTGACACCATTTTGGAAAGAAGACCCCCCAAGGTATTCCGTGAGGGGCATGGCGAGTTCCTAGCATTTTTTATTTTTTGTCACCAAAAAAAAACAAATCATCATTTTCCGCTAACTTGTGCCAAAAAATAAAAAGTTCTATGAACTCACTATGCCCATCAGCGAATACCTTAGGGTGTCTACTTTCCGAAATGGGGTCATTTGTGTGGTTTTTCTACTGTCTGGGCATTGTAGAACCTCAGGAAACATGACAGGTGCTCAGAAAGTCAGAGCTGCTTCAAAAAGCGGAAATTTAAATTTTTGTACTATAGTTTGTAAACGCTATAACTTTCACCCAAACTATTTTTTTTTACCCAAACATTTTTTTTATTAAAGACACGTAGAACAATAAATTTTGAGAAAAATTTATATAGAAATTATTATTTATTTTTTTTAATTTACAACTGAAAGTGAAAAATTTCATTTTTTTGCAAAAATTTCAGTAAAAAGTAAAAATGTCAGCAGCAATGAAATACCACCAAATGAAAGCTCTATTAGTGAGAAGAAAAGGAGGTAAAATTCATTTGGGTGGTAAGTTGCATGACCGAGCAATAAACGGTGAAAGTAGTGTAGTGCAGAATTGTAAAAAGTGGTCTGGTCATTAAGGGTGTTTAAGCTAGGGGGGCTGAGGTGGTTAAAGGGCCCTGAGACTATAACCTGCGCACATTGCAATTGGCATCACAAACTAAAAACTATTAATCTTGCGCCAGTGTGCATTAGTCCCAATCCGGCTTACTGCACGTCCTCCCTGCACTGATTATTGAGGTGATATAGAGGGGATAGAGAGGATGAAACAGCTGTAATGGTTATATCTATGATGAGACGGAAGTGGTCCCTTGATCTCTTGATCTTTAAGGGTACGACTATTAAGTACGTGACAGTCAGAGTTTGGGGACGAGCTAAGAAGCACTCAACAAATAGTTTTTTTAATCATATTGTTTATTTCTTTTCAAAAGCATAAAAGACAGTGAATTGTATAGGAATCTTGATAATATACAGGTATGCATGAAATAATAATCACAAGTTATGTATCAAACAATTTAACTTCTTACATTCATTTATAAACCTTATGTTTACCTTAAGGTAAATGCCTGAGAGTTTCCACCTGAGGATTTCCACCATCCAGAGAGACCCTTATTTCAAATTATACTGAAAAAAGCATCAAAATTAACCCCTTAAGGATCCATGACGTAGCTGTACGTCATGGGTCCGATCCCTAAACATGTCGCCCTCTCGCGCGTGCAGCGAGCGCCTTAGCCGCGGGGTCTCTGCTATTTTAAATAGCAGAGACCTGCGGCATATGTATGCGATCAGCCATAAGGCTGATCGCATGCATCTTACCTTTCAGATGCTGTGGTCAAATGTGACCACGGCATCTGCCCAAGCAGGCTTCAGAGTCAATTAGATGTATATATCAATACAGGCCACTAGGTGGCAGCCTTTTATTGATATAGTGCAATTGAAGTCTTCAATGATGGCTAAACTATGGGCAATCGAATGATTGGCAGTTATTTTCACTCAAGGTGACTTAAAAAAAGTAAAAAGTAAAAAAAAAAAAAAAAAGTTTTTACACACATATATATATGGGAAGGCGGGGAGTGAAAAACAAAAACGCAAAAATCCCAGGGTCCTTAAGGGGTTAAGGCACACAGAGGCCACTAGGTTCAGTAAGGTTACAATAATTCTATACTCTCTCAAGACCCCATATAATAGTATCTAAATGTAACTTGCCGTTCCCCTCAACGTGCCAAATGCCAGGACTCTACTATGTTGATTATGATGTGGCTAATGAAGGTCAGTTTGGCTTCTGGTTAGACAGCACAAATTTGAAGGTGGTACCATGTGCATCAAAAATAGGAAGGTCATATTAAATTTGGTATGCTTTTTACCTAATTATTTGGTTTATATAGCCTTGGCTTCAGGGGTATAGCTATATGGGTTGTAGCGATAATATTGAAATCCAGACCCTGATGCCTTAAAGCAGGGATGGCCAACCTGAGGCTCTCCAGATGTTGCAAAACTATAACTCCCAGCATGCCCAGACTGCCAACAGCTATCAGCCTACAGCAGGGCATGGTGGGAATTGTAGTTTTACAACAGCTGGAGAGCCTTAAGTTGGCCATGCCTGCCTTAAAGAGTCAAAAGTCTTTCTGGAACATAACAGACACCAAATTTTACATTAAGGCTTAGTAGCCCAATGTTATACCTCTGCTTCATATAGATTGGATCTCAGCATGTTCTTACCCTTTTACAAATATAAAACAATTTATTAGAACAGGGTCGATCATTCCAAGGTCCAGATATGGTTTCTCCACAGTCCTCTTCCTTCCCGTGATAGTTGGGCTCATTCACTGCCCAGTTGCTGTAAATGAATAAACAATGGGGAACAATGAATAACCTTTTCATGGATGAAAAAAGAGTAATATAAGCTAATGGACAGTAAAAGTATCAATCCAAGGCACTTCTGACCTTGTCCATAGCTGGTCTCCTTCAGTTGCTCTTTGAATTTAGAATATGAAGATCCTATCTCTAGTGTTATCTATGACTGATCATGGAGGAGTAGACATAATTTGAGGGCTTAAGGTAACTGCTAGGGGCAAACTGAGCCATGTAGAGGCTCCATTGGGTCATTATTGCATGGGGGTCTACATATGTAATGGTATGATCTTACCCTTTTTTTTACGCGATCTTGTCCAATGTTCCTGGTGAATTCTGGTTGGTATGTAGACATCTCACTTTATATAAAAGAGGTGCCTTTGTGGCCACATTTTTTTTTCAAGAACTTACTTTGGGGCACATTTACTATCATTATTGTACCAATTCTGGTGGAATTTTGTCTTTTTTGGCACCAATCAGTCTAGACAAATGTATTCTTGATTTTCACCAAAAATAACAGACTTTTTGCACCTTGACCAGACTCTTTTCAACAGTTAAAGCTTAAAGGGGTTTCCTGGGTTTTTAATACTGACGACCTATTCTCGGGAAACGTCATCAATATGAGATTGGCAGGGGTCTGATCCCTCACCTGTTTGTGGATGCTGCAGAGTTCCTGTAAGTACCTCGGCCTTCCACAGCTGACCAAGCACAGCACCATCCATTTGATAACGGTTGTGCATGGTAATGCAGCTCAGCCCCATTCTCTTGAGCTGTTCTTAGGCCAGTGATGGCGAACATTTTAGAGACCAAGTGCCCAAACTGCAACCCAAAACCCCCTATTATTTATCGCAAAGTGCCAACATGGCAATTTAACCTGAATACCAATATAGAATATCTTCCATTTACTTTATCATTTAGATATAATATCCTGCCTACATTCAATGCGCTGCCTGTGCCAATTATAGCGCGCCCTGCGCTGATGAATGACAGGAAAAATCTAAGGCATACTGGTACACCATAGACATTTTCCAGGGTGCGGATACCCACAGAGAAGGCTCTAAGTGGTGCCTCTGGCACCCGTGCCATAGTGTTCGCCACCACTGGCCTAGGCCATGTGACCGATGAACGTGATGTCATGTTGCCGAGGATGAGGCCTGAGTATTCACGAAGCACGTGGCCTCTTCAAACAGCTAATTGGCGGAGGTGCCAGGAGTTGGACCCCCGCCAATCAGATATTAATGACCTATCCCGAGCATAGGCCGTCATATTGAAAATCCTGGAAAACCCCTTTAAGTAACAGAGAAGTGTCTAATGTCTTACAAATTGCACTTTTCTGTTGTATTACACTTGAGCACGACTTTGATAAATGTTGTGCATCGTCAGACTGTTTGCTGGTACGTTACCCAGTCAGAATTGGTAATTGTGGGCCATTGGGTTTCAACCTATCCACTGTTAAGTGGTTGCGCCTTTTGTTGTATCATCTGATGAATATAGATACATATATTCATACCCAGGACATGCATAACATAGAGGCATCCACTGTTGGTACTATGGAATAGGCAGACAGAAGAATACCAGTCCAGGTTGGTTTCATCACTTATTTTATGGGTGATGAGAACCTGTGCAGAGTTACCTTTTCTACAAGCCCTATGACAACAAACATGTGAGAAATCAACGTAAGGCGGGCCCATTTTGATCTTTGTTATGGGGCTATATTTGCTCTGTAAACACCTTTGGTTCATACATAGAGACAGTGTTCAGTAATTATGCTAAAAAATGTAAGTGACTATTAAACCATTATCTGATTACTATAGAGGTTCCTCTAAGAGATTATCAAATGAATACCTCAGGCTCAGTACTTACGTAAAGGTGACTTGTGTCCCATCCAACCACTTCCAGATGTGAGCTTCATTTGAGTCTCGCCTTAGTCCAATCCAGTATCTCTTGTTTATGTTATATAATTGCTTTAAAGAATCCTAAGAACCAAAAAAATTCTGAATTTGGGGTTTATATGAAACATCTGATAACAACATCTGAATCTTGGTTGTCTTTCTATGGATCAACCAAGGTTAATCCTTTTTTTTTTCTTAAAGGGGTTGTCCAGGATTCATTAACTGCAAGCCCCAGCAATCACGAAAATGGGGGTCCCCAAGTGCACTGTCTGAATGGAGTGGTAGTAGTGACAGTGCTCCATCAGTCCCATAGAAGTGAGTGGAGAAGTGGACCGACATGTAAACTACCACTCCATTCAGACAGGGCACTAGGGGGCCCAAGGTTTTGGGACCTTCAGCCATCCCACATGTATCTTCTATGCTGTGGATAGGTGATTTCTTCCTGTCTGTGGGATAACTAAGTATTTTTATTTCCAGCCCTATCTTGACTGTAGGTCTGTTCTACTTTAAGAGGCCTACATTGTCTACTCAAGTCTGTTCTACAAGGCAGCAGTGTTCCTGCAGTTGAGGAAGACCACTCAACTGTTATGGGGCCTGGGGAAGGAGGGGCCTTAACCCCGGGTTAATACACTGCACTTTCATGCAATTGCCACTAGGGGGAGCTCAATGCAAATAGATTATTACAGGTTCCATGGTAGTTGTATTAATTCCTATTCACTGAGCTCCCCCCAGCCATCTAGCTTTGTAATAGAAGGGTATCAGTGTATTATTCTGGTGTAAACGCATTGAGAAATGTGGCGATCAGAAAGAGAGTGCCATATATTTGAAGCACCTGGTCCACATTTTCCTATATAAAGTGGGTGAGGAGTCAGGACAAAGACAACTTTTTCTTATTACAATTTGTATTCAATTGAAATTTCTTCCACTTGATAAGAAAAGAAGAAAATAAAAATTGCAATCATCCTAAATCTGGGACATTGCACATGTTCTGCATTGCCTGGGAGTGATTGAAGTGGTGGGAAACTGGGTGCAGGAGGTCTATGAGATCTGTGTATGCCCCTGATGCAGGGAAATGGTCATGTATACTCTGCAGCACAGCACTTAGGTCTCTAAGTCTGTAGGGACAGTACTCACTCCTCACTGTTACTTGATCCATGCTAATCCAGATTCCTTGCCGACCAGTGAGTGCCTCCTTGCAACCCCCTGCATCATACAGTAAACCTCCAGCCTCTCTTTGATAGCTTGCACCCTGCCTGGCTAATTGACCCACCACTTTGACCCGACTCCTCAGTTAAGACCCACATCTTAATACAGCAGTCTCCTTTCTCACACTATGTGGCTTCAGCTACATCCTACTGCATGTTCCCTTCTACAAGCCCTTATATATTATGCAACAGTGCCACCTACTGTAATGGGGGAACACTACACTACCCATTACATAACATGTAAACAGGGTGAATGTTAGAGAATATACAATAGGCAGGTACATCTATTGCTGTTACTTTGTATTAATAAGAATAAAGTAAATGTGGTTTCCTGTACATAGCACTTACGGATTCAGTCTTGTCCTTTATCATGACAAGAACAGAGTTCATTTTGTAGCATTCGTCTCGCGCATTATCCCAGGTTATTTCTTCCCGAGAGACAAAATAACATGAGGGGCCGATCACAGACCAGCCAACAGGGCACCACGTGCAGACAGTCTCTATGTGATGGGAATATACACAGGTTAGACAGCAGCAGTTGAGAGATGGTGATTATAAAATACAGATTTCTGGTTGATCATGGCAATTACAGTATGGCACTTACAATATAACAACTCCCAAACATATGAACTCCCAACAGCCAGACATACAAAGTCTTACATCTTCCCCAAGCTATACTCATAGACTTCCAGAATGCAGAGATATAGAATATGCAGACCTCACACTGGAGAGCTTTTAGAGGTGGAATCCTTTGAGATTCAGATATGTCCAATTGTCTGATGCAGAAAAATGAGCTAGATGTGAAAGTCCAGGAGGATCGATAAGAGGATGGGAGGGGTAGTGGCTCTGGCAATAATAGTTGTGCACATGGAACACAATGGTAATCCTCAAACCAGCACCCTCATAGGGCTGTGCAATGACACAAGGACATACTCTTTCTTCCCACGGTGCACAACCTGGTGATGGGGCTCCTGTCTGAGGGTAGTTGGGGTGCTCTTGGTGTTAAAGGGGTTTTCCGAGTTGTTTATACTGATGACCTATCCTCAAGATAGGTCATCAGTATCTGATTGGTGAGGGTCCGACACCTGGGACCCCAGCCAATCAGCTATTTGAGAAGGCAGCGACGCTTGCACTAGCACAGTGACCTTCTCTCAGCTTTTCCTAGGCTGAGTGACGACATGTTCATGTTTCAGGTGGCCTAGGAGCAGCCCCATTCACAAGCACATCTGCTCCACAATGTACGGTGCTGTTCTTGGTGAGCTGCGAGAAGGATAGGTCATCAGTATAAAAATCCTGGAAAACCCTTTTAAGTGTTTTGGCAGGGTGCAAGGCAAGAGTGTGGATGCAGGTGCAATGGCCAGCATACAGTAATTCACAGTTCAATTCTTTCTCAAAGGCAATGTATGGATAGCAGCAATGATAGGGGTTGTGGTACTGAGGGTTTCGTAAATGTTCTGTAATTCTATGGTTGGCCTTTGTCAAACCATCTCAAAGTGTGGAATGAGGCACTGGCAATAGTCCCTCTCACAGCAGCAACGTCTTTAGCACAGTGTGTTGCTGACTGCCTTCAATGCACGGCTTTGCAGATTCCGGACCTTCTCGTCTATCTTCTCTCTTTCTCTCACTCTGGATAGCTGTAACTGTCTCAGAGATGAGAGTTCTCTTGGCCTCTGGCCTAGTACCGAGGGACAAGTAGACATGTATCCTCTCAGCAGCACAGCTAGACACAGACTCTCACTATAGACTAGGGACGGACCCAGGTCCATCTCCTAGCAACCTAAAGGAGCTGAGTTAAGGTTGTTAACTCTTACCTCTCCATACAATACTATTGAGTACACAAATACAATAAATTTCAACATTTTACTTACTGTAACAATTCACCATTAGAACAATCAACCTTTTTGCAGTGACCTTTTCAAAGGTACTGTATCTCTCATGAGCTCCCTTAGACCTTCATTTGCTGACCAATTCCTGTGTACTGATTGCCTCTAAAGTGTTATCACGGGAGCTCTAAATGATATGTAAGTAGTACCTACAGGGGATGATTACCTACTATGTGATTTCTTCAAATCTTTTGGTTAGGGCTTGTTCACATGAACGTATTTTGCGCTCCGTATACAGGCCGTTTCTGCGTTCCGCATATAGTCCGTATACGGAACCATTCATTTCAATTTTACAACAATGATATGATATCGCTCCCACCATGTATTGATATGGTTTTCTCTGTATAAGATTTTTTTTAAATAAGAGTGTTTTTGTACCTGATTGCCGGCATGTTGTCTAGTCCCATGACGCCCTAATCATAGGTGCAGCTGTGTGACCGGCTTATATGCTGGAATCATAGGTATCCTCAGTATGTCATGAGTAAGGGCAGACATCACAACAGCCCGAAACCGGTAGACGAGGATTTTGTTTAACTGGATGTTTGATTTTTAACCGCTGAAATAAAGTATTGTTGCACAGTCTGCGTATTGAGCTGGATTACCTTTCTTTCTACTGGATTTCCACTTACCCGCATCCAAGTGCGGTTGTTCCGTGCTCATAGCAGATGAAGAGCAGGTGAGAGCCGTTTCATCTTTTTTTTGCTGCATTCATTTCAATGGGTGCGCAAAAGATGCGAACAGCTATACGGCATGCGGCTCTCAGCCCTTTAGCACGGCACAAATTCACAGGTCCCAAAACACAGAGACTCCCCAGCTTCTCTGTCAGATGGAGGATAAACCACACACAGCTGAGACTGCTGGCTGGGTTTTATATAGGCCAAAAAAGACCCGGCCTGGAGCGTGGGGAGCAGCCAACCACCCAGCACTTTGGCTAATCCCACTAAGAGCCGGCCCGGATCGGCTTTACAGCCATACTAACAACAAACAGTGTCAGTCTTATATCATCTAGATACAATCTTACAGTTGAGTAGAATTTTTTTATTTTTTTTTATTGAATTACCTTTTATTACAAGCAGAACTGCAGTGACAGATATCACCTCTGTATAGATAACATAGGATCTACAATTCACAGTAGTTGATATCACAGCTTATCTACTCCCTCATGACCTCTGCACAGGTCACAGAGCATGCCTAGAAAACTTTCCCTTAGAAGCCAATGAGGTCCTATCCTGTGCTTTGCACCGATGGCCCATGTAGCTGCTCTCAAAGAACAGGAAGTCTTGATATATTTTAGGCCTACTGGCTAGTGTGAAAACTGAAGGATTTTAGGATTTCTTTTTAACCACTTCAGCCCCCCTAGCATAAACACCCTTAATGACCAGACCACTTTTTACACTTCTGCACTACACTATTTTCACCGTTTATTGCTCGGTCATGCAACTTACCACCCAAATGAATTTTACCTCCTTTTCTTCTCACTAATAGAGCTTTAATTTGGTGGTATTTCATTGCTGCTAACATTTTTACTTTTTTTGTTATTAATCGAAATGTAACGAAATTTTTGCAAAAAAATGAAATTTTTCACTTTCAGTTTTAATTTTTTTTTAAAAAAACGACATCTATATATAAATTTTTCTCTAAATTTATTGTTCTACATGTCTTTAATAAACAAAAATGTTTAGGTAAAAAAAATATGGTTTGGGTAAAAGTTATAGTGTTTACAAACTATAGTACAAAAATGTGAATTTCCGCTTTTTGAAGCAGCTCTGACTTTCTGAGCACCTGTCATGTTTCCTGAGGTTCTACAATGCCCAGACAGTACAAACACCCCACAAATGACCCCATTTCGGAAAGTAGACACCCTAAGGTATTCGCTGATGGGCATAGTGAGTTCATAGAACTTTATATTTTTTGGCACAAGTTAGCGGAAAATGATGAATTTATTTATTTATTTTTTTCCTTACAAAGTCTCATACTCCACTAACTTGTGACAAAAAATAAAAACTTTTATGAACTCACTATGCCCATCACAAAATACCTTGGGGTGTCTTCTTTCCAAAATGGGGTCACTTGTGGGGTAGTTATACTGCCCTGGCATTTTAGGGGCCCAAATGCGTGCAAGTAGTTTGAAATCAAAATGTGTAAAAAATGGCCTGTGAAATCCGAAAGGTGCTCTTTGGAATATGTGCCCCTTTGCCCACCTAGCCTGCAAAAAAGTGTCACACATGTGGTATCGCCGTACTCAGGAGATATTGGGGAATGTGTTTTGGGGTGTCATTTTACATATACCCATGCTGGGTGAGAGAAATATTGCGCGTTCACAGGAAGTCTCGCGTCTCGTGTATATGCATGACTCTGCCTGGGACAGCCGCCTCCGGACCGCGATCCTGCGTTAGGCGGTCCGGAGGCGGTTAATATAGTGACATAGAAAATGTAAAAGAAAATGGCCAAAAATATGATTAGGATAAAAAATGTATTTAAACTATGTAATTTTGTGAATACATATTCCCTCTAACCTCTTCTCCCCTTCGTCCAAAAAAAGATGTTTTGTCATCCCCAGTAATCAGGAATTTAACAAATGAAATTTTGTTTATTTTTAAGAAATGCCTGCAGTATACATTTTATCTTCTGGGTTCATATGAATAGGATGATTTTGAATATGTATAGTTTCTCTTTATTTTACTAATTTTTCACAATAAAATACTTTTTATGGAAAAGTAAGCCAGCATTGATCTGGTGTAAAAAAGAGAAAAAATCCTTAACTTGCAAGATGTACCAAGAGGCTCCAAATCTATCACACAGTCACATCTGCCTGTCTCATTTTATGCTGTCTAAATTTTCAGCTTTTAATCATTTTCCTGCTTTTTTGAAACAGTAAGTAGATATTTAAAGACAAGGGGAAGACCACATTATATGTTCCATGTTATCGCCCATAGCATGCCTTCCAACCTTTGAAACAAAGGTAGAGGGACACTATGTGCGGTAAATTTTTTCCACTCTAACTCCACCCAAAACATGACTAAACACCTAATCCTACCCAGTCCCCTAAATGCCCCCACATAGTAATTATTCCACCACACAGTAGTTATGCCAGCATTGTGCTCCCTTCACAGTAGTTATGGCCAGATATGTGCCCCTCACAGTAGCGATCCCCAGATATGTGCCCCCTCTCAGTAGTTATGGCCAGATATGTGCCCCTCACAGTAGTTATGGCCAGATATGTGCCCCTCACAGTAGGTATGCTCATATATGTGCCCCCTGACAGTAGCAATGCTCAGATATTTGCCCCCACTCATTGGTTATGGCCAGATAGGTACCCCCTCACAGTAGCTATACCCAGATATGTGCCCCCTCTCAGTAGTTATGCCCAGATATGAGCTCCCTTACAGCAGTTATGCCATGATTTTTGCCCTCTCATAGTAGTTATGGCCAGATATGTGTTTCCTCTCACTAGTTATGGCCAGATAGGTGCCCCCTCACAGTAGTCATGCCCAGATTTGTGCCCCTTATAATAGTATGCCCAGTTATGTGTCCCCTGACAGTAATTTGCCTAGTGAAATGCCCCATATAGTAATATGCCCAGTAAAGTGCCCCCTGATAGTAATATGCCCAGTAAAATGCCCCCTTCACAGGTAGTAGAAAATAAAATAAAACAAACTCCACATACTCACCTCGTTCCCCAGAAGCAGCAGGACACACGGAGCTTGTGGCGGGCCCCACTCATGCCACGCCCCCAGCCCCACCCCTTAATCAGACCTGCAGTGTGGAGCGCCGGCAGGGAGGAGGAATGATGAAGCAGAGAGCGGACAGGCGGCTCTTGCTTCATCATTACAGGCAGCTGTCTATGCTTCCTATGAACGCAGGGACAGCAGCCAGAAAGCGGGACATACCTCTCCAGTACCGGGACCGCCGGACAGCCACTGCAATAAGGGACTGTCCTGCCAGATCCAAGACAGTTGGGAGGAATGCCATAGAACTTTCCCAGTGTTTTGAAGGAACTGTCTAGAAAATTCTCTTGTACCAACACTGTCAGGGATGATAGCTAGAGGCTCAGTAAGACTAATGTAAAGAGAACCTATAAAAGACTACAAGTAGCAAGATCCATCACTAGGAATGAAAACAATAGTAATACATCTAAGTCTACAACGTACCCAATGTCTTGTTAATGTGCTTGATGTTGGCCATAAGTGTGTCTTGCAAGTTCCCTGCAACATAAAACAAAATATGAGCACACAGCTAGCGAGTATGGCAATGAATAGAGAACTGGTACAGTGAACCGCTTCTGAGTAGACCACCCCGATCAAGGTCAGATTTTTCGTTGATGAATTTGCAATTTATTATATCCTATGTATATTGCCTTCTTCTTAACATACCACCCCTCAAGGCAATGGCAGATTATAATATGGGCGTTTGGGCTGCTCAGATACTTGATACAAATTGTGGTTTGATCACAACCACAGCAAAACTGCTTTGTGCAATGATCTATGGCCCGTGACTTAAAGGGCATCTTTCTATTAGCAGCTAAAGATATCTGTGTTGGTCCTATGTTCATACGGTATGTGCCCGCATTGCTGTGAAAAATTATTGGGGGTATTGCCATTACTCCTTCAAGCTCTGCCTTCTCTGCAACTGATGCGCCCTTTGATTGACAGGGCCAGGCAGTGAAAACGTGATCACATGTGGCCCTGTCAATCAAAGTGCAGAGGTGGAGCAGTTGCAGAGAGAGCAGAGCCTCTTGGAGTAATGGTAACGCCCCCGTTGCTCCAAGAGGCTCATTTGCATACATTAAAACTTCATTTTTCTCTGCAATGCAGGCACATAGGAACATGGGACCAACACTAATGCCTTCAGCTGCCAAGTGTACATGTAGCAGGTCAGCCAGTGTTATAGGTACAAATCTGCTGACAGTTGCCCTTTAAAAGACTGCGCACTATTACAGCTGTTTTTAGCATAAGTCATGCCAAAATTGCAACAAAACTGCTTTGTGCAACTTCTGAAGGTCCTTAACATGTAATTGTCATTTCATTTTCAGTAATGTAATTTATTAGTGAAAGATTTTCTTTGTACTAGGAAACAGCATGCAAAGAGTCTTCTAAACATCACTTTAACTGAGCATTGCTATAGAGAGTCTGTCTTTAGTTCTACCGAGCACTGAAGACCCTTCCAGCTTGTCTCTTGTCACTACCCAAGTCCCTGACTATGTTCATGTGCCCTGTTACTGCCCATCACATTGCCTATCTGACCCGTTACACACAGGAGTCTTCAGTGCTCAGTAGAACTGAAGACAGACCCTCTTTAGGTCAAAGACTGTGGACTGATTAATTTCTTCAGATATCTTTACAGTGGTCGGTGCTTACACAGAGCTCCAAATCTCCTGTGTAGAGATAGAGGTAAATGGAAATTTTTTTTAAAATTCAGCCACTACTAGGGGGAGCTTACCACATACTGTATATGCATTAAACGTATGGTGACTGCGAGCAACCACAAGCTACCGTTGTGTATCAGAAAAACGCTTGGACAACAATAAAGATATTGGACTTGTTTAGGTTAACATAAACCAAATGGTATTAAAGTCTGTGACATTTACCATACGATATGTCTAACTGAATCAGAGTAAAGGAAAAATCATACGAACATTGGCTTACCCATCATATTGCTGAGATTGGCCACTTTAGTCTTTAGATCGCCCTGCTCCTCCTCAGAATTCTTCTGGAAATCTGAAGCTGGAGATATTAGAGTATTGCTGAAATAACTGGACTGGGATATGCTATGACTATGGTATACTATACTGTTATGCTATGTCCGTCATATACTATCTGTATCATACGCTATGACAATGGTATACAAGGTGGGCCACAAAAAAACAGAAGCGTGTTTCCCTTGGGTGGTTTACACAGGATAATGGAAGAATGACGTACTTACTCATTATGAAATGGTTTTCGCCAGCGGTTATACAAAGCTGTGCCACCTTATCATGTTGAGGAACACCACATGACATATTGTAGAGATAATGTGGGCACTGTCTGGGGATCACTTTTATAAACCCTTTCCTCCAGGTAACCCCACAGATAAAAGTTGCACACCGTTAGGTCTGAGGAATAAGGTGGCCTCAACCTTTTTCTCACACATGTGACATATGGCAAATGCCTTGTCTTGCTCAAAGAAAGTATACTGCTTGATGACGGCTATGTTCACATTTCCATCAGAGACTATTGGGCACACAATCCATGTACCCATAGCCGTGCATCAAAAAACAATTTTTTGATCATGAAGTGGCTGTTGGTGCAGCCTGTGTGGATTTTCTGTGCGCCAGTACCTATTGTTCTGTGGCAATAACACCCCCGGTTAGATGGAACCACTCTTCATGATGTATTACAATGGGTGCAAATGTCTTGCTACGATCGACATGCTGTTCTGCTGACCTGCGCCTTCTGGGATCATTTACTCACCAATTCCCTCAAGCTTCTCATAATCTTCTACTAGATGACTGCAACAATGGCAGGTTTCTGAACATATGGTGTCCGGTTTCTTTTTTTTTTTTGTGGTTGACCACAGATCCTCTGTGACCTACTTCTTCACCAAGTCACGTGGGTTAGCCACTTTCTAGACCTTCCAATGGGAAATCAACCAGCAAAACAGCCGTGGGTTTCTTTGAATGAACTTGTGTGTACAGATAGCCCTCCACTACAGTGCTCATTGTCCTGTATGTGGATGAGGCTCCTAAAAAAAAATAGACCTCCTCTTGGACATTCAAAAGAGCTAGCAGATCTCCTAGGTGTCTCATGAAGGGCTGTATACTCTTAGAAAGCAGTGCTCTATGTACCTTAATGCTATATCATCATCAGATCTCTGAGGCCCACGTGTACATTTGGAAGGGGGTGGGGGTGGGGGTGATGCATTACTAAAGGGAGTGTAGCCCACGAAGAATAGAGATTTGGTTTGAGTAAGGGGCAAGTAAATGATAGAAAAATTCCTGTATGTTGGACACACTCAAGATCAACACTACTGCCCTCCACAAGGTGAACCACATGACTGGCAGTTTTATGAATGAGGCCCAATAAGCATTATCCTGTGCAAACCACACAAGTGGAAACAGGGGTCTATTTTTTTGGTCCCACCATTTTTGTCCCATACCATCAGTATGCTATGGACTTACATTTGTGCCTTATAAACATCTGTGGGTTTGGTTCCATACTACAGCTTTGTACAACATGGGTGTGCATAGTCCCAAAAACACAACATGCAGTACTAGTGGAAAATTTGGACACATGGCTTTTCTTGTATTATTTTTATTTTTACATTGTAAATTCATATTGAAGACATGAAAATGATAAAGGAACACATATGGAATCAAACCTGAATATATTTCATATTTTAGATTTTTCACAGTAGCCCCTTTGATGACAGCTTTGCACACTCTTGGGACTACCAGTAAAATTTATTTTAAGGGCCCACCATATGGATAAATTCTAAAATTACCTGCTCACACAGCAGCAAGATGCTACCAGATGATTGATTATGGGGGTCCCTACAAAGTAATTGAGAAGGTGGGTCCCTGGGAAAAGAGGATACAAGCTGGCGGCCTCTGTACCTAGAAGTCATCTCAGCCACCTGACTGCGTCAATAATAATAACTGGGTAGTTTCTTAAATTATCTACCCAGTATCTTATATGAACATAGGCTGGTTTTGGTGCCATACAATGCCTATCTATATCTAGTGCAGTAACTATATTGTGTCATGTGCTACTTGTGAAGGAGGTGGGAGACTAGGGATCTACCTTGCTCAGGGGCCCATCGGAGGATTCACCTATACCCCGTTGGGCCAATCCAGGCCTGGTTTCATGCAGTGTTTAGCCCTATTCTTCTACAGTTCTAATCCAAATGATGGCAACCACTGAACTAAGTAAAGAGAAACTATGTTTCCTCATTACTTTAAGACATGAAGGTCAATCAATCCAGAAAATTTACAGAACTTTGAAAGTATCCTCAAGTTCAGTCACAAAAACTATCATATGCTATAACAAAAATCTGGCTCTCATGAGGGCCGCCTCAGTATTGGAAGACCACGAGTAACCTCTGCAGCAGGGGAGAAGTTCATTACAGTTATCAGCCTCAGAAATTGCAAATTAACACACCACCTCAAATTAATTACTACAAAAATGCCTTACAGAGATCACATACCAGACACAACTTAAAGATCAAATGTAGACTGTGAGAATTTTGGCCTTTGTGGTCGAAGTGAAGCAATGAAGCCACTACTGAGGAGGAACAAGGAGAAGAAGAAAAGAAGTGCTCGGACAAAGAAGCACAATGTATATTAGACTGGTGGAAACCTGGGTCAAAATTTGAGATGTTTGGTTCCAACCGTCATGGCTTCATGAGATGAAGAAAAGGTGAGCACACTGTTTCTACATGTGTGCTTCCCACCATGAAGTATGGAAGAGGAGATATAATAGTGTGGGAGAGCTTTGCAGGTGACAAAGTTGGTGATTCTTTCAAGGTACATTTAGCCAGTATGACTAGCACAGCATTCTGCAGTGACATGCTCTCCCATCTGGTTTGAGTTTAGTGGGGCCATCATTTGTTTTTGAACAGGACAATGACACCAAACACACCTCTAGGGTATGTAAGGGCTATTTTACCAAGAAGGAGCATAATGGAGTGCTGCATGAGATGACATGGCCACCACAATCATCTGACATTAACCCAATTGAGATGGTTTGGGATGAGTCGGACCGCAGAGTGAAGGAAAAGCAGCCAACAAGTGCTCAGCACCGCTGGCACCTCTTCTAGATGGTTGGAAAAGCATTCCAGGGTTGTACCTCATGAAACTGGTTGAGAGAATGCCAAGAGTGTGCAAATCGGCCAACAATGCAAAAGGGGGCTACTTTGAAAAATCTAAAATCTAAAACATATTCTAGTTAGTTTGTTTTTTGCTTAATACATGATCCCATATATGTTCCTTCACTGTTTTCATGTCTTCAATATAAAACTGCAATGTAAAACAAAACAAAACATGGAATGAAAAGATCTGTCCCAACTTTCCACTGGTTCCGTATTTATGAGAATGATATTCTTGACAACAGAAAGTGAAAATAATCTCATAAATGCTGTACCGTAAATGCAGTAAGTTTGGACGCAACTGTTGTTTTTTATTTTCAACACTGTAGTTTCATATTGAAGACATGAAAATGATAAAATAAAATAAAACTACAATTCTGCTTTTATTTTTATTTTATTTTTAAACTATTTTTATCTGAATGGGGCAATCTGAGTTCCAGTACCACACGTTACCTATGGACCACTGTGGTGCTGTTTCAGACCCTTTTCCTGATTAGCTACAACCCGTTTAAATTTTAATAGCCCTATGACAAAAAAAATAATAATAATATGGCCCCCAATTCGCACCAAGATCAGATCTAACCTTCTTTTACAATATTTCCCACAATATTCATCAATTGCTACCATATACTGTCAGAACTTTTGGGTATGAATAAAGTCCATAAGTATAAGGCCTATATAAGAGTATCTACATGAGCCTAAGGGACAACCATTTTGTCTTATTTTAAAAGGCAGAGTGAATTCAGGATTTTTTTTTACTCTGAAATTGCTAACCTAAGGTTTACGATATGTACCAAAGTGTTTACCTAAGTCTGTTTTTGTGAGAAGGAGATGTCCCAAGGTCTAATGAAATGTAATTGCCTAGATAAGACAATGTATTAGAAATGTGCTGAGTTCTGATGATTTTTAGTGAATAGAAAGACTCTAATCTTTCTTTGTGGTTTTATATGAATCAATGTATGAGTAGATTGAGTTTATATTATCAATTGTAATAGGTGTGCTGAATATATAGTATATATATAAGAGTATGGTCCTTATAGCTATATTCAGTTTTAAGATTAGAAACGAGGTACAAATTCCTCTATCATTTTTACAATCTCTCTCAGTGTAACACACAAATTAATTATTTCTTTCCTTGAGGTTTTCTTGAATGGAGAAATGTGGACACAGGTGATCATGAACAAACCCTGTCTTTTACAAGAACAATGAGTTAAGATAGTCATGTTTATCTTGATTTAATTAGGTATGGTCAAAAGATTTAAGGATAAACAAGGTGGTTGACTAAGTATAAAAGTCATTGTCTATTCAAGATCTTCTCAAGGTTTAGTCTAATACCTTAGATAAAAGTAATTGCTAGTACATAAATAAAAGAATGAAGTGAGTGCTTCGACTTTGGTATGGAGTACTAGTGCCATCTAGTGTTAGGGTAAAATACTAGAGGGAGGTTCTATTGATTATAAAGTGAGGTAACTAGTTAATGATAAAAACTTGGCCAAGCCCTTTCTAAGATAGGATAAAAAGATGGTATTGGCTGACAGAAAAGATCGATCTCTAGAGCTCTCTAGCTCTCTCTCTGACCATCTTCAAAAGACCAGATCCAGCCCTGACCACCTTTTCAGTCATTGGAGGCAGCCATCTTAGAACCATTGAAACTGATTTCTGCTAGCTGACATTTTGGTATAGTATAACCTTACCTATATTTTATAGGATAATTAATTAATATAATGCATATCTATATATATATTCAATTAACCATACTTTGTGTATAGTATCTGTTTTGGAATAAGATTGGGGTGTACCTGCAGCATCATCCTGAAAATTAATCCAATACAGGGAGATTGAAAATATACTAGTGAAAACACGGTATTATCTCCAAGGAATTGAATTCAGTTCTAGACCAGTATGGTTGATAATATATATATATATTTATATAGATAAAAGATAAACCAGATTTGGGTTTAATCGGACATTTGTCGGCTGAGAGAAATCAAGTATTAAATTGATTTTAAATATAATTGAGGGGTATTATTATAAGAAGGCATAATTGTGTATATATATGTTCTGAATTATTTTTGTCTTTATCACTATTTTGCATATCATTGATTGAATTTTATTATCGCCAATTTCATTATATATACTATTTTGCACTATAAATTATATTAATAAATTACATATATATTTTGTCTGTAACTGGGTTTTGTCTTCAATTCAACGCAGATCACGAGCTTGTTTTAGCTTGATATTTATGATAATAAGTTAGAATCTCCTTTATTACCGATTTTAATTTATTCACATAAATAATATAGACTGTCAATCGGAGACAGCATAAATATTCCGACAATACTTCATATCAGAACGGAGAAAAGGGACATGTTATATAGATAAAAACAGACTTAATAAGAAAATTAATTCAAAAATGTCAAATTTAAATGTGAGAGAAAAGATGAAGCAAACAATTTTGAGCAAAAGTATCCTATCCCTTCTGCAGACCTCTGTGTCTCCATGTTAATAGACCGCCCTGTGTAGTTTCATCCTGTAGAAATGTGTTCTTCCCTAGCCTACTGCATATATAGATTACTGCATACAGATAATATTACCAGTTTGTTCTAAGCTGGCCACTTTTCCTGAGACAGTGATGTCTGCAAATAAGACAAAGGAAACCATCATAAATGGATTCATAAAAGACCCACATAATAGATGTTTATATACATGGAATATTAGCTTTAACTAGAATCAAATTATTACGACATCCCCCTATATAAAGGGGATGTCGGAGCACAGTTTTGTTTGAAGCTTAAAAGTTGATCACTGGATGTAGTTCTGCTTGAACCCCTAACAATCAGCTGTAGTCTGTGGTCGAACCAGACAGTAAGTGTTCAGTCTCCCTGCAGTGCCTCCACAGGGGGAATGAAGTATTACACAGTTTCCATTTAAATCAATGAGTTGTCTGAGTCCTCCAAATGAGAGATGCTCGTTGCAACTGCTCTCTCCTTTCGCTAATAGAGGATTGTCCATTTAATTTAACAGACACATCAGGTGGGGGTCCATTTCCTAGGACGTCCATTGGGCTTCTGGCCTTTCTGTAGCTCAGATACCAAGCGCAAGCACAGTCACTCTACAATGCACAGCGCTGTGCTTGGTATATTACGAAGAGGCTTCAGCTCTTGTACGGGTGCCATGACGCCTTCAAACAGCTGATTGGCAAGGGGAACCTACCCCAGCAATCTGATATTGATGACATAGTATTAAGCCTTGGACAATGCCTTTAAAGAGGACCTCTCGCCTTTCCTGACATGTCTGTTTTAGTCGCTACATACATTCCACGTGTAATAACAATTCTGGAGCCTCTATTCTTATGACTCTATGTAGCGCCATTCTTTTATTATTCCTGCTAGAAGTTATGAAGTAATTGATAACAGTTTGCAATAAAGGTTGATTAAAGATCACAGCATTAGAGCTTCGGTTGAAATGCTTTTATTTTTGCATTAATTAGACATGTGGCAAAAAAAAAAAAAGTTTGCAATAAAGGTCCAGCTGGGTGTCACCAGTTGGGGTTCCTTGCATAGTCTGACACTATCCAATCAGTGCTGCCAGTGTCCGACTGTGCAAGAACACCCCCCCTTCAAATGGTAACACTCAGCTGGACCTTGTTTGCAAACTGTTAGCAATGAATTCCTAAATTCTAGCAGGATACATACGGGAATGGAACAACTTAGAGTCATAAGGATAAATGCATCAGAATTGGTATTACCAGAGGTGTATCTATAGGGTGTGCAGAGGTAGCAGTCGCTACTAGGCCCAGGAGCCTGAGGAGAACCAAAGACCCTTGAGCTTCATAAGAAAACACCAGTATTATATAAAAGTGCATGCAGGTCAAGTTACACCTTTGGCTGGAGGGACGGGGTTAGTTCAAGAATTTGGCATGGGGGGGGGGGGCTGTTTCAATTTTTGCCTCAGGCAGCACAAAGCCTATTATTATTATTTTATGCACCTATATAGTGCTACTATATTCCACAGCGCTTTACATACTACTATATTTCACAGACGTTAGCATCCAACTGTCCCCAATGGGGCTCACAATCTAAGTTCCCTATCAGTATGTCTTTGGAGTGTGGGAGGAAACCGGAGTACCCAGAGGAAACCCACGAAAACAGAGGGAGAACATACAAACTCCATGCAGATGTCCTTGATGGGATTCAAACCCAGGACCCCAGTGCTGCAAGGCACCAGTGCTAACCACTGAGCCACCGTGTTGCCCTTTCCTACCACCTTGCCACCAAGCACTGAGGGAAGGGGGGCCAAGCTGAACTCTTGTACCAGGACCCATGAGCCTTTAGCTACTCCCCTGGTTATTACACGGGGAAAGCAAGTAGTTACTAAACCACACATGTCAGTAGAGGTGACAGCTCCTCTTTATATAATACATTTTTAGTTGCATGCAGCCACCACTAGGGAGCGCTAACTACAAATGGAGAAGTACAGCAGGTACTGTAAGTAAAGCCATCCATCGACAAAGCGAACGACTACGGTAATTTGACGTTCTTAGGAAGAATATGTGTTTAGCTTTTACTCACAATGTAAGAATATGAATCCAGTGATGACCCCAAAGGCGATGAACATGATGAACATCAACCACATCAAGACCACCAACATGGACCGTCCACATCTCTGCTTATTTCTATTTGGCATAACTAAAACACAAAGAAGGGGTTGCATAGAGATTGCACTTTAGTGGGATTATATTGAAATATCATTTACTGAATTACCTTCCAAGTCTGAAAATGTATTGTTAGCAAAAGTCGATGCCGTTTTCATATCTATTAACAAGAAACAAGAAATGAGCAATGGTCACCAATGCACCAGGTTTGCTTGCCAGATTTGTACCTATGATACTGGCTGACCTGTTACATGTACACTTGGCAGCTGAAGACATCTGTGTTGGTCCCATGTTCATATGTGTCTGCATTGTGAGAGAATTGAAGTTTTAACATATGCAAATGAAACCTCTAGGAGCAATGGGGGTGTTGCCTTTACACCTAGAGGCTCAGCTCTCTCTGCAATTGGCGCACTCTCTGCAGGGCCAGATGTGATTATGTTGTTACTGGCTGACCCTGACTTCTCCTAAAGTCAATCAAAGGGCAGGGGGCGTGAGCAGAGCCTCTAGGTGCAATGGCAACACCCCCGCTGCTCCAAGAGGCTCATTTGCATGTAATAAAACATCATTTTTCTCAGAAATGCAGACACATATGAATATGGGACCAACACAGATGCCTTCAGCTGCCGAGCGCACAGGTCAGGTCAGCCAGTGTCATAGGGACAGATCTGCTGACAGATGCCCCTTAATGCTGGCATATAAGCATATGAGTAGCCCAAAACTGTCTATCTGTCCATCCATCTACCCACATAACACCATGCTATGTGTTACGCTGATATGTAACAAACAGGTAAACTGCATCTTTAAAGCAAAGAATATCCTGTATAACACCATTATTATGTAAAAAAGAACTGCAGAAGAGAAGAATGAGGTGAAGAAAGGGAAAGTGAAGAAAGAAGGTGAATGAACAAGTTTTGAGGAGAAAGTTAATGAAGAGGAGGTAAAGGTAAATTAATATAGTGAGAGGAATAAGGTGAAGAGATTAATGAGAACAAGGTGAAGAAGAAGGCGAAATTGAAGGAGAAGAAGAACAAGAAGGTAAATAAAAGGGTATAGACATTGGAGATGAGCAAATTAATCTAAATGAATTTTGAATTTTGCAAAAAATTTGTGAAAACGGTGCCAGCGTCATTCTACTGTGAAAAGTAGTGAGGAAAACAGTTTTCACTTAGCGTTGTGGGTTTCATACAGTCACATTACAAATACCTGCAGCAACCTTTAATTCTTTCCATAAATGGACAGCCAGATAGCCTTTCTGTGTGAAAACCTAAAGTTTCTACAGTTAATGGTATTATTAACAGCACCTACAGTGTCAATAGCATACATGTCAAGCATTTGTCGCATTTTTTTTTTTCTAAAAAAACAGTGTCAGTTTATCTACTGTTTGTAACTGGGCAATTTAGTGCATTTCAATGCATCAATATACCTGTTTCAGTTAAAACATTGCATTACTTCAAGATATTGTGTCGTTTCAGTGAATGCGTTGTACTGCACAAACTGCAGTAGTATCCTGTGTTAATAAATGCATTGTAGTACTTCGAGATACTGTGCATTTTACTGCAATAACTGCTTAGTATCCTGTACCTGTTCTAGTGAACCTGTTGTAAATAAGCTGTTTGGTAAAACCGTCAACCATGTATATATATGTCAGTGTCACTCTGATATTATTTGCTATTGCTGTGATTGCATTAAAATGCGATGAAAGGGGGGGGGGGGGAGAGATCAAAAATTTAAAGAAAAAAAAGAAAAACAAGATACAAAAAATATAATTCCTAGGAGACATCAGAGTGGTAATTGCAGCTTTTTTAATCCAGGTAGAATTGAATCGGACAAGAATTGAAAAATTTAATGAATCAGACTGTCACGGCTGAGGATGGGGAAATCCTCAGCCGTGCGATGCCAGAAGATGTTAATGGCTGCTCGGCCAGGACGACAGAATTAGGGAGCAGGTCACCTCCTAATGCATCCCTAATCCGACCCTAACTCCTAGCTGCATGAGCCGACCTTGAAGGTAGGAGGGCCCATGCTCAGGAACCTCGGATCCCTACTCACCCTCCGCCGATCCCTGAACTAGGAGCAGGGTAAGACGACCTGTTCCTTCTGGACACGGAGGAACAGGAGTCTCACTGGCCAAGCTGCAGGGAAAAGGGGAACACAAACAGTCCTATGGATATGGCAGGAGGCTGAAAAGCACTTCCACACCTACCTGCCACAGACACACAGACTGGATCCCGTGCAATACAGCAAGTGTCCAAACAGCTCAGGCTGCTCTACTGCGACAATACAAAATAACTTGCCCGCGGCAACCACAAGTGAGGCAGCACACTAGCGGCCCTCACCTGTGGTTGAACACCTAAATACAAACCGCAGGCAACAGCGTGCGGTTCAAGAGTCACGACCATGACCATGGCCGTGACACTGACAGGGATTTCAAGAAGATCGCTTGTCTCTAAAAGGTAAATAAGGAGAAGAAAATGGAGGTGGTGGAGGAGGAGAAAAGAAACAGAAGGTGGAGACAGGGGAAATATGAAGGAGATAAAGTAGAAGGAAGTGAAGAAAAGAGTAAAAAAGGAGATGAAGGTGGAGGAGAAGAAAAGAGAAGAGGAGGAGAAGAAGGCAAAAGAAGAACAAAGTAGGAGCTGAAAGAGAAATAGGGAAACTTTAAAAGAGAAGGTGAGTAGGGGAACGATACAAAGAAAAGGTTAAGACTAGAACAAAGAAGGACAATGAGAGATAAAGAAGGAAGAAGAAAATCCTTCAGTAATAATGAGACATCTCTGGCAGATCTGGTTAATATTGGAAATACCAGTGTCTTTCACATCGACTCCCAATTACTAGGTCACTATTACCTTCTATATCTGAAAATGCTGCATTGACTGCTCCGGAGGAAAAATCAAGACCTTAAAATAGAGAAAAATAACATCAAATAGAATACTTACATTTTTATGTTTTATCAGTTTAAATATGTGAGCTGTCATTTACTCACTTGGATCTACAGTATTTTATTGGTACAACCTACTTAACCATCTATTAGATGGAAAAATGCGTGACAACTAGAGTTGAGCGAACACCTGGATGTTCGGGTTCGAGAAGTTCGGCCGAACATCCCGGAAATGTTCGGGTTCGGGATCCGAACCCGATCCGAACTTCGTCCCGAACCCGAACCCCATTGAAGTCAATGGGGACCCGAACTTTTCGGCACTAAAAAGGCTGTAAAACAGCCCAGGAAAGAGCTAGAGGGCTGCAAAAGGCAGCAACATGTAGGTAAATCCCCTGCAAACAAATGTGGATAGGGAAATGAATTAAAATAAAAATTAAATAAATAAAAATTAACCAAAATCAATTGGAGAGAGGTTCCATAGCAGAGAATCTGGCTTCCCGTCACCCACCACTGGAACAGTCCATTCTCAGATATTTAGGCCCCGGCACCCAGGCAGAGGAGAGAGGTCCCGTAACAGAGAATCTGTCTTCATGTCAGCAGAGAATTAGTCTGCATGTCATAGCAGAGAATGAGGCTTCACGTCAGCCACCACTGCAACAGTCCATTGGCATATATTTAGGCCCAGCACCCAGGCAGAGGAGGGAGGTCCCGTAACAGAGAATCTGTCTTCATGTCAGCAGAGAATTAGTCTGCATGTCATAGCAGAGAATGAGGCTTCACGTCAGCCACCACTGCAACAGTCCATTGGCATATATTTAGGCCCAGCACACACACAGGCAGAGGAGAGAGGTCCCGTAACAGAGAATCTGGCTTCATGTCAGCAGAGAATCAGTCTGCATGTCATAGCAGAGAATGAGGCTTCACGTCAGCCACCACTGCAACAGTCCATTGGCATATATTTAGGCCCAGCACACACACAGGCAGAGGAGAGAGGTCCCGTAACAGAGAATCTGGCTTCATGTCAGCAGAGAATCAGTCTGCATGTCATAGCAGAGAATGAGGCTTCACGTCAGCCACCACTGCAACAGTCCATTGGCATATATTTAGGCCCAGCACCCAGGCAGAGGAGGGAGGTCCCGTAACAGAGAATCTGTCTTCATGTCAGCAGAGAATTAGTCTGCATGTCATAGCAGAGAATGAGGCTTCACGTCAGCCACCACTGCAACAGTCCATTGGCATATATTTAGGCCCAGCACACACACAGGCAGAGGAGAGAGGTCCCGTAACAGAGAATCTGGCTTCATGTCAGCAGAGAATCAGTCTGCATGTCATAGCAGAGAATGAGGCTTCACGTCACCCACCACTGCAACAGTCCATTGGCATATATTTAGGCCTAGCACACAGGCAGAGCAGAGAGGTCCCGTAACAGACAATCTGGCTTCATGTCAGCAGAGAATCAGTCTGCATGTCATAGCAGAGAATGAGGCTTCACGTCACCCACCACTGCAACAGTCCATTGGCATATATTTAGGCCTAGCACACAGGCAGAGCAGAGAGGTCCCGTAACAGACAATCTGGCTTCATGACAGCAGAGAATTAGTCTGCATGTCATAGCAGAGAATGAGGCTTCACGTCAGCCACCACTGCAACAGTCCATTGGCATATATTTAGGCCCAGCACACACACAGGCAGAGGAGAGAGGTCCCGTAACAGAGAATCTGGCTTCATGTCAGCAGAGAATCAGTCTGCATGTCATAGCAGAGAATGAGGCTTCACGTCAGCCACCACTGCAACAGTCCATTGGCATATATTTAGGCCCAGCACACACACAGGCAGAGGAGAGAGGTCCCGTAACAGAGAATCTGGCTTCATGTCAGCAGAGAATCAGTCTGCATGTCATAGCAGAGAATGAGGCTTCACGTCAGCCACCACTGCAACAGTCCATTGGCATATATTTAGGCCCAGCACCCAGGCAGAGGAGGGAGGTCCCGTAACAGAGAATCTGTCTTCATGTCAGCAGAGAATTAGTCTGCATGTCATAGCAGAGAATGAGGCTTCACGTCAGCCACCACTGCAACAGTCCATTGGCATATATTTAGGCCCAGCACACACACAGGCAGAGGAGAGAGGTCCCGTAACAGAGAATCTGGCTTCATGTCAGCAGAGAATCAGTCTGCATGTCATAGCAGAGAATGAGGCTTCACGTCACCCACCACTGCAACAGTCCATTGGCATATATTTAGGCCTAGCACACAGGCAGAGCAGAGAGGTCCCGTAACAGACAATCTGGCTTCATGTCAGCAGAGAATCAGTCTGCATGTCATAGCAGAGAATGAGGCTTCACGTCACCCACCACTGCAACAGTCCATTGGCATATATTTAGGCCTAGCACACAGGCAGAGCAGAGAGGTCCCGTAACAGACAATCTGGCTTCATGACAGCAGAGAATCAGTCTGCATGTCATAGCAGAGAATCAGGCTTCACGTCAGCCACCACTGCAACAGTCCATTGTCATAAATTTAGGCCCAGCACCCAGGCAGAGGAGAGAGGTCCCGTAACAGAGAATCTGGCTTCATGTCAGCAGAGAATCAGTCTTCATATCATAGCAGAGAATCAGGCTTCACGTCACCCACCACTGTAAGAGTCAATTTTCATAAATTTAGGCCCAGAACCCAGGCAGAGGAGAAAGGTCCCGTAACAGACAATCTGGCTTCATGTCAGCAGAGAATCAGTCTTCATATCATAGCCTAGAATCAGGCTTCACGTCACCCACCACTGTAAGAGTCAATTTTCATAAATTTAGGCCCAGAACCCAGGCAGAGGAGAAAGGTCCCGTAACAGACAATCTGGCTTCATGTCAGCAGAGAATCAGTCTTCATATCATAGCAGAGAATCAGGCTTCACGTCACCCACCACTGCAACAGTCAATTGTCATAAATTTAGGCCCAGCACCCAGGCAGAGGAGAGAGCTCCCGTAACAGAGGATCTGGCTTCATGTCAGCAGAGAATCAGTCTGCATGTCATAGCAGAGAATGAGGCTTCACGTCACCCACCACTGCAACAGTCCATTGGCATATATTTAGGCCTAGCACACAGGCAGAGCAGAGAGGTCCCGTAACAGACAATCTGGCTTCATGTCAGCAGAGAATCAGTCTGCATGTCATAGCAGAGAATGAGGCTTCACGTCACCCACCACTGCAACAGTCCATTGGCATATATTTAGGCCTAGCACACAGGCAGAGCAGAGAGGTCCCGTAACAGACAATCTGGCTTCATGACAGCAGAGAATCAGTCTGCATGTCATAGCAGAGAATGAGGCTTCACGTCACCCACCACTGCAACAGTCCATTGGCATATATTTAGGCCTAGCACACAGGCAGAGCAGAGAGGTCCCGTAACAGACAATCTGGCTTCATGTCAGCAGAGAATCAGTCTGCATGTCATAGCAGAGAATGAGGCTTCACGTCACCCACCACTGCAACAGTCCATTGGCATATATTTAGGCCTAGCACACAGGCAGAGCAGAGAGGTCCCGTAACAGACAATCTGGCTTCATGACAGCAGAGAATCAGTCTGCATGTCATAGCAGAGAATGAGGCTTCACGTCACCCACCACTGCAACAGTCCATTGGCATATATTTAGGCCTAGCACACAGGCAGAGCAGAGAGGTCCCGTAACAGACAATCTGGCTTCATGTCAGCAGAGAATCAGTCTGCATGTCATAGCAGAGAATGAGGCTTCACGTCACCCACCACTGCAACAGTCCATTGGCATATATTTAGGCCTAGCACACAGGCAGAGCAGAGAGGTCCCGTAACAGACGATCTGGCTTCATGTCAGCAGAGAATCAGTCTGCATGTCATAGCAGAGAATCAGGCTTCACGTCAGCCACCACTGCAACAGTCCATGGTCATAAATTTAGGCCCAGCACCCAGGCAGAGGAGAGAGGTCCCGTAACAGACAATCTGGCTTCATGTCAGCAGAGAATTAGTCTGCATGTCATAGCAGAGAATCAGGCTTCATGTCAGCCACCACTGCAACAGTCCATTGGCATATATTTAGGCCTAGCACACAGGCAGAGGAGAGGTTCATTCAACTTTGGGTAGCATCGCAATATAATGGTAAAATGAAAATAAAAATAGGATTGAATGAGGAAGTGCCCTGGAGTCCAATAATATATGGTTATGGGGAGGTAGTTAATGTCTAATCTGGACAAGGGACGGACAGGTCCTGTGGGATCCATGCCTGGTTCATTTTTATGAACGTCAGCTTGTCCACATTGGCTGTAGACAGGCGGCTGCGTTTGTCTGTAATGACGCCCCCTGCCGTGCTGAATACACGTTCAGACAAAACGCTGGCTGCCGGGCAGGCCAGCACCTCCAAGGCATAAAAGGCTAGCTCTGGCCACGTGGACAATTTAGAGACCCAGAAGTTGAATGGGGCCGAACCATCAGTCAGTACGTGGAGGGGTGTGCACACGTACTGTTCCACCATGTTAGTGAAATGTTGCCTCCTGCTAACACGTTGCGTATCAGGTGGTGGTGCAGTTAGCTGTGGCGTGTTGACAAAAGTTTTCCACATCTCTGCCATGCTAACCCTGCCCTCAGAGGAGCTGGCCGTGACACAGCTGCCTTGGCGACCTCTTGCTCCTCCTCTGCCTTGGCCTTGGGCTTCCACTTGTTCCCCTGTGACATTTGGGAATGCTCTCAGTAGCGCGTCTACCAACGTGCGCTTGTACTCGCGCATCTTCCTATCACGCTCCAGTGCAGGAAGTAAGGTGGGCACATTGTCTTTGTAGCGTGGATCCAGCAGGGTGGCAACCCAGTAGTCCGCACAGGTTAAAATGTGGGCAACTCTGCTGTCGTTGCGCAGGCACTGCAGCATGTAGTCGCTCATGTGTGCCAGGCTGCCCAGGGGTAAGGACAAGCTGTCCTCTGTGGGAGGCGTATCGTCATCGTCCTGCCTTTCCCCCCAGCCACGCACCAGTGATGGACCCGAGCTGCGTTGGGTGCCACCCCGCTGTGACCATGCTTCATCCTCATCCTCCTCCACCTCCTCCTCATCCTCGTCCTCCTCGTCCTCCAGTAGTGGGCCCTGGCTGGCCACATTTGTACCTGGCCTCTGCTGTTGCAAAAAACCTCCCTCTGAGTCACTTCGAAGAGACTGGCCTGAAAGTGCTAAAAATGACCCCTCTTCCTCATCCTCCTCCTCCTCCTCCTGGGCCACCTCCTGTTCCATCATCGCCCTAAGTGTTTTCTCAAGGAGACATAGAAGTGGTATTGTAACGCTGATAACGGTGTCATCGCCACTGGCCATGTTGGTGGAGTACTCGAAACAGCGCAACAGGGCACACAGGTCTCGCATGGAGGCCCAGTCATTGGTGGTGAAGTGGTGCTGTTCTGTAGTGCGACTGACCCGTGCGTGCTGCAGCTGAAACTCCACTATGGCCTGCTGCTGCTCGCACAGTCTGTCCAGCATGTGCAAGGTGGAGTTCCACCTGGTGGGCACGTCGCATATGAGGCGGTGAGCGGGAAGGCCGAAGTTACGCTGTAGCGCAGACAGGCGAGCAGCGGCAGGATGTGAACGCCGGAAGCGCGAACAGACGGCCCGCACTTTATGCAGCAGCTCTGACATGTCGGGGTAGTTGTGAATGAACTTCTGCACCACCAAATTCAGCACATGCGCCAAGCAAGGGATGTGCGTCAAATTGGCTAGTCCCAGAGCTGCAACGAGATTTCGCCCATTATCACACACCACCAGGCCGGGCTTGAGGCTCACCGGCAGCAACCACTCGTCGGTCTGTTGTTCAATACCCCGCCACAACTCCTGTGCGGTGTGGGGCCTGTCCCCCAAACATATGAGTTTCAGAATGGCCTGCTGACGTTTACCCCGGGCTGTGCTGAAGTTGGTGGTGAAGGTGTGTGGCTGACTGGATGAGCAGGTGGAAGAAGAGGAGGAGGAAGCCGAGAAGGAGGAGGTGGCAACAGGAGGCAAAGAATGTTGCCCTGCGATCCTTGGCGGCGGCAGGACGTGCGCCAAACAGCTCTCCGCCTGGGGCCCAGCTGCCACTACATTTACCCAGTGTGCAGTTAGGGAGATATAGCGTCCCTGGCCGTGCTTACTGGTCCACGTATCTGTGGTTAGGTGGACCTTGCTACAGATGGCGTTGCGCAGTGCACACTTGATTTTATGGGATACTTGGTTGTGCAGGGAAGGCACGGCTCTCTTGGAGAAGTAGTGCCGGCTGGGAACAACATACTGTGGGACAGCAAGCGACATGAGCTGTTTGAAGCTGTCTGTGTCCACCAGCCTAAATGACAGCATTTCATAGGCCAGTAGTTTAGAAATGCTGGCATTCAGGGCCAGGGATCGAGGGTGGCTAGGTGGGAATTTACGCTTTCTATCAAATGTTTGTGAGATGGAGAGCTGAACGCTGGCGTGTGACATGGTTGAGACGCTTGGTGACGGAGGTGGTGGTGGTGGTGTTGGTGGTACATCCCCTGTTTGCTGGGCGGCAGGTGCCAACGTTCCTCCAGAGGCGGAGGAAGAGGCCGAGGCGGCAGCAGCAGAATAGGCCGAGGCGGCAGCAGCAGAAGAGGTAGCAGGGGGAGCCTGAGTGACTTCCTTGGTTTTAAGGTGTTTACTCCACTGCAGTTCATGCTTTGCATGCAGGTGCCTGGTCATGCAGGTTGTGCTCAGGTTCAGAACGTTAATGCCTCGCTTCAGGCTCTGATGGCACAGCGTGCAAACCACTCGGGTCTTGTCGTCAGCACATTGTTTGAAGAAGTGCCATGCCAGGGAACTCCTTGAAGCTGCCTTTGGGGTGCTCGGTCCCAGATGGCGGCGGTCAGTAGCAGGCGGAGTCTCTTGGCGGCGGGTGTTCTGCTTTTGCCCACTGCTCCCTCTTTTGCTACGCTGTTGGCTCGGTCTCACCACTGCCTCTTCCTCCGAACTGTGAAAGTCAGTGGCACGACCTTCATTCCATGTGGGGTCTAGGACCTCATCGTCCCCTGCATCGTCTTCCACCCAGTCTTGATCCCTGACCTCCTGTTCAGTCTGCACACTGCAGAAAGACGCAGCAGTTGGCACCTGTGTTTCGTCATCATCAGAGACATGCTGAGGTGGTATTCCCATGTCCTCATCATCAGGAAACATAAGTGGTTGTGCGTCAGTGCATTCTATGTCTTTCACCGCTGGGGAAGGGCTAGGTGGATGCCCTTGGGAAACCCTGCCAGCGGAGTCTTCAAACAGCATAAGAGACTGCTGCATAACTTGAGGCTGAGACAGTTTCCCTGGTATGCATGGGGGTGATGTGACAGACTGATGGGGTTGGTTTTCAGGCGCCATCTGTGCGCTTTCTGCAGAAGACTGGGTGGGAGATAATGTGAACGTGCTGGATCCACTGTCGGCCACCCAATTGACTAATGCCTGTACCTGCTCAGGCCTTACCATCCTTAGAACGGCATTGGGCCCCACCATATATCGCTGTAAATTCTGGCGGCTACTGGGACCTGAGGTAGTTGGTACACTAGGACGTGTGGATGTGGCAGAACGGCCACGTCCTCTCCCAGCACCAGAGGGTCCACTAACACCACCACGACCATGTCCACGTCCGCGTCCCTTACTAGATGTTTTTCTCATTGTTATGGTTCACCACAACAACAAATATATTATTTGGCCCAATGTATTGTATTCAAATTCAGCGGGATATAAATTTGAGGCCTAGTATTTAGGCGCTGGGTGACCGGTATGGATTTAGTGACAGAATTAGACTTGGAAATGCACAGAAGCGTGTGTGTGAAGTTATTCTGAATGACCCTATGTGCACCTTCAATATTATATACCCTTTTAGGGATAGATTTCAAATAGCTCTGATATAGCAGAAACCACTAAATTATGAAATTGCTAAATTGGGAATTGTACTTCAACCCAGAACAAAAAATGTGCTTTGACGGACACTAAATATCTTGCCCAGCAACAACAGTACAGCGGTGGGTAACGAGAGATTTAGAGGGATTTAAATTTGAGGCCTAGTATTTAGGCGCTGGGTCACCGGTATGGATTTAGTGACAGAATTAGACTTGGAAATGCACAGAAGCGTGTGTGTGAAGTTATTCTGAATGACCCTATGTGCACCTTCAATATTATATACCCTTTTAGGGATAGATTTCAAATAGCTCTGATATAGCAGAAACCACTAAATTATGAAATTGCTAAATTGGGAATTGTACTTCAACCCAGAACAAAAAATGTGCTTTGACGGACACTAAATATCTTGCCCAGCAACAACAGTACAGCGGTGGGTAACGAGAGATTTAGAGGGATTTAAATTTGAGGCCTAGTATTTAGGCGCTGGGTGACAGGTATGGGTTTAGTGACAGAATTAGACTTGAAAATACACAGTAGCGGGTGTGTGTGAAGTTATTCTGAATGACCCAATGTGCACCTTCAATATTATATACCCTTTTTGGGATAGATTTCAAATAGCTCTGATATAGCAGGAACCACTAAATTATGAAATTGCTAAATTGGGAATTGTACTTCAACCCAGAACAAAAAATGTGCTTTGACGGACACTAAATATCTTGCCCAGCAACAACAGTACAGCGGTGGGTAACGAGAGATTTAGAGGGATTTAAATTTGAGGCCTAGTATTTAGGCGCTGGGTCACCGGTATGGATTTAGTGACAGAATTAGACTTGGAAATGCACAGAAGCGTGTGTGTGAAGTTATTCTGAATGACCCTATGTGCACCTTCAATATTATATACCCTTTTAGGGATAGATTTCAAATAGCTCTGATATAGCAGAAACCACTAAATTATGAAATTGCTAAATTGGGAATTGTACTTCAACCCAGAACAAAAAATGTGCTTTGACGGACACTAAATATCTTGCCCAGCAACAACAGTACAGTGGTGGGTAACGAGAGATTTAGAGGGATTTAAATTTGAGGCCTAGTATTTAGGCGCTGGGTCACCGGTATGGATTTAGTGACAGAATTAGACTTGGAAATGCACAGAAGCGTGTGTGTGAAGTTATTCTGAATGACCCTATGTGCACCTTCAATATTATATACCCTTTTAGGGATAGATTTCAAATAGCTCTGATATAGCAGAAACCACTAAATTATGAAATTGCTAAATTGGGAATTGTACTTCAACCCAGAACAAAAAATGTGCTTTGACGGACACTAAATATCTTGCCCAGCAACAACAGTACACCGGTGGGTAACGAGAGATTTAGAGGGAATTAAATTTGAGGCCTAGTATTTAGGCGCTGGGTCACCGGTATGGATTTAGTGACAGAATTAGACTTGGAAATACACAGTAGCGGGTGTGTGTGAAGTTATTCTGAATGACCCTATGTGCACCTTCAATATTATATACCCTTTTAGGGATAGATTTCAAATAGCTCTGATATAGCAGAAACCACTAAATTATGAAATTGCTAAATTGGGAATTGTACTTCAACCCAGAACAAAAAATGTGCTTTGACGGACACTAAATATCTTGCCCAGCAACAACAGTACAGCGGTGGGTAACGAGAGATTTAGAGGGAATTAAATTTGAGGCCTAGTATTTAGGCGCTGGGTCACCGGTATGGATTTAGTGACAGAATTAGACTTGGAAATGCACAGAAGCGTGTGTGTGAAGTTATTCTGAATGACCCTATGTGCACCTTCAATATTATATACCCTTTTTGGGATAGATTTCAAATAGCTCTGATATAGCAGGAACCACTAAATTATGAAATTGCTAAATTGGGAATTGTACTTCAACCCAGAACAAAAAATGTGCTTTGACGGGCACTAAATAACTTTCCCAGCTACAACAGGACAACGGTAACGAGAGATTTAGAGGGATTTAAATTTGAGGCCTAGTATTTAGGCGCTGGGTGACAGGTATGGGTTTAGTGACAGAATTAGACTTGGAAATACACAGTAGCGGGTGTGTGTGAAGTTATTCTGAATGACCCTATGTGCACCTTCAATATTATATACCCTTTTTGGGATAGATTTCAAATAGCTCTGATATAGCAGAAACCACTAAATTATGAAATTGCTAAATTGGGAATTGTACTTCAACCCAGAACAAAAAATGTGCTTTGACGGACACTAAATATCTTGCCCAGCAACAACAGTACAGCGGTGGGTAACGAGAGATTTAGAGGGAATTAAATTTGAGGCCTAGTATTTAGGCGCTGGGTCACCGGTATGGATTTAGTGACAGAATTAGACTTGGAAATACACAGTAGCGGGTGTGTGTGAAGTTACTCTGAATGACCCTATGTGCACCTTCAATATTATATACCCTTTTTGGGATAGATTTCAAAGAGCTCTGATATAGCAGGAACCACTAAATTATGAAATTGCTAAATTGGGAATTGTATTTCAACCCAGAACAAGAAATGTGCTTGAACGGACACTAAATAACTCGCCCAGCTACAGCACTAGGGACAGATTTAGCTGGATATAAATTTGAGGCCTAGTATTTAGGCGCTGGGTGACCGGTATGGATTTAGTGACAGAATTAGACTGGGATATGGCCAAAAAATGAACAGACTATTGCTGGTTAAATGCACTTGGTGTGACAGCTTCACCCTGATGTAGGCTTTAGCCAAAAAACAACCACACCATTGAGGGTTAAATGCACTTGGTGACAGGCGCAGCTTGCCCCTGATTTTGTATATGGCCAAAAAATGAACAGACTATTGCTGGTTAAATGCACTTGGTGTGACAGCTTCACCCTGATGTAGGCTTTAGCCAAAAAACAACCACACCATTGAGGGTTAAATGCACTTGGTGACAGGCGCAGCTTGCCCCTGATTTTGTATATGGCCAAAAAATGAACAGACTATTGCTGGTTAAATGCACTTGGTGTGACAGCTTCACCCTGATGTAGGCTTTAGCCAAAAAACAACCACACCATTGAGGGTTAAATGCACTTGGTGACAGGCGCAGCTTGCCCCTGATTTTGTATATGGCCAAAAAATGAACAGACTATTGCTGGTTAAATGCACTTGGTGTGACAGCTTCACCCTGATGTAGGCTTTAGCCAAAAAACAACCACACCATTGAGGGTTAAATGCACTTGGTCGCAGCTTGTGCTGGCGCACCACAAGACACAAAATGGCCGCCGATCACCCCAGAAAAATGAGACTGACAAACGGTCTGTGCAGCCTAAAAACAGTGAGCAATTGAGGATCAGCAGCTCAATGATCCACAGCTGCAGATCGATCAGTTAATCAAGTCCTTTGGAGGAGTTAATCTGCCTAATCTCGCCCTACTGTCGCAGCCGCAACCTCTCCCTACGCTAATCAGAGCAGAGTGACGGGCGGCGCTATGTGACTCCAGCTTAAATAGAGGCTGGGTCACATGGTGCTCTGGCCAATCACAGCCATGCCAATAGTAGGCATGGCTGTGATGGCCTCTTGGGGCAAGTAGTATGACGCTTGTTGATTGGCTGCTTTGCAGCCTTTCAAAAAGCGCCAAGAAAGCGTCACAAAAGCGCGAAGAAAGCAACGAACACCGAACCCGAACCCGGACTTTTACGAAAATGTCCGGGTTCGGGTCCGTGTCACGGACACCCCAAAATTCGGTACGAACCCGAACTATACAGTTCGAGTTCGCTCATCCCTAGTGACAACAAATAAAACACCAAAAAGACCATAGGGGACACACGTTAAATATCAGATCTTTATTTAGTAATAAATCCTTACAAACAAATCATAAATCCAAAGTCAATTATTAAAATATAGCAGCAATGCAGGCTAGCCCTGCGACAAGCAGCTCACCACAGGGTGCCCGATCCCCACAAACTACAATGCTCTATGCATAGATGAATGAAAGAGCAATGATAAATGTAGCCCCCAAGGTTACTCCAACAAACATATCAACTGCCATATATAGAATTGTCCACCATAGGGCTCAATCAAGGTCACCTACTGTGGAGACACAAATAACTAACGGCTAAGGAGAGGAGAAATGTTAGAATACCTTGGTAGTCAGCCAGTAAAGAGATCAGACCTCTGGTCAGCAGGGAGCGCACCCCGACGCACGTTTCGCTCCGTTTTCTCAAGGGTATAAGTATATTATTGGTGCATCATAATTAGAAAAAAGTTATATGTAGTCAGTGTACCTGGCTTTTTACTTATTATAAAACACTATATAAAACGATCCCCTTACTGCTCCCATTGATGGCCTAAGGAGTATGTTGTCTGTGCGGCTGCATATGGCACCTGCTGGCCTGGCTGAAGTGGACACAGCAGATGGCCATGTACTGTACCTGAGGCTTTTAACCCCTTAAAGGGATTATGCCATGATTGATGTAAAGAACACCTCAGTGAGGTGGACAAGAAATTAGGAAAAGAACAAACAGTAGGTGACAATATACAGATACATTTTATTGAAAAGCTCTGTGGCTATACTAAATTTGCAATTACAAAGGTAAAGGCTGTGCCACCAAAAAAAAAATGTATATTTATTTGTGGCACAACCCCGCTATTTTAAGCCTTTGGTACCAAATATATATATATTTATTTTCTTCAATGCACTCTAGAAGCTTATAACCTTTTTATGTTTTTGTTGTCGTTGACGTATGAAGGCTTGTATTTTATGGGGGGGGGGGGGGGTTCCCTCCAAATGTTTTTTCTTGACCTTAATTTGACTTTTTTTCTTGTTCCCTATAGGGGACTAAAAGCAGTTTTTCATACATAATGCTTTAGGGGAACTTATAGAGGTTGGCCTACCTTGGGCATTGATGGCATATCATTAGGATGTGTCATCAATATTAGATAGGTGTTGGTCCCACCTCTAGGACCCATACCGATCTCCAGCATAGGACCTCTGATGTGAAAAGAGAGCAGCTGTACATACACATACTCCGCTATGGGATCACCAAAAACAACCGATAGTGCTCGCTCAGCTATTTTTGGAACTCTCCTTCACTTTGTGGGCCCCGTTCTGGAGATAGGAGCGTGGTCCACAGGTGGAGCCTATACCTATCTGACAGTGATGACATAACACCAATGTATTAGATGGCCCAACCCCTTTAAAGGATGGCAAAGGTACTGTAGTCTCCTCCATCTGTCAAATGCTACCTGATTCCAGCTGTTGCAGTGGAATTCCAGCTGCTAATAGCACAGACATGACCATTTACAGAAAGAGCAATGCATCTTGTACATAAGGGAACATTCATCGGTGGGAAGGCATTAATATAAATGTTATAGCATTTTATTTGTATTGACATTGTATTACACCTTCATAAGATTATGTAGGATGTTATCACTTTGAATTACATGTTAGCATTATTTGAGCAATTTATGGTTCTGCGTATACTGTACCTAGGCATCACATGGCGTAGCTTCTTAGTCATTGTACATTATTACTATATGGAAGGATAATTTAGGCACCACACTGTACGGCACAGGCAGTGTAAGGCTACTTTCACACTTGCGTTTTGGGCGGATCCGTCATTGATCTGCAAAAAACACGCTTCAGTTACAATAATACAACCGTCATGAACGGATCTGGTTGTATTATGTCTTCTATAGCCATGAACACCATTGAAAGTCAAGGTTGGACGGATCCGTTTTTCTACTGTGCCAGAGAAAACGGATCCATCCCCTTTAACTCCGCTTCATCAGACGGACGGCAAAATGCTGCAGGCAGCCTCCAGAGCGGAATGGTGACTGAATAGAGGCAAACTGATGCCTTCTGAGCGGATCCTTTTCCATGCAGAATGCATAAGAGCAAAGCTGATCCGTTTTGGACCGCGTGTGAGAGCCCTGATTGGATCTCACAAACGGAAAGCCAAAACGCTAGTGTGAAAGTAGCCTAAGGCGTGATTATGTGTATACTGTATGACTGTACACAATATGGTGCACTTGGTATCATCCAACATAACACTGATTGACAACTCCCATCATCTTCCACAATTTATTCTTACCTATAGGTGGTGGCTGAAAACTTGGGGTTTGTTTTGGAAAAACTTCTACAGGTACAGAAAATGAAAAAAGATTATATGGGTTAACAGAAGACATAACACGCAACCTCAAAAAGATGAAAGGGGTTGTCTGTATTACTAGTTATTTATTTTCTCAAATAAAAATAATTAAAAAAAATTATACTCCCGAACCCCTTTGATTCCAGTGCCACTGCTCCCAGTCACTGCAGCCATGATGTCTACCAGCCATGATGTCTAGTGGTGGACTTTACCAACATGCAAACCAGGAAATGCTTGGTCCCCAGAGATCAGGGGGTCCCTGCTTGCTATAAGCAGTTGACTGGAAAACAATTGACTAAATGGGCGGTCATACCACTTGTGCAGGTGCACAGGGGCCCAGAGGGTTAGAAGGGCCCTTCTACTCTGTAGAGCAGTAGCAGAAGTGCCCGGGTTGCACTGCTAAGCTGACAGTGAGGCTCGGATATCCAATGAGGTGAGAATTTGCAGGCTATTTGGGTGGAGCGTAGCAGAGTTATGAGGTGTTGCTATGGGGGCCCTCAGACATAAATTTGCTAGGGGTTAGAAAAGCCAACTCTGTCCCTGATTATGCCATGTGCTTGTTTATCGCAATTGACCACTGCAGCCAACTACTGGCCTGGGGTCAGTGATTGGCTGCAGTGGCCACATGCCTTATACAGGCACATGACTGCTGCAGTCAGGAAAACAAAGACTAGCTAGGTGGACAGAGTGGCGGCGTTGGAATGAAGGAGGTTCGGGATGGTATTTTTATTTATTTATTTTATAGTGTCACTGCTTCTCTATAAAGAAAATTAAAAAAAAAGTACTTTGGACAAGCCCTTTAATGTTATGTATGCAAGTGTCCACCCTAACTTCTAGAATGTCCACATTTCCTACTGTCCTGGGCAGGGTTAGCTCCAGAAGTATGTGGAGCCTTGTTTAACATAAGCCCCTGTCTACCTCACCTTTACATTTGACAAGTGTAGAAAATATTTGGCCAGATAACCGCCCACGCCACGTTTATACTTTACTGCTCTTTTCTCCCTTTCTTGTTCCAAATTCTCATAACTGATGGAGATAAACAAACAGTTTTTATGCGCCATTCACACACATCACAGGCAGTAAGCGCAGAACATTTTTCGGAAATGGGGAGTTCTATAAATATTGATGCATTGAGTGAGCGTTGCACCAGCCCTTCCTGTGCAATATGCAAAAGAACTGTTAACAGTGTCTACACCCTATCTTGGTTACCTACCCTTTTACAATAAGAAAAGTAGAAACATTTGAAACCTGTTTCTAAATTTTCTGCTCAAGACCGAGTAGCTTGGCACCTAGCACCCTGGGCAATCGCCCAGCAAGCCCACCTCTCACTACACCCTGAAATAAAAACTTATTAGGGAGGAAAAAATTCAAATAAGGCCATTTTGAAGTAGTAAATGAAGGCCTCAGAGTGCGGGACTTACCTTTTTGGGGAGTGGTCCAAACAGATGGAGCTTGCTTAGCAGGCTTTTCCATACCTATAGATCAGTTAACATGTTACTTTTTATTGGAGAAACTTTTTAGCATTGGATAATAATTTCACACAGAATATAAATAATCTGTGTTGGCCAAAAAAATAGCATTCAAAAATGCTAAATAAAACTTGTAGTACATTCAGCAGTAGTTTGTATAAAGTGCAATTTCTGTTTCCAGATGGTGAGGTATGGTGGTTGGCAAAGTGGCAGATAAAGGCACCTCTGATATGATGTGTTGCTGATGACTCTCCTTTGAGCTTGTGGATTTAGGTATCCACTGTGTAATACATGCTTTCAGTTGGGCTGGCCTGGATGCAAACTAAGAGGATGGGTGTCTGAGCCTTAGTCCCTCACCTGCAGCAAGATCTGTAAAGTTGTGGCTGGCTGGTCACTCTGCTGACTATAAAATGCTTTACATTTTCAGGAAAGCCATATCTTGGGCTTTCCTGAGCTCTTTCTCTCTCTCTCTGGAGTAGTGGTCTTACAGAAGAGTAGAGTATAGTGCTGTTCCCAAATAACCTTAGTGGGAGCTCTAGACTTTGCTTCTTCACTCCACACTATGTACACTAGAACTCCAACTCCTGCCAAGATGGGATGATCAGGGTGGTTAGCCTTATCCTCGCCGTCTATACCATGTTATGCTGGGTGTACATTACATAACATTGTAAAACATAACTAGTAGTGTTGATCAAGCACCAAAGTGCCCGGGTGTTCTGGCCAATCACATCGTGATGCTCGGGTGCTGGAAAAACCCGAGCATTAAACCAGGCACCCCCTGCTCTGAAGAAGAGAGGCTGTCTGGTTCACGGAAAAAAGGTTAGAAATTGATGAAAAAACACCACCAAAATGGCTTGGAAATAGCATAGGGAGGACATCTGGATGCATCTTGGACTCTTATTATCTATGACATGCAATAGACAACCAACACAATAGGCTATATGCCAAAAGCCAGGTATCTGCAAGCCAACAATCTATCCATGAGACAGATACAGTCAGCACACATTACAATGGCAGCCTTGTTCACTATGAGACATTAAAAACTAGCTCTCATCTGACTGAGAGCCAGTAAGCCTCAAAGTTGCTTCATATCTGTTGGATGGCTTGGGTGGACCTGTGTACCTAGATCATTATCATTAGGGTAACAAAAAGTTTTCAGATTGTCCTAACATAATATTCAACAACCTTTCTATACAGTTTTGTCATTTAAACTGATTTGCATAAACATGGGCATATGGGAAAGACATGAAAATGAGCAGAATCTGCCTGGTTTTTCTGCTGAAAAACCATTTGCATGGAAAATTCACGATAAAAATTTGTGATTACAATATTCGCGATCTACACTACTGATGAACAGCGCCATCTATTGGATTCATAGTCTTGTCATAAGACTATGAATCCAATAGATGGCGCTGTTCCTGAGTCCTGAACAGCACCATCTATTGGAATCATAGTCTTGTCATAAGACTATGAAACCAATAGATTGCGCTGTTCATTAGTTATGAACAGCACCATCTATTAGATTTATAGTCTTGTCATAAGACTGTGAAACCAATAACATATAAAGCATCATCAATCCTTACATAAAGACGCACTACCATGAGACTACATGACAATAAATCCACATGAACTCCGAAATGAAACACTGTACACCTCCAGGAATACCTACAATAAAAAGAAAACTTTAAACCACACCACCTGTATAGAAGGGGGGAGGGTTGGGGGCGAAGGGAAATGTTTAGGAAAAGTATTATTGTTGATCGCGAATATTCTAATCGCAATTTTTTATCGTGAATTTTCCATGCAAATGGTGTTTCAGCTGAAAAACAAGCAGATTCAGCTAATTTGCATATGCCCACGATTATGCAAATGAGTTTACATGACAAAACTGTATAGAAAGATTATTGAATATTATGTTAGGACAATAAGAAAACTTTTTGTCACCCTAATGATATTGATCTAGGTACACAGGTCCACCCAAGCCATCCAACAGATATGAAGCAACTTTGAGGCTTACTGGCTCTCAGTCAGATGAGAGCTGGTTTTGAATGTCTCATAGTGCACAAGGCTGCCATTGTAATGTGTGCTGACTGTATCTGTCTCATGGATAGATTGTTGGCTTGCACATACCTGGCTTTTGGCATATAGGCTTTGTGTGGTTGTCTATTGCATGTCATAGGTAATAGGAGTCCAAGATGCATCCAGACATCCTCCCTATGCTGTTTCCAAACCATTTCAGTAGTGTTCCCATTAATTTCTAACCTTTTTCTGAGAACCAGACACCCTCTCTTCTTCAGAGCAGGGGGTGCCTGGTTTACTGCTCGGGTCTCCCATTGATTTTCATTTAGCCGAACACTCTGATGTGCTGAGCGTAGTGATGCTCAACCCGAACTGCTTTTCGGCCAAGCATGCTCACTCAACACTAATAACTAGGCAAACAATTACAGATATTCCCAGGTATGGGGTACTGCACATCCATGGTGCAAGGATAAGTTAACCACTGCGTTAATAATTTTTCTAAAGGTGAAATTGGAGGTGTGGATTTCACTCAAAGCCTGGTTACTGACATCTTTTTTCCCAAGAAAGCCTGTTTAGGGTGAACCATGCCTTGATGCAAATAACTTTCAGAAAGGACAAAATGAGGTGAAAAAGGATTTAAAAAAAGCATTGCTAAAGACCTGGGTATTCATCACTCCACAGTTAGGCCTCATGCACATGACAATCTTTTTGGTCTGTGTCTGATCCGCAGTTTTTGCAGATAGCACACAGACCCATTAATTTCTATGGGTGCACAAAAAAAATGTCATCCTTGAGTTGTCGGCTTCTATGCGGCTGGGCCGTAAATGCAGTCAAGAATAGGCTGTTTTTTACAATCGGTCCCATGAGAATTGCGGGATGCACACAGACTGTGTACGTATTATGTGGATCCGTTAATTGCGGACCACAAAATGGATATAGTCATGTACAGGAAGGCTTAGATGAATGTTCTATACAAATGGAAAAAATGCAGGACTGTTACTAATCTGCCTAGGAGTGGCTATCCTGCTCCTATCACTCCAAGAGCACAATAAGCACCTCTAAAAGAGGTGAGAAAGGATCCAAAGCTACAAGCAAAAGACCTACAGAAGATCCTACAAACTTTAATAACCTATGTTCACTACTCACCGCAAGTTCAGGTTGCTTGATAAAGGTTTGAAAGCCTAAATCATGAATAGATCATCATAAAAGGAGATCTTTTTGCAATTCATGCCAGGTTATAGGGTTATAGCTTCCAAAACTACACCAGAAAACATGAACATTGGACCATACCTTTAGAAAAACAATGAACAAGAATTGTGTTCATTGAAGGACACAAGCCGCTGCTGTCCAAAACAAACGTTGTGACCCTCTTCGAGTTTGTCTGAGATGTTCCAGACCACCTGGATGCTCCATAAGGCTTCAAGGAAAAGCCTTCTATGGACAGATGAGACAATTTAGCACAAATGCACAATGCTATGCTTGGAGGAAAAAGAACACTGTACAACAAAACCAATACCGCATCCCAACTGTGAAATAGAGGGAACATCCTGCCTCAGGGCCTAGACATCTTGTGATCATTGAGGGATCAATGAATTCTAAGGTCCTTTGCCTTAATGAGCATGATCAACCCAATTAAAACAGGCATGTTGCTGAGTAAAATGATATCCTCCTTTTGTCTCTAGCTGTCGAGATATAATACTTTTTATATTTATGCAAATTACATATTTCAAGCACTGACAGGCTGGCATGGAGCACTGCTACTGCTACATCCCTGTACTCCGTTCACTCCATCCTGCTCTTTTGATGTCTAGCCCTGTCTTTTGGCTCATGTGCTGTGGCTCACTTAGTTATTGGTGGTCCCGTGTTATTCTGGCATTAGTGTGTGTTTAATGTAAATCATACATTTCCCTAGGATTACATGATTTCATCAACGTGCTGTGGCCAATATGTAGGTGCCAGCACTCACTGGTTTCAGTGGAGCTTCTGGAGAAGGGAAAGAGTGCTATACAGGGAGAAGAGAATACTTACAGTCCTTTCCATCCTCCCCGTGGCTGCATTCCTCCACTGTCTGTGAAGCCTCCAGTGTATCCACTTACGGCTGGACTGACATCACTATTATCGGAACTCCCATAGAAGTTAATGGAGAGCTTGCACCTACGATGTGCTCTTCTTTAAAGGGGATGTCTCATCACAGACAATGGGGCCATATCGCTAGGATATGCCCCCATTGTCTTATAGGGGCGGCTATCACCACTGGGACCCGCACCTATATTGGGAACGGAGCCCTGCAAGGTGGTGGCTGGAGGACTCTGGTCCACCACGAAGCGCTCTCCCCATAGAAGTGAATGGGAGCACACAGCGCATGACCGGCCATTGCTCCCATTCACTTCTATGGGCCAGGTGGAAATAGCCAAGTCAACACACGTCCATTTTCAGTGGCCCCATAAAAATCTAATTGAGGACGGCTGCGCGAGAGCAATGTGCCCTCCAAAACTTTCAGGGCTCCGTTCTCGATATAGGTGCGGGTCCCACACCTATCTGACATTGGTGGTGTCATATCCTAGCGATACGACACCAATATTTGAAATGAGAAAATCCCTTTAAACATGTGATTTAGCCAGAAGTATAAATAATTGACATAGTATAGTATAATACATTATGAAATATTAAGACTAGTGTTGAGCGAAGCGAAGCATGCAAAGAGGAATTCAGTCCAACTTTTCTTGTGCTTCGTTGTAACAAATCAGGTTTTCCTAAAATGGCAGGCTCCACATGTTAAAAAGTTAGAAAGTTAGAAAGCCCGGGAACACGAGATCACCCATAAGGCCGTGCAGCCAGGCGTGCGGCGGATAGACATCCCCTTTGATGTCACAGCCCTATAAAACCCTCATACTGCGCGGTTAGGGTGGCCAGACATACGGTTTTAGGCCAGACAGTCCGGTTTTTTGGCTCCATGTCCTCCGTCCGGTGCAGAGTCTAGACGGACACAGGGCTGTCCACCCTTTCAGTAGCTCACGCTCAGACAGTGGCACTGCGCTGTCTGAGCGTGAGCTGCAGCAACTGACTGAGGCTTCTCTCACCCCCAGTCAGTCACTAGAGCCGCAGACATGACTCCCTGTGGCTGACTGAGGGGGAGAGAATCACCCAGGCTGCCCCAGCTCACCTTCCATTCAGAAAGTTCTTCCCTCTCCTCCCTCAGTTTTTCCCTGGCAATCAATGTGGGTGTGGCTTTACGGAGGCGGAGGCATGGTTTACGGAGGCAGGGATTGGATTATCAGTATAGGGGCGTGGCTGGTGAGGTCCGGCTTTCTGAGGTGAAGCCAGTGGCCACCCTACGCGTCTGCGCCATTGTCCTGTGAGCTGATTGTAGGGAGAGATGTGACAAGTGCTCATGTGCTAGGGACAGTGTTACTGAAAATGATTAATATTAAGATTAGAGAGGGAGACTGCAGGGAGAGTGCATGGAGAGTGCAGGGAGACTGCAAGGACAATGCAGGGACAGTGCAGTGATACTTATGCTGCATCAGTTTTATTTTTTACTCATTCCTACATCAGTCATAAATATAATTCAATACCAATAAGATGAAAAGCCTTTATTATTCCGGTGCCAGCGTGCCAACCAATACCATCTAGTCTACACCCCTTAGAGTGGCCAGATCTTAATGATGACCTGCCTCATCTATTGCTGGCTTTACTTCTTCCAAATCATCCTTCAAAGTCTCCATGTCCTAGAAAAGTCAGCAAAATGCAGAGAGAGAAGGAGCTGAATGTTCTTGATGAAAATTCTCATTGATATTAGATGATGTGATAAAGGAGGAAAAGCAGATGGCTGAAGAAGGGCTTCCACCTGTAGGGCAGGAGAGCGCTGGGGTTGGAGAAGTGGGGATGCCAGAGATGATTAATATTCTGTGTTTACTGTCAAATAACCTGCGGGAGATTGCAGGGAAGAACAGCAATAATATGCATATTGTCCCCCTACCTAACCAGCCACCCTATAACAGCAACAGCCCCTGTTTAAAGGTGCCACATGGCCTTTAACATTGAAGAAGGACTATACAGTACAGTGTGGTCTTCATAAATAAATGAAAGGCAGCTGCGAGCTAGTTGGCCGCACGGTTCTTCACAGCAGTTTAGCTGCTCCGTGTGGCTGTACCCTAAGTGGCCTGGGTATACCTGATTTATACCGATTTTTGACAAATTAATTTGTAACTAATCAAATTTCTTGGCTAACTTCGGCAAAGTTGCCAATTTGAATTTTTCTAAACTTTGCTCATCTCTCATTAAGACTATGCAACATATCAAGTCCTATCACTAGCAGTGGCCTGGTGAGTCACTGCACTAACGATTGGGTTGATAGCACTTACTGTTCATCCGTGGTATACAATAACTATAGGGCATGCAGAAGATTTATTCACACCCATCCCCTGGAGACTAAGGGGGACCTCTGCCTATATATGAGGAGACAATACTATAAATGAGAGGGGCACTGTTACCGTTTTTTGCACTGGGTTTTCAAGTCATTCTTCTGCTGGAGATACTGAATTGAAAGCTCATTGGCATATAATTTAACATTTTGGGCTGTTATTTGGCAGCACGAAAGAAGCAATGTTCTTCACTATAGACGTAGTAGAGCTTAGTTTGTCAATGTGTATACATTACGTTTCAATGCCAGGTCCTCTTTCATAGCATTCTTAATTCTCCTAGTCTTCCTGGAGGGCACAACTGGTGCTGAGTCACAAGGATTGGCGTTCTCATAGTCATCATCATCATCATCATCCATATCATTAGTCAAAGTGTTGGCTGGACATAAAGGCAAAGTTGATATAACGTCAGTAATGCTCATTTTACCGTAGAAATTACAGTACTTAATGGGGGATATGATACCTCCAGCAAGTACAGTAATACATATATAGGGCACCTTCTGCTGGCTCACCTCTGTTCCCTGCGCATTCCCCAGTAAGGGCTTGATCATATAACATTTTTGCCCTACGTCTAGCATGTACACCAGGAAACCTCCTGATGTATACGCTAAATGTGTACATAGGGCTCCATTAGTCAGACGGAGGCCAAAAGAGTATCATCAGTATACAGCAACAAAACAGTATTTGGGGGGGGGGGGGCATATGCCTATACAGTGATATACTTTTGAGCCTTCCATCAGAGGTATATGTTTTAAGTCCTCCAGACCTACCTTTGTGATAGAAGGCTCAAAAGTCAAAACGTGATGAGAACAGGCTCTAAGATGTATATTAATGTACCTTATTGCTGATTTTCAAATACGTTTTCTAAACCAGGCACCCCCTTGAATTGGAAAAAAAGTAATAAAGTCTAGAATTGCCGAGCGATCAACAAAGATTGTCATTTCAATGACTTCAGTGAGAGTAGTGATGCAGCAACCAGCTCCGTCCACCACCCAATGGGCAGATCTGTGTATTTCCGGCTCCAGAAGCTGGAGCTATACTGAAACAGTTGCATGGCAGGGTGCGGAGTGTCATACTCCAACAATCTCCAACATACTCCAACTGAGGATAGGTCATCAATAACAAAATCCTGGACAACGCCTTTAACCGCCTCCGGACTGCCTAACGCAGGATCGCGGTCCGGAGGCGGCTGTCCCAGGCAGAGTGACGCATATACGCGTCATCTCGCGAGACGCGAGATTTCCTGTGAACGCGCGCACACAGGCGCGCGCGTTCACAGGAACGGAAGGTAAGAGACTGGATCTACAGCCTGCCAGCGGCGATCGTTCGCTGGCAGGCTGTAGATGCGATTTTTTTAACCCCTAACAGGTATATTAGACACTATTTTGATAACAGCGTCTAATATACCTGCTACATGGTCCTCTGGTGGTCCCTTTTGCTTGGATCGACCACCAGAGGACACAGGCAGCTCTGTAAAGTAGCACCATGCACCACACTACACTACACCCCCCCTGTCACTTATTAACCCCTTATTAACCCCTGATCACCCCATATAGACTCCCTGATCACCCCCTGTCATTGATCACCCCCCTGGCATTTTAGGGGCTCTAAAGTGTGAGAAGAAGTCTGGAATTTAAATGTCTAAAAAATGTTACGCATTTGGATTCCGTGAGGGGTATGGTGAGTTCATGTGAGATTAATACCCCACATGTGACCCCATTTTGGAAAGAAGATACCCCAAGGTATTCGCTGAGGGGCATATTGAGTCCATGAAAGATTTAACTTTTTGTCCCAAGTTAGCGGAAAGGGAGACTTTGTGAGAAAAAACAAAAAAAATCAATTTCCGCTAACTTGTGCCCAAAAAAAAAATCTTCTATGAACTCGCCATGCCCCTCATTGAATACCTTGGGGTGTCTTCTTTCCAAAATGGGGTCACATGTGGGGTATTTATACTGCCCTAGCATTTTAGAGGGGCCCTAAAGCGTGAGAAGAAGTCTGGAATCCAAATGTCTAAAAATGCCCTCCTAAAAGGAATTTGGGCCCCTTTGCGCATGTAGGCTGCAAAAAAGTGTCACACTTGTGGTATCGCCGTACTCAGGAGAAGTTGGGAAATGTGTTTTGGGGTATCTTTTTACACCACATGTGTGACACTTTTTTGCAGCCAAGGTGGGCAAAGGGGCCCACATTCCAAAAAGCACCTTTAGGATTTCACCGGTCATTTTTTACACATTTTGATTTCAAACTACTTCACACGCATTTGGGCCCCTAAAAAGCCACAAGTGACCCCATTTTGGAAAGAAGACACCCCAAGGTATTTCGTGATGGGCATAGTGAGTTCATAGAACTTTTTATTTTTTGTCACAAGTTAGCGGAAAATGATGATTTTTTTTTTGTTTTTTTTTTCCTTACAAAGTCTCATATTCCACTAACTTAAACAAAAAAACTCCACTAAAAAATAAAAAGTTCTATGAACTCACTATGCCCATCAGCGAATACCTTAGGGTGTCTACTTTCTGAAATGGGGGTCATTTGTGGGGTTTTTCTACTGTCTGGGCATTGTAGAACCTCAGGAAACATGACAGGTGCTCAGAAAGTCAGAGCTGCTTCAAAAAGCGGAAATTCAAATTTTTGTACCATAGTTTGTAAACGCTATAACTTTTACCCAAACCATTTTTTTTTACCCAAACATTTTTTTTATCAAAGAAATGTAGAACAATAAATTTAGAGAAAAATTTATATATAGATGTATTTAAAAATAAATAAAAAATTACAACTGAAAGTGAAAAATTGAGTTTTTTTGCAAAAATTTTGGTAAATTTCGATTAATAACAAAAAAAGTAAAAATGACAGCAGCAATGAAATACCACCAAATGAAAGCTCTATTAGGAGGTAAAAGGAGGTAAAATGAATTTGGGTGGTAAGTTGCATGACCGAGCAATAAACGGTGAAAGTAGTGTAGTGCAGAAGTGTAAAAAGTGGTCTGGTCATTAAGGGTGTTTAAGCTAGGGGGGCTGAGGTGGTTAAGGATGCAGCTTATCAGGACCTTCAGGAGGTGGTGTTTTTACATCCACAATCCGGAACGTTTCTATTATTTTTACATTGATGTAAATTGGAATATTTGGCCAACAATGGTCCATAAGGCCCCTTGTGATTGTAAAGAAGCAAATATGTCAAACTGGACAATAACCCGACGTATGAACTCTTCACTAAAAGCTGGTTGAGCATCATTATAACTGGAAAGGCTTTTGTGAGGCACTTTGGTGAGAATGGCAGGTCTTGCTTGATCGGCCACCCAGAATGTGTTTTTCCTGTCCTAAAGCAATGTGCAACCTTTGCAGGACAGAAATAGATTGTCTCAAAGGAGAGGTTAAAATTGGCAAATATATTTACTGTAAGAAATGCTCAGCTTGAACAATTTATTTTCAGTTTGTTCAACTAAGGGTACTTTCACACTAGCGTTTAAAAAAACTCCAGCACGCAGTTTTCGGATCCGGATGAGAATCCGTCTGACAAATGCATTGAAATAACGGATCCGTCTCTCCGGTGTCATCTGGAAAAACAGATCTGTATTTACTTTTTTCACATTTTTACAGGTCTGCGAAATCCGTCATTGCGGCAATTTCCTGCACACTTGGTACCGGATCCGGCATTAATACATTTCAATGAAAATGAATGCCTAATCCGGCAATCCGGCAAGTGTTCTAGAATTTTGGCCTGAGAAAATAATGCAAAAGGGACGGAACGGAGGACATCCTGATGCATACTGAACGGATTGCTTTCCATTCAGAATGCATTAGGACAAAACGGATGCGTTTTTTTCCGGTATTGAGACCCTATGACGGAACTCAATGCCGGAAAACTTTAATGCTAGTGTGAAAGTAGCCTAAGAAATATTTAATCGCACTGCTCTGGTATGTGAGGGTGAAGACAATTCAACAGTGAGAAGAACCTATCTGCTTCTGTCCCCATGACCATACTTTCTAGCTTGTAGTTTAGTGGCGCAGTGATAGAGAGAGCCATGACCCCATGACAACTAGCAATTAGGGTCCATTCAGACGTCCGCAATACACTCGGCCGGCACCCCCATAGAACTGCCTATTCTTGTCCGGACAAGAATAGGACATGTTCTATTTTTTTCCGGAGCCGCGGACCGGAAGATCGGGGGCGCGCTCTGGAAATGCGGATGTGGAGAGCACATAGTGTGCTCTCTGCATCCATTCCGTCCCCATAGAGAATAAATGGGTCCGCACCCGTTCCGCAATTTGCAGAACGGATGCGGACCCATTAATACGGACGTGTGAATGGAGCCTAAGTTTTTTTCAATTTCATTCATACAGCTAAGAAAAATAAATGATATATCTTATTAGATGCCATAAACTCCATTGTTCACATGATTCCAGTTCTGGTTTGTATTGAACGTTCAACTCTTTGCGTCAAGAAGATTTTCACCATTCTTCACGCTGCTCAGTTTCTTATGTTGTTACTGTATCTATATAATCATCTCTTGGGTAACTATCCCAAAAAATACAAAGACTAATTACCTCGTTCATGGCAGGGCATATGCCTTACCAACCCTCCATTAAAAATCCTCCAGAACAGTGGGCTTGGAACACCCGTTCTAGTGATCAATGGAGGTCCTAGTTGTACGACCCCCAGTAATCATGCATGTATCCTCTATTCTGTGGCTAGGCGATACATGTTGTCATGGCATAACCCCTTTAAAGCTTCTGGACCCCAATCAGGCTTTGACAGCATTGTGTACAGTAGTTCCTTTTGATGACTCTCCTTGGTGTTCCATATAGAGCCCCAAGAATATATCTGAACCTTAAAATGCCTGATTACGCCCATTATACTGTACCTACATAACATGCTGGAGTCAGAAGCTTGTTCCCCTTGGAGATGAGCCTTAATCCCTATTCCCTGTTGAAGCTCATGTATAGGAGGAGGATTACGGGCAGCTTAAAAGGTATCAGATTTTTTATGCTCAGCTTTCTATACATCCAAACATCACACGCTCGGTTCTTCTCCGAGAACTGAGCAGAAACAAATTGAAACAAAGAGGCACAGGCGTTCAATGGAACGCTTCTGCACTCATGTTTTAGTGCTCGGCGAATGCACTAACCAACCAACCAACAAGAGAAACCTCTAATATGTCACTATAATCTGCCAAAAGTTTAAAAAAATTATCGGCATAGCAACACATTTCAGATTTGTTGCAGAACCTTCTGCAACTGACATTAATTACAGAAGGTCCGCTCATCTGAATTGGTTGTTCATGCATGATGATCATGGATTTCTGCAGGCCCCATTCAGAAACAAATCTTCCATGTGTGAAAATACAGTTAAAGAAATGTAAGGTTATGGAACACATCTGGAGGACCTGCTTGCCTTTTTGTTGGTGGGCAGAAGCCCATCAAGCGCCTGCATTGGCAGAGCTTGCTTGTGTGTTCTGAATGGTTAGAGGGCAGACACTTTTGGTCAGTGGCTTAACTAGAACTGACTAGACCCCACAGAAAACTTTTGAACGGACCCCCTCCCAGCAACTTCTTTGAAATCCCCTTCACCTATGCAACCCTCACTCCTGTGGCTAATCAAGATCATTCTCTCAGACTACACCCGGCAGCCGCCTCATCCGTTTCCTACACTGTCACCGTATGTAATGTTGAGGGGGCCCTGACAATAAAATCTTTCAGTCCTCCTCCTGAGCGGGCCCCATCTGAGTTTGGGCCCCAAAGCAGTTGCTTCCCCTTTAGCTAAGCCCCTGCCATCAGTGTTGGCTTGTCTCCCTTGAAAACAAAGGATTGGGCATGTTGTGTGTAGTAGCTTCTTGTGATGACGCTCCTTGGTGTACCATGTAGAGCCCAAAGAATGTATCGGAACCTTAAAATGCCTGATTACCACCATTGTACTGTACCTGTGTAACATGCTGCATTATAAATGTAAAGTCTAATTTGTATGGTCACCCTAAGGCTAGGTCTACCCAACGACAATAAGTCGCGCGACAGATGGGGCATAACTACACTGCAACATTTGTCGTGCAACATTTTGTTGCACCAATGTCGCGCAACAATTTTTATAATGGCAGTCTATTGTGTCGCACTGCAACATGCGACATGCTGCTACTGCGATGCGACAGTAGCAGAAAAATCCGTCTCTAATGGATTTTCTGCGACTGTTGCATCGCAGTCGCAGCATGTTGCATGTTGCAGTGCGACACCATAGACTGCCATTCTAAAAATAGTCGCGAGACATTGGTGCAACAAAATGTTGCGCGACAAATGTCATCGTGTAGACCTAGCCTAACACTACAAAACACGTACACACAAAAATACACAAAATAAAACAAAAACAATAGCTGTCCCGGTTACACAAGTGTCTAAGCAAAAAACATGATTCTTACCGGCATTTATCCAATGGTTCTTATTCCTCCTCAACTCCCCAAAAACAAAAACTATAAGTCTAAAATAAAAAAGGCTTCCCATACCTTGTTTAGATCTTCCCATTGAATTCCCATACATGTTCTGCATTTTTGTCCCTTGACGTCTGATAATCGTTATGAGTTAAGGTAACCTTTATATGAGAAGATGACTGTCAGACCACATTCAAATAATTAACCCACAACCAAACTTCCCCTTCCCAGCCCAGATATTTGGTGATTGTGTTGTGGCGGTTTATCGGCATGTACAGTAAATGTTTGTTTTGTTTATAATGCTATTACAAAGCTTACTTTCCCTTCCTCTACAAGACCATCAGAGCAGAACTATACCCACACCCAACTAGAAACAACAAGGGATTATTTTTTCATTATATTTAGGCAGTCAGTACTGAAGCGGTTTTGGTCTTAAAGGAAATGTTTACCACTGAGCACCATTTTTTTAAATCGAAGGGTACATTCACACTTGCGTTGCTGGATTACGGCAGGCAGTTCCGTCCTCGATATAGATACTTAGTGAAGCGACATTCATGAGGTGCTCACAATTTCTCGGCCTTAAGATTCGATTTGTATATTCAGAGGCATCCGAATTACCACATGGCACTGGCCTGTGTTGCGCTCGTTTCCCAAAGATCCGTGGTATATTATCGCGAGATTACCTCCGTGTCTCACTTCCTTGTGTTCCTGCTTAGCGAATGTTCACTTTACTCTCATATCAAATCGATGTTTTCAAAGATGTTCACTGCAGTAGTCTTAAAACTTTTTCTTCAGATGGCACTGGAAGCCGATTCCTAAGGCCGAGAAATCGTGAGTACCTCATGAATGTCGCTTCACTAAGTATCTATATCGAATTTTTTGATCAAAAAGTTCGCATAAATACATAACGCTACGAATATTTAATAAGTGTCGTTCAAACAAGTGTGCACACTGAACCCCTGTTTTATCAATTTCTTACTGAACTCTCGCTTTATCAAGCTCTTGTAATGAACTTGTGTGGCCATTTGAAAATCATCCAGCTTTTTTGGACTTGTTCGTTTAAAGAGACGGAGCCACTGATGTATGGAGTGTGATGCTTAAATAACTGACATATCCATTATTTGGATTCAACCAGTGTTTTTGTATATGAGCCTTAGATTCGATTAAGGAAGCTGTTTTAAGAACCGCTTATCTTAATTGATTTTTTGTATAATCCTTCTGAATCAGTTAATCCCAGCACTCGAGTATTGGCCAATATGTACTGTGCAAGTTTTATGTATATGTCATTTTAGTGAATAAATTTAAATTTACATTTTTTATCAAATCTGCGTGACCCATGTATTTGTGAGTGCCGATCTACACTATTATCTCATATTTGGTAAACGAGGGGCTTACATTTGATCGTGCACCTAGCCAGAATTCTCTTTACCTAGTAGAGCCACCTTTATCGATTAGTCCTATTCTCAATGGGATTGATAGTGCGCTTCAATTCACATTGGTTCATTCTCACACTGAAATGCAATTTTAGGACACTAACGTGATCTTGGCGGAAGGCAGATTGCACACAGAGTTGTTCACCAAGCCTACCGACAGGAACACGTTGTTGACATACACTCACCTAAAGAATTATTAGGAACACCTGTTCTATTTCTCATTAATGCGATTATCTAGTCAACCAATCACATGGCAGTTGCTTCAATGCATGTAGGGTTGTGGTCCTGGTCAAGACAATCTCCTGAACTCCAAACTGAATGTCAGAATGGGAAAAAAAAAGGTGGGCTACAACAGCAGAAGACCCCACCGGGTACCACTCATCTCCACTACAAATAGTAAAAAGAGGCTACAATTTGCACGAGCTCACCAAAATTCGACTGTTGAAGACTGGAGAAATGTTGCCTGGTCTGAGGAGTCTCGATTTCTGGTGAGACATTCAAATGGTAGAGTCCGAATTTGGCGTAAACAGAATGAGAACATGTATCCATCATGCCTTGTTACCACTGTGCAGGCTGGTGGTGGTGGTGTAATGGTGTGGGGGATGTTTTCTGGGCACACTTTAGGCCCCTTAGTGCCAATTGGCCATCGTTTAAATGCCACGGGCTACCTGAGCATTGTTTCTGACCATGTCCATCCCTTCATGACCACCATGTACCCATCCTCTGATGGCTACTTCCAGCAGGATAATGAACCATGTCACAAAGCTCGAATCATTTCAAATTGGTTTCTTGAACATGACAATGAGTTCACTGTACTAAAATGGCCCCCACAGTCACCAGATCTCAACCCAATAGAGCATCTTTGGGATGTGGTTGAACGGGAGCTTCGTGCCCTGGATGTGCATCCCTCAAATCTCCATCAACTGCAAGATTCTATCCTATCAATATGGGCCAACATTTCTAAAGAATGCTATCAGCACCTTGTTGAATCAATGCCACGTAGAATTAAGGCAGTTCTGAAGGCAAAAGGGGGTCCAACACTGTATTAGTATGGTATTCCTAATAATTCTTTAGGTGAGTGTATAGTACCAACCATCCTAGACCAATAGTCAGATCCTTACCTTTTTCACAGTTTTTGAGGGCCAGACACAGTCTCAGATCCCAATATATTTGACAAAACTCTAAACACATTAGTCAACAAATTTCACAATCGGGGGTATCCTACCAAACTATTGCAACAAAAAAAGGAAATGGCCATTAAATTGGATAGGAATGACACTCTTTCAAATAAGGTATCACACTCTAAATCAGTCAGGATTCCCTTCATCTCGACTTACTCTAAACAGAGTGTGGATATAGGGAACATCATTCGATGCCATTGGAATATATTGGGGGGTTGTCATAACACAATTGAAGAATTCCATTCCCCTCGTCTAATGTCATACCGTAGATCCAAGAGCATAAGGGATCAGTTAGTTAAGGCCGATGTGGGTACATTGATAAACAGGCAGACAACACTACCTACAACCAGTGCAGGATGCTTTCCCTGCTTAGCATGTGTCAACTACAAGCATATTATGAAAGGCAAAACCTTTGTACATCCTAAGACTGGCATCGCATATCAGATACAACATTATCTGACCTGCGATTCCAGTTATGTTGTTTATGTGCTCTCATGCCCATGCAATTTATTGTATGTTGGCGAGACGACTACCTATTTGAAGACGCGTCTTAACAATCATCGATACACCATAAGGAAAAAACGACTTGATTTGCCGGTTTCAAAGCAATTTGTGGATTTCAAACATACAGAAAAGGATATAAAATGTTGTATCATCGATTCTGTACCAATGCCCAGGAGAGTTGGTAACAGAAACAGCCTTTTTAAAAAAAAAAGGGAGTTACAGTGGATACACACACTGAACTCTCTAAAACGGCATGGTCTGAATGTTGATTATAAAATTGGAGTAATAACATAGGATCGTGGCTTGCCCTTGTTCCATCTTGATTTGTAACGCTGTTTCCGTGTATTTTTGTGATTTTTTGTATGTTCTTTATGAATTTTCACTTTTTAATATTTTTCTTATATTTATAATTATGTATTACAGATGATATGTCAGGGAGTGTGGAGAGAGGAAGAATAAGGTGATGTCAACATGATATTAAGCATCAGGCCTAGCCCTTAATCATCTGTTTCTGTTCATTCTATATCTATACAGTTGGAATTTTATTTTTATGGGGTTGTTCAATTTAATTAAACCAGCATAAAGGTGATCATTATACCAATACACAGGGCAGCACACCAAATTATCTGTGAGTAATAACGAATTTAGGCCTACATCCATTTCCCTTTATTTCTGTCTCCACACTGTTCCAATTTTTCTTTGGTTGTTGAATTTATTCAAACCAGCAAGTGAGTTGTAACAAATTTAGGCCTAAATCTGTTTCCCTTTATTTTTGTCTCCACACTTTCCAATCCAATTTTTTTTGGGGGGTTGTTGATTATATTCAAACCAGCATATAGGTGATAACTACACAGGTTTAGTGTACAACTAGGCCCAAAAATATCAGGGATATGGAAGGGTTCCAAACGAATGACTCAGAGCCAGAATGTGGTTAGTAGCAGCACCAGCTATCCGGCCAGAAGTAGTTGTAGTAGGTGGGAGGGAAAGGCAACCATCCCACCTACTTAGCGGGACCTAGATGTTGATTTTTAACTTCATTTTTCAATCCCTGTCGGCTGAGGAGTGGTAGGGGGTGTGGCCTAACCGGATCGGGGGGGTGTACTTTTGAACAGCTCACTCTAAGACAGCAGCACTGTGCTGTCTGAGTGTGAGCTGCAGGGAGAAAGTCACCCACCCTCCCACCTCTGCAGTTGACAGGTTGATTTTTAACTTCATTTTTTCAATCCATGTCGGCTGAGGAGTGGGATGGGTGTGGCCTAACTGGATAGGGGGCGTGTACTTTTGAACAGCTCACTCTAAGACAGCAGCACTGTGCTGTCTGAGTGTGAGCTGCAGGGAGAAAGTCACCCACCCTCCCACCTCTGCAGTTGACAGGTTGATTTTAACTTCATTTTTTCAATCCCTGTCGGCTGAGGAGTGGTATGGGGCATGGCCTAACCGGATCGGGGGGTGTACTTTTTAACAGCTTACTCTAAGACAGCAGCACTGTGCTCTCTGAGTGTGAGCTGCAGAGAGAAAGACCCTCCCACTTCTGCAGCTGAAAGAAGTTGATTTTTAACTTCATTTTTTCAATCCCTGTCGGCTGAGTGGAAGGGGCATGGCCTAACCGGATTGGTGGCGTGGCTTAGCAGGACCTAGAAGTTGATTTTTAACTTCATTTTTTTAATCCCTGTCGGCTGAGGAGTGGGAGGGGCGTGGCCTAACCGGATCAGAGGCGTGGCTTAGTGGGACCTGGGGGTAGAATTTTAAGTCCGTCTTTTCAGGGTGGCCTGAATGGCCACTCTACCTGCCCCCGAACTGTGACCTCCACAACACTCTGCTCCCTTAACAGTGTCATCCACAGCTATAAAGCCATGGCTTTACTTCAATAGCGATTATCCTGGTGACAGGTTTCCTTTAAAGCTCACCTACAGCAGTGAAAAAAATGGCTGGGTTGTTATGGAAACCTGGTGTCAAACTATGTATGTGGAGGTTAACGGCCTGAGAGCTTCTATTGGCTGGTAAGGGTCATGTGACCAAGCTTCTATTGGCTAATTCATTTTTATATATATATATATATATATATATATATATATATATATATATCTCAGGAACAGTATGTGCTAGAGAGCTGAAACCTGGTCCAAAACCTTCCCGGACACCTGATGTACCTGTGTGCCAAATTTAGTTATTGTAAATGCGACGGTGCAGATTCCTATAGTGGACATACATACATACACATACATGCATACACACACACATACACTAAGCTTTATATATTAGATAACTTTAGAATGCTTTTACTGATATTACTATCTAACTGATTCTGAGATTGTTTTCTCGTGACACATTTGTACATCCACATGACTGCTATAGCCAATCACAGGCCTCACATCCACATGACTGCTATAGCCAATCACAGGCCTCAGTGACCTTGTTCTGCACACTGCTGAGGTCAAGAGAAATAGCTGGCAAGCTTGCACCATATTATTATTACTGTCCTCACTAAAAAGATGCTCATTATGTACATAGGTGTATTTCACATATGATTAGTTCCTATAAACAACATTCAGAAGGCAATATGTTGGCTAGATGAATGGCACCTGCTAAGATATAGCAGTGCCACTTTCATGTATTAGTGAGGGGTAACCGTTATTCCCCTCAAAGGAGTTGTCCCATTTAAGACATTAGGGACATATCACTACATATGCCCCCAATGTCTGATAGATGCGGTCCCACCTCTGGGACCTGGACCTATACTTAGAACAGAGCCTGCAAAGTCCCAGAAAATTGTTAAGCACTGGCTATTTCCCTTAGCCCTATAGAAGTGAATGGAGCAGTGGAAGAACTTGCGTGGTGCGATTCCCATTCATTTCAATAGGACTTTCGAAAATAGCCAAGCGTGCTATTTTGCGGCGCTCCCATAGAAAATGAATGGAGGGCGGCCACGCATTTGCTGTGCGCCCTCTGTGGCTTCGCGGGTTCTGTTCTAAGTATAGGTCCAGGTCCCAGAGGTGGGACTGCACCTATCAGACATTCGGGGCATATCTTAGCAATATGTCCCCAATGTCTGAGATGGGACAACCCCTTTAAAGGGACACTGACAGGGCCAATAAGCTTATTGAGGTATATATATGTGACTACAGGTCTTATAATGGGTATTGGAATCATATAAGTATCCCCCCTGTCCACATTATACAAACAGTAAACTTTAAGTTTTATAACCTGCTCCAAGGTCTGCAATCTGCCCAAGGGGCGGCGTTTCACTTCTCTTGCGCCCAGCCAGCCTCCCCAACTGCCGATTTGAAGCGCCGCCCAGCTCATGAATATTCAGTTTGCTGGGCGGCTTCTGCGGTCCCCGCTCTGAAGCGCTTCGCTTAACAGTGCCCTGCGCATGCGCCGGATCTTGTGAAGTCGGGGACAGTAAGCGCCGCCCAGCGAAGTGAATATTGATGAGCTGGGCGGCGCTTACTGTACCAGACTTCACAAGATCCGGCGCATGCGCCGGGCACTGTTAAGCGAAGCGCTTCAGAGCGAGGACCGCAGAAGCCGCCCAGCAAACTGAATATTCATGAGCTGGGCGGCGCTTCAAATCGGCAGTTGGGGAGGCTGGCTGGGCGCAAGAGAAGTGAAACGCCGCCCCTTGGGCAGATTGCAGACCTTGGAGCAGGTTATAAAACTTAAAGTTTACTGTTTGTATAATGTGGACAGGGGGGATACTTATATGATTCCAATACCCATTATAAGACCTGTAGTCACATATATATACCTCTATATGCTTATTGGCCATGTCAGTGTCCCTTTAAAGTGTCCCTGTATTTTAGGGGGTTTTCCGAGTTTTTAACTGATTACCTATTCTCTGGAAAACACCTTTAAAGAGCCAAAGGGGTATTTCCATCATTTATAATTAGCAAATAAGATCCCTAATACAACCCGAATTCAAAAAAATATATATTGGGACGCTGTGTAAAATCTAAATAAATGTAAAAGAAAACAGAACGCAATGATTTGCAAATCTCATAGACCCATATTTTATTCACAATAGATTATAGAACAAATATCAGATGTTGAAAGTGACACATTTTACCACTTCCTGAAAATTTAGAATTTAGAACTTGATGCCAGTAACTCATCTCAAAAAAGTTAAGACAGGGGCAACAAAATGCTGGAAAAGTAAGTGGTACTAATGAAAAACAGCTGGAGGAGTGGTTTGTTACTTATGAAAAGGTATAAAAAGAGCTTATTAGAGAGGAAGAGTCTCTCAGAAGCAAAGATAGGCAGAGGTTCACCTACCTGCGCAAAACTGCATCTACAAATTGTGCAACAAATTCAGAAAAATGTTCCTCAATGTAAAATTGTCAAAGACTTTGAATGAAGCTGGAGAAATTAATGTGCTCAAGAGACAAGGTTGACAGTCAATATTGCATCCTCGTGATCTATGGGCCCTCAGGTGGCACTGCTTTTAAAACAGGCATGATTCTGTGCTGGAAATCACTGCATGTGTTTTTGGGCTATAGTAGCCCTTTCTGGAAATCACTACATGGGCTCAGGAACACTTCCAGAAATGATCGTCTGTGAACAAGTTAAAGCTATATCATGCAAAGTAGAATGCATATGTCAATATGATCCAGAATCACTGCCATCTTCTCTCAGCCAAAGCTCATTTAAAATGGACTGTCAAAGTGTGAAATTCTTTTTGAAACCATAGACGTTGAGTAATGTGGACTCAAGAGGAAAAGGACCATCCAGCTTGCTCAAAAGCCAGAATCTTTGATGGTATGGGGTTGCTTTAGTGCTTATGTTATAGGCAGCTTACACATCTGGAAAGGCACTATCAATGGTGAACAGTATATAGAGCAGGGATGGCCAACCTGAGGCTCTCCAGCTGTTGCAAAACTACAACTCCCAGCATGCCCAGACTGCCTACAGCTATCAGCCTACCACAGGGCATGGTGGGAGTTATAGTTTTACAACAGCTGGAGAGCCACTGGTTGGCCATCCCTGATATAGAGGTTAGAACAACATCTAGACAACCTCTCTTTCAGAGAAGGCCTTGCATGTTTCAGGAAGACCTAGTCAAAGATGCCACACATTAAGTACAAAATCCATCTTTATTAGGTGTCTACAAACAGACATACTATGATAATATCAAAGACAATTATAAAAACATTGCAGGTAGGTGCTATGATAGATGATACACCCACCATACTCTGAATTTACATCCGATGCAAAATCGGCCCATCCAGGCAATCTTATTAACACCGTACCAGTTGGATAATTCCTAAGACTGAGGTGAATATGCTAAACTGAGCGTAATTTCGAATCCCAGGCAGAGGAACTACACCAGAGGTTCCGGGAGAGAGGATACAGAACACGGTACATGGAGACAGGGTACCAGAGAGCTTATGGATCTAAAAGATCTGATCTACTCCATAAAAAAGAAGAGAGGTGAAATGGAGGAAATACACTTCATCACCGGATATAATTCACGGTGGAGAAATGTTTGACAGGTGTTGAGTAGAGATGTCGTGAACATAAAAATTTTCATTCGTGAACGGCGAACGCAAATTTCCGCAAATGTTCGCGAACGGGCGAACTGGGTGAACCGCCATAGACTTCAATAGGCAGGCGAATTTTAAAACCCACAGGGACTCTGACAGGACACTTGAAGCGGGGCAGGCCAGAAGTTCTATCGCAAATTGGGATAGCTCAGGCCACAGGTCAAGCCTGCACACTCAGTAGTCAAGGGGTTAATCGCTCCTCAGAGTGTCGATATCTGCAGTTAAGGCGAGGTAGTATGCTACCTGTCGGTCGAGTCGTTCTCTGAGGGTGGACCCCGAAGGGCTGTGGCGATACGTAGGACTTAAAAAAGCTCTGCTTGTCCTCCATCAACAACACGTCTGTAAAGCGTCCTGTCCTTGCCAGCGTGGTCGTGGGAGGAGGAGGATTACTTTCACCTGTTAGATTCCCGTTGTACTGTGAAATCACCCTTATACGCTGTGTAAAGCATACTTTTTAATTTATTTTGGAACTGCTGCATCCTTTTCGACTTCCGGTAATTCGGTAACATTTCAGACACTTTCTGCTTATACCGGGGGTCTAGTAGCGTGGACACCCAGTACAGGTCGTTCTCCTTCAGTCTTTTTATACGAGGGTCCCTCAACAGGCACGACAGCATGAAAGACCCTATTTGCACAAGGTTGGATGCCGAGCTACTCATGTCCCGTTCCTCGTCCTCAGTGATCTCACTGAAGGTATGTCCCCCCCCCAGCCACGTACAACACCACAGGTACCAGATAAGTGACAACGAGCACCCTGGGATGCCTGTTGTGGTTGGTCTTCCTCCTCCTCAAAGCCACATTCCTCCTCTGACTCCTCTTCCTCACACTACTCTTCCAGTGTTGCCAAAGGTCCAGCAAGCGATGCTGATAAGGCTGTTTCTGGTACCAGATAAGTGACAACGAGCACCCTGGGATGCCTGTTGTGGTTGGTCTTCCTCCTCCTCAAAGCCACATTCCTCCTCTGACTCCTCTTCCTCACACTCCTCTTCCAGTGTTGCCAAAGGTCCAGCAAGCGATGCTGATAAGGCTGTTTCTGGTGGTGATGGTAACCACAACTCTTCCTCCTCCTCTTCATGCTCATCTACGGCCTGATCCAGCACTCTTCGCAGGGCACGCTCCAGGAAGAAAACAAATGGGATGATGTGCAACACGCCAGACCTGCAGGGTATAGACGAAGTGAGGTCACGGTTATGGGCAATCGAGGGTACTCACTGTATTGGAGAACCCTGGGCAGGCGCGTGGCAGTGAAGGAGAGGTTGACACGGTTCCTCTGGGGCACGCTCTGTAGATAGGGACCAGGCCTGATGGTGGATGAGGTGCCCTGGATGTTACAGGTATTTTGTGTGCCTGGGGCAAGGTCCCTGTGGTATTCGTGACGCCAGTGCCTTTGGATGGTGGCACGCCGGTTGGTGGTTGGAATGATGGAGGTACACAAGTATATAGTGAACCAAACGTAACTTTACTGAACAATCCAACTTTGTACAGCAGGTATAGTACAGTCGTTGTATCACAGTTCTACAAGTAGGCTTATTCACAATATGGCAGGCAATAGTCATGCAAGATACGCAGAGGGTAAACTTCACAAGCACTCAGCAGCAGGTTGTACCTTTCCTCAGAATCAATGTACAGTGTCCTTTCTAGAACTCCTGCTCTGGCTTTATATCTCCCAAGGCCCGGATGCCTAAAAGGGTGGCTTAAATCCTTGGTTACTTTCTTCCTCAGGTATTAGATTCTTGCTACACTTTCTAATGTCCTCTTTGCCTATCAGGGTTACTTAGCTTACCCTGAGTCGCCTTCTCTTGTAAGATGGATAACTGTGGGTTTCTCCCAGGAGGTTGGATCCTGCAACTGGGGTGTCTCTACTGAGCTAATCCTAGCCTCAGGAGCTTCAGGTGGACGAAGCGACTCCTCTAGTCCCCTGGAATGAACTAACTCTTCCCTGTCTGGGCCTTCCTATATGTAACTAGGGCTCTCCAGCTCCCTCTAACGTCTGGGAGGCTAAACTACACCCTGACAGGCCTGACACTCAGATAATACAGGGAAAACAAGCACATGACATTTAATGCAATGCAACACATTAACCTGTGCAGTGCCCACCTTTACCTAGTGGGACACTACATACCCCCACGCTATAACGTTGCCCGTCCTCGGCGCAACATGGAGGGTCCGCCCATCTGGAAGCGGCAACCTGAAAGACAGATGAGAACATGCATATACAGTATTTACCACATTTAACAACATAACAGTGGGCAATATGGATCACTGAAAGGAGTGGTGACAAGGGGCGTCGTTCTCTTCTCTCAGGATAGTGTGAGGGAACAGGGGCGCTGACCTGGCACAGCGTATCAATAAACCAGGATAGTCCATAAAAAAGTAAATAAACATAAGTCCTTGGAGGCTCAAAGAACAACATGAGTCCGTACCCAGGCGTGTAATGGTTAAACAGGGGTTTCCCGTGAGGGGCTACCTGGGCCCATAATGTAGTCCACGAACCTCACAGGTCGATGCCCCCTGGTAGAACGGGTAGACCTCCTTACTGGCAGGGATTCTTCCTGCCTGGTTTCAGGAATGTCAGAGGAGCCCATTGCCTCTGGAGCTTCTTCAGGAGGCTGAGGGCTAACAGGAACAGGAGCAGGAACCAACAAATTCAACCAAGGCGTGAGGGCCCAGTGGAGCGGCTCTTTATCATGGATTAAGTTCTCCACAGCCTGCATAGGGTCCATAGGTGGAGCCGGCAACTCTTCCTCAGTAGGCTCAGGTTCCATCTCCTCCGCCGCTGGTTCTCCTTCTATACAGGTCTTGAGGCGGTTCCTGTGAACAACTTGGGGACCTTTTCCTTCCCTGGATACCTGGTAAATGTGGGCCGCAGCATTGGGTATGGCAGTAATAAGGTAGGGAATCCTTTCCCATTTGCTGTCCAACTTGCTGGTCCGGTGGTTGTTTTTCAACCATACCTTGTCTCCCAGAGCCAGGGGTCCCGCATGGGCAGTCTGGTCAAAGTCTTTCTGCTGCCTTTCTCGAACAATCTCCATCCGTTCCTGGACAATCTCCTTAGCATTAAGAAGACGCCTTTGGTGTTCCACTACCCAATCAGTCTTGGGCAGTGGGTTGATCTCATCTGGCACCTGTACCCCTAGGGAGTGGTCCGCAGGCAATCTCCCTTGTCGACCGAACATCAAATAGAACGGGGTATAGCCGGTGGAACAATGGATGGTGTTGTTGTACGTGTACATAAGTTGCGGCAACAGAGTAGGCCAATCTCCCCTCGTCTCAGGGGGTACTGCTCTCAGCATTTCAATGAGAGTTTTATTCATTTTCTCACAGAGTCCGTTACCTTGCGGATGATAAGCGGTGGTCCGGACCTTCTGGCAGTTGTGTAGCAGGCACATCTCATGGAACAGCTGTGACTCAAACGCAGACCCTTGATCGGTGAGGATCCTTTCTGGGCAACCGTAGGGCAGCAGGAAATGCTTCCAGAACGCCTCCGCTGTGGTCTTGGCTGTCAGGTCTTTCACAGGCACTGCTACGACAAACTTAGTGAAATGATCAATTATAGTCATGGCATATGTATACCCTGAGCGACTCGGCTCTAACTTTACATGATCAATGGCCACAAGTTCTAAGGGAGCCTTACTTACGATGGGATGGAGAGGCGCCCTCTGGTCATGGCGTTCAGTCCGCCCCACAGCACAGGCAGTGCATTCTCGGCACCATTTCTCAATATCTTCTCTCATCCCGATCCAATAGAATCTTCTGCGAATGGTGGCCTCAGTCTTTTGCACACCGAAGTGTCCGGACTGATTGTGATACATATCCAGCACCAGGCTGGCATCCCGACGTGGCAGGAGGATTTGATACACTCTATCATAGGACACTGGATCCAGACTCCTTCTGAGCAACAGGCCCTTTTGAAGGAATAGTTAATGGCGATGTCTCCACAGTCTCACTAGCTCTGGGTCTGCACTCTTCCTGTGGATCCTCTCAGGGACTTTTCCACTGGTAAAGAAGTCGAGCAGTTCACCGAGGACTCTACTTTCGGACTGGAGCTTAATCCATCTTTCTTGATCGCCTCTGGACTCAGGACCATCTGATGAGGAAGGATCAGCAGCAGGGGAATCTTCAGTACGTATATTATCCTGCTGGGTAAATTTATTATAGAACGCTGGCATCTCCACCTCTTCCCAGGCATCTTTCGGTTCATCTGGGGCTTCTGTAGTGGGAGTCGTGACAGAGCATCAGCGTTCTCATTGGAGCGGCCTGCCCGGTACTTTACCGTAAAATCATAGTTGGCCAGGCGGGAGGCCCATCTCTGCTCCAGTGCCCCCAATTTGGCTGTATTCAGATGCGCCAGGGGATTATTATCTGTGAAGGCAACAAACGGTGTGGCAGCGAGATAGTCCTTAAACTTTTCGGTCACAGCCCACACTAAGGCAAGAAATTCCAGCTTGAAAGAACTGTAATTCTGGTCATTCTTCTCAGCTCCCTTCAGGGATCTGCTGGCGTAGGCAATTACCCTTTCTTTGTTATCTTGCACTTGAGCCAACACGGCCCTCAGGCCTCTTTTACTGGCATCTGTGTAGAGGTGGAATGGCTTCTGATAATCTGGGTAACCCAGAACAGGGGGTTCAGTCAGCTTCTTCTTTAGAAGTTTGAAAGGCAATTTCCCGCTCTTCATTCCACTCAACAGGAATAGGAGTCTTTGGGCTCTTCTTTGGATGCCCCCTCAAGAGTTCCTGGATGGGATCCGCAATTTGTGCGAAATGCGGGATGAAACGCCTATAATACCCTGCAAAACTGAGAAAGCTTCTCACCTCTTTCACGTTCGTAGGAGTAGGCCAGTTACGGACAGCAGCAAGTTTGTCAGGATCGGGCTGTACTCCCTCGGCACTGACAATGTGCCCGAGATATTTGACGGCTGGTTTCAGCAGGTGGCACTTGGATGGCTTGATTTTGAGGCCATATTTAGTAAGAACTTGAAACACCTCACCCAGGTGCTTTAGATGGTCCTCATACGTCTTGGAGTATATAATGACGTCATCCAGGTATAATAGCACCGTCTCAAAATTCCTATGGCCTAAACAACGTTCCATCAGCCTCTGGAACGTTCCTGGAGCATTACACAGTCCAAATGGCATATAATTGAATTCAAACAGGCCCATAGGTGTAGTGAAAGCAGTCTTTTCTCGATCTTCCGGGGCCATGGGTACCTGCCAGTACCCACTGGTTAAGTCCAAGGTGGAGAAATAGGTGGATGACCCCAGGGCAGTCAAGGACTCCTCAATGCGTGGCAAGGGATATGCATCTTTGTGGGTGATCTGATTAATTTTCCTGTAATCCACGCAGAACCTTATGCTGCCATCTTTTTTTCGCACAAGTACTAGGGGCGCAGCCCAGGGACTATGGCTGTCCCGGATTATATTAGAGTCTTTCATCTCTTGTATAATTTCTTTCACAGACTGATAGGTAGTAGGTGGTATGGGTCTGTGCCTCTCCTTAATAGGAGGGTGAGAGCCAGTGGGTATGGTGTGTTGGATTACACTGACCTCTCCATAGTCTGTGGAGTGTTTGCTGAAAGCCTGGTGGTGCTCCTTCACCAGCTTCAGGACTCCCTCTAGTTGCTCTTTTGGGGTGGATTCGTCCCCCACATGTAGTTCTTCCCACCAGGATGCCGTTGGGGTGCTGCTGTTCTGCGCGGTCTGGAACGCCTCCGCGGCAGGCAGACGGATCACATCCTGGAAAGACACCTGGAAAAGCTGAGCAACGGGGTAGTGTTTAAAGAGAGTAACGGGATGATCACCAAAGTTGATTAAACGAACAGGCACTTTACCTTGAGACACGGTCACCATGCACTTGGCTGTCCGTACGAAAGGATGATCCTTAATAGGAATAGGTTCCACTAGGGCTTGATAGTCCTGGCCCTGGATCCCTAATACAGCACGGCACCACAGGATGATCTGGGAATTTGGAGGCAAAATCACCGGCCGGTTATCCCGGATCCGGACAGTGCAAATTTCTCCTTTCTTGTTGGCGAACCTTTGTTGAGCACACAGCACGCTAATAGTTTTCTGAATAACTCTTCTGGAAGCAGGTGAGGCGGATGATATGGTTTGATTCAAGGCTTCAAGCACTTCGGAGTAACAATTTTTAAGAACATTAGTCCCTAAGATCACAGGGTGTCCTCCTTTACCTCCGGCTTGTACCACAATCACGCCTTGCTGTGGCAGGGTGGCTTCTCCCACCTGAAGAGTAGGTTCCCAATACCCATGCACTTTCACTGGCTTACCGTTGCTAGCGATAATATCTAGCCAGGACTCTGGTGGCTGGGTGAGGAGACTTGGATCCCAGAATTTGTCAAAGGCAGGCCGTTGAATGGTGGTGACCTGTGACCCAGTGTCCAACAGGGCTTCAAAGGGTATCCCGTTGATACATATATTAATTTTTGGACGGGACCCGACATACTTAGGCATCCAGTTTGGATCCTTTGGACCTTCTGTTCTACCTCCCGAGGGGCGGTCCTCTGCCTCAGGGGTTACTCGTTTAACTGCCAGCACATGGATTCGGTATGTCCATATTTCTTGCAATGATGGCAGACAGGCTGTTTTCTACTTCTGGGCCGGTACTTCAGTCGCCCATCAGGCTTTTTTGGATACACATCTCCATATGCAGGTGGGAGCCTTGGAGGAAGAGGATCTTCATCTTCCAGTATCAATGGACTCTCCCACTTTTTGCACACCTTCTCTAGACTTAGCGTAAGATAGTTCACTTGCTCCATTAGTGCTGCCACTACATCTGTGACTGGAGCTTGGGTGGCTTGACCGACTCCTGCAGACCCCACATTAATCGTCTTCGGCTGACAAGCCTGGGGTTCAGGGAAGGTTGCTGGCCCTGGAGCAGGGTTCTGGCCCAGTATGCTGATGGCCAATTCTTTAAAATCCAAGAATGTACAGTGAGGTTGTTGAGCTGACAACATCCGTAGCTGGCCCTTTAAATGCTCAGTACTTATGCCTGCAATGAATTGCTCTCTAAGAGTCCGGTCCTGGTCCTCAGCTTCTTTAGGATCCACTTGGACTACAGCTCTCAGCGTCTCCTGTAAGGACAGGGCAAAATCACGGAGCGACTCTCCAGGCTGCTGCCTTCTGCTGAAGAAACGCATTTTAACTTCTGACACCGTTCTGGCTTCAAACGTGGTGCCCAAACGTTCAAAGATCTGTTCCAGGCTATTTTTCTCAGAACGGGGCCATGACATTACTTCCCTGCGGGCGGCCCCTTCTAACTGAGCTAAGAGGATCTCCATTTGCTGCTCAGCATTGATGGGATAAAGCCGGAACAGAGCCAGTATCTGTTCCCTAAAGTCTTTTAACTTGTGGGCTTCCCCTGAATAACGTGGAAACCAGGGGGCCCCGAAATAGTACGGCATGGTTAGCGGCATCAGGCTTGGCGGTGCCGCGGCGGCAGGGGCCCCAGAGTCGGCTGCGGGTACTTCAGCAGGCACGACTGGGGCTGCCTGTGCGATTTCCTCGACCGCGGACATGGCGTTGCTAGGTGGGTATGGCCCTTTAAATGTAGCGGAGCGGACCGGAGCGGCTATGGCAGTAACTTTAACTTTTTTTTCAGACAAGTCTCTCACTACTAGCGGGGATCCCTCCGGTGCCTTGGCAGGGGTCGGGAAGCTTCCGGACAGGTAAGCGGAGAAGCCGGCAAAAGTTTTTAAAGTCGGTACTCCCTCCGGTGGTGCTCGCTCCAAGTCTCGCGAGATGCGCAGCTACGGGTGTCGGACGTCCTGCGTACCGCGTCAGCAGGTAGGCGCGGCCTCTCGCAGCTCCGGGACTCAGGTAGGCGGGGTTCTTCTTCCTGGTTGGCTGGGCAATGTCTCCGCCTGATTCTTTTCGCGCCAAAGTCCTCTTTTTCGCGCCAAACAGCTCCACGAGGCGCACTTGTAATCCGATCAGGTTAAATGAGCAATATGGCTGTCTATTCACTGACAGCAAGCGGTGACTCAAATCGGCAGAAAATAGTCCATACAATGCAATCTTCACACCGCAATTATTACAGTTCACTTTGGCCCAGCAATTTTCAATAAAACAATTGGGGCATGTCACTTTAAGACAATTTTCAGCACACAGTTTTTAAATCCGCAATGGCGCAGGAATATTCGGATCCTGTTCGTGAAGCCAATTTATGCAACACGCCAGACCTGCAGGGTATAGACGAAGTGAGGTCACGGTTATGGGCAATCGAGGGTACTCACTGAATTGGAGAATCCTGGGCAGGCGCGTGGCAGTGAAGGAGAGGTTGACACGGTTCCTCTGGGGCACGTTCTGTAGATAGGGACCAGGCCGGATGGTGGATGAGGTGCCCTGGATGTTACAGGTATTTTGTGTGCCTGGGGCAAGGTCCCTGTGGTATTCGTGACGCCAGTGCCTTTGGACGGTGGCACGCCGGTTGGTGGTTGGAATGATGGAGGTACACAAGTATATAGTGAACCAAACGTAACTTTACTGGACAATCCAACTTTGTACAGCAGATGTAGTACAGTCTTTGTATTACAGTTCCACAGGTAGGCTTGTTCACAATATGGCAGGCAATAGTCATGCAAGATACGCAGAGGGTAAACTTCACAAGCACTCAGCAGCAGGTTGTACCTTTCCTCAGAATCAATGTACAGTGTCCTTTCTAGAACTCCTGCTCTGGCTTTATATCTCCCAAGGCCCGGATGCCTAAAAGGGTGGCTTAAATCCTTGGTTACTTTCTTCCTCAGGTATTAGATTCTTGCTACACTTTCTAATGTCCTCTTTGCCTATCAGGGTTACTTAGCTTACCCTGAGTCGCCTTCTCTTGTAAGATGGATAACTGTGGGTTTCTCCCAGGAGGTTGGATCCTGCAACTGGGGTGTCTCTACTGAGCTAATCCTAGCCTCAGGAGCTTCAGGTGGACGAAGCGACTCCTCTAGTCCCCTGGAATGAACTAACTCTTCCCTGTCTGGGCCTTCCTATATGTAACTAGGGCTCTCCAGCTCCCTCTAACGTCTGGGAGGCTAAACTACACCCTGACAGGCCTGACACTCAGATAATACAGGGAAAACAAGCACATGACATTTAATGCAATGCAACACATTAACCTGTGCAGTGCCCACCTTTACCTAGTGGGACACTACAGATGTCGCTGATGGTGCCTTCGGTGTGACTGACTAGGTTTGTCACCTCCTCAAAAGGACGCCTGAGCCTACAGGCATTGCGCATGAGTGTCCAGTAACGTGGTAAAAAAATTCCCAGCTCCGCAGAGGCTGTCCTAGCACCCCGGTCATACAAATACTCGTTGATAGCTTTTTTTTGTTGGAGCAGGCGGTCAAACATTAGGAGTGTTGAATTTCAACGCGTCGGGCTGTCGCAAATCAAGCGCCTCACTGGCATGTTGTTTCGGCGCTGAATGTCTGAAAAGTGTGCCATGGCCGTGTAGGAACACCTGAAATGGCCACACACCTTCCTGGCCTGCTTGAGGATGTCCTGTAAGCCTGGGTACTTATGCACAAAGCGTTGTACGATCAGATTACACACATCTGCCATGCACGGCACATGTGACAACTTGCCCAAATTCAATGCCGCCAACAAATTGCTTCTGTTGTCACACACCACTTTGCCGATCTCCAGTTGGTGCGGATTCAGCCACTGATCCACCTGTGCGTTCAGGGCGGACAGGAGTGCTGGTCCGGTGTGACTCTCTGCTTTCAGGCAAGTCAACCCCAAGACAGCGTGACACTGTCGTATCCGGGATGTGGAATAGCCCCTAGGGAGCTGGGGGGGTGCCGTTGATGTGGAGCATGACGCAGCAGCAGAAGAGGACTCAGCCGAGGAGGTTATGGAGGAGAATGGAGTAGGAGGAGTAGAGGGGGTGGCCAGGGGCGGACTGACAACTCATAGGGCCCCCGGGCAATAGGACATTATGGGGCCCCTGTGTCCCCACCCACCCTCAAGCCACACCCACACACAGCCCCACCCACATATCGCGCCACATCGGCTCCAGGCTCATGCGGCCCTTGGGTGATAAAGTCTCGGTGGGCCCCCTTAAACAGTGATAATTCTCTGAGTACAGATAATATAGTAGATGTCCCCTGCAGTCCCATGTAACAACACAGATAACACAGTGATGGCTATCTGAGTACAGAAAATGTAGTAGTGTTACCTGCAGTCCTATGTTAAACCACAGATAACACTAGTGTAGATCATGTAGTAGCGTTACCTGCAGTCCTATGTAAAACCACAGATAACACTAGTGTAGATAATGTGGTAGTGTTACCTACGTCCTTAGTGTGCCTCCCTGTGTCTCTCCCACGGACTCCATGCTGGCGTATCTGCCTCCTCTTCCTTCTTCTTCTTGCCCCGCACAGAACGTCCTGATGCAGCTGCATCAAGACATAGAAACACTGTGGGCATGGTGATGGTGACACACACACAGGGAGACACACACACACTGGGACGGTCAAATACACACTGGGACAGATACACACACATAGGGAGAGACACGCGCGCACACACACAGGGACAGACGCACAGCTAGGCCTCATCACACTCCAGCCAGGCTCCTCTTCGTACAGGAACGCACAGGGTCCCTAGTGGGGGGGGGGAGCAGGGTCACTAGTTGGGATGACGGGAGGAGCGGAAGCAGGGGGAGCAGGGTCACTAGTGAGATGACAGAAGGAGGGGGGAGCAGGGTCACTAGTGAGATGACAGGAGGAGGGGGGAGCAGGGTCACTAGTGGGGTGACAGGAGGGGAAGCAGGGTCACTAGTGGGGTGACAGGAGGGGGGAAGCAGGGTCACTAGTGGGGTGACAGGAGGGGAAGCAGGGTCACTAGTGGGGTGACAGGAGGGGGGCAAGCAGGGTCACTAGTGGGGTGACAGGCGGAGGGGAAGCAGGGTCACTAGTGGGGTGACAGGAGGGGAAGCAGGGTCACTAGTGGGGTGACAGGAGGAGGGGAAAGCAGGGTCACTAGTGGGGTGACAGGAGGGGAAGCAGGGTCACTAGTGGGCTGACAGGAGGAGGGGGGAGCAGGTCACTAGTGAGATGACAGGAGGAGGGGGAGCAAGGTCACTAGTGAGATGACAGGAGGAGGGGGAAGCAGGGTCACTAGTGGGGTGACAGGAGGGGAAGCAGGGTCACTAGTGGGGTGACAGGAGGAGGGGAAAGCAGGGTCACTAGTGGGGTGACAGGAGGGGAAGCAGAGTCACTAGTGGGGTGACAGGAGGGGAAGCAGGGTCACTAGTGGGGTGACAGGAGGGGGGGAAGCAGGGTCACTAGTGGGGTGACAGGCGGAGGGGAAGCAGGGTCACTAGTGGGGTGACAGGAGGGGAAGCAGGGTCACTAGTGGGGTGACAGGAGGGGGGGAAGCAGGGTCACTAGTGGGGTGACAGGAGGAGGGGAAAGCAGGGTCACTAGTGGGGTGACAGGAGGGGAAGCAGGGTCACTAGTGGGGTGACAGGAGGGGAAGCAGGGTCACTAGTGGGGTGACAGGAGGGGGGGAAGCAGGGTCACTAGTGGGGTGACAGGCGGAGGGGAAGCAGGGTCACTAGTGGGGTGACAGGAGGGGGGGAAGCAGGGTCACTAGTGGGGTGACAGGCGGAGGGGAAGCAGTGTCACTAGTGGGGTGACAGGAGGGGGGGAAGCAGGGTCACTAGTGGGGTGACAGGCGGAGGGGAAGCAGTGTCACACTTGTGTTCGGAGCGGATACGTATGGTGTCTGCACAGACGGATCCGCTCCTATAATGCAAACAATGGTATCTGTTCAGAACGGATCCATCTGCATTATATATTTTTTTTAAATGTAAGTCCAATTTGTAGTCAGACGGATCCGTCCAGACTTTACATTGAAAGTCAATGGGGGACGGATCCGTTTGAAATTGCACCATATTGTGTCAACGTCAAACGGATCCGTCCCCGTTGACTTCCATTGTCAGTCTGGACGGATCCGTTTGGCTCCGCGCGGCCAGGCAAGCAGCGTTCGGGTGTCCGCCTTCTGAGCGGAACGGAGGCCAAGCGGAGCCAGACTGATGCATTCTGAGCGGATCCACATCCACTCAGAATGCATTAGGGCTGGACGGATCCGTTCGGGGCCGCTTGTCAGAGCCTTCAAACGGAACTCACAAGCGGAGCCCCGAATGCAAGTGTGAAAGTAGCTATAGAGGTAAGTGGCCTAATCACATCCACAAACCCTACTAGCCTGGGGGGTAGTGAGGACACAAATAGGGACTGGGAATGAGAGACATCATACAGCAGGGATCCCATATGGATGGTGGAGACACAGGGGCTTAGAACTCTGCACAGACTTAGGCCTCATGCACACGACCGTTTTTTTTTTAAGGTCCGCAAAAACGGGGTCCGTAGGTCCGTGATTCGTGACCGTTTTTTCGTCCGTGGGTCTTCCTTGTTTTTTGGAGGATCCACGGACATGCAAAATGAAAAAAAAAATAATCTAAGTCAAGTTTGCCATTGAAATGATAGGAAAAAACGGACACGGATCACGGATGCGGATGACAATCTTGTGTGCATCCGTGATTTTTCACGGACCCATTGACTTGAATGGGTCCGTGGACCATTGGCCGTGAAAAAAATAGGACAGGTCATATTTTTTTCACGGCCAGGAAACATGGATCACGGATGCGGCTGCCAAACGGCTGAAAGTCAATGGGTCAGCGAAAAAAAAAAACTGAAAACGGCGCAACGGCCACGGATGCACACAACGGTCGTGTGCATGAGGCCATAAAGTGCATTGTGTGGGAGGGAAGAAGTCATCCAGGGGCAAGTCAGGATACATGCAGGAGGACATCTGTGGACACTGGCATACCGCTCAGGAGATGTGATGGGAGGGTGGTGCATTGATCTGTCTATAGCAGGCAGTGGGAGCATACTGTCCATAATAGGGATCTCCTTATCTGATGATGATAGGATCAGAAGTTCATTACGGACTGTCTCCTCAAACACATAGACATAGCCCCACTAGCCAGCAGCTACCTGTGTGTATCCCACTAGACAGGAGGATTGAAGCAAGCTCCTGTAGTGAAACAAACAGGAGGAGGGTGCTGGGGAAGAAAATAAACGGAAGCCAAGCAAAAGAGGCCCCAGTAGCAGCAGCAGAGGGAGGGACCCTCTTGTGGTCAGACCTGCACTCATATACTCCAGGGACCCCCTGAGATCAGACTTTGTACACTCCAGAAGCAGCATCACCAGAGGGACCCCCTGCAATGAGACCCTATCCTCATACACTTCTGTAGCAGCACCAGCAGAGGGATTCTCCTGACATCAGCCCTGTCTTCATATACTCAATAGCGGCAGCAAGAGGACCTTCCTGAGATCAGACCAAACTTTATACACCCCAGCAGACTCAGAGGGACCCTCCTGACAGCCTGTGCGTGCGTAGGGATCCAGCCAGGGAGCAGGGCAGGAACGGCACACCATGGGGGAAGGCGGACCCGACCCAGACAGCACAACGAGCTGAGGAACGGAGGCACCGGGCAGCGCTGCAGCAGCCATATCAAGTGAAGTGGCGAGGTGATCAATTCATCCTCGCCACTTGCTAAAGTTAAGTTTGTGTGACACTGTCTGTAATCCTAGGGGCCCCCTAGTGGCCGCGGGCCCTCGGTCCATGCCTGAAGTGCCCGAATGGTCAGTCCGCCCCTGTCCCTACCTATAGACGGGTGAGCCTCCAAATTGTTATTTCTTTCTCAATATCTCCTACATCGTTGAAGTCACTGGTAGGTTGAAGTGGTCAAGTGGGAATATGGCTACGTCATCGCTACAGCCATGTAAATAAAGACCGGAGCATGGCGTTGGAGGTGACTGAAGATTAAACTGGTGAGTATAGCCTCTGTTATTATTTTGTCACAACATTTAGATGTGGTCAAATGTTTAAATGTTTTTAACCCTTTTAAAAGTCACGGAAATCTTGTGTCTAAACGTACCGCAATTTTTTAGGGCATCAACACTGTTTAAGAAACCTTTGCTTTTCGTGTCCTATATTATAAGATGAACCTTCCAATAGAAATGTGCTTGATGCAATGACATAAATACCAACTTCTTAAAGATGTCTTCCAGATGGTCAAGGTGTGTGGCACATAAACCATGTCCTTTTTCACAGACCATGCCTCATTTATGCTTAGCCATGCCCCTTTCCATGCCACAGCACTGCCCCCTCAATGCACGTTTGGGAGCTGAAGCTATAGTCTAATAACTGTAACACATAAACGCTTCTGCTAAAAAGCAGCCCTCCATTCACCGCCTGGGAGATCTTCCAACTTTCCGGGAGTCCAGGAGGTCTCTTTTGAAAATGCGCAATGCTGTCACGGCCTATGGTGAACACTGTGACACTGTTGCCACACTTGCGGTTGCCCACGGCAGCGTGTTCCTGTTAGGGCATGTGGTGGCAGTGTCTCATCCTTCTGGGCGATTGCCGTGACATGGTTGCCACACTTGCGGTTGCCCACGGCAATGTGTTCCTGTTAGGGCATGCGGTGGCAGTGTCTCGGCCTTCTGGGCGATTGCCGTGACATGGTTGCCTCGCAAGCTGTTGCCGGTGGTAACTTGTGGCTTAGTTGGCTTGGTGTGTGCTGGTGGTTCACTGCTCCTGGCTTTACCATCTGTCCAGTGAGGGCCACCCTCATTATTATTATTACCATTATGTCCATTTCGGAAAAATGTCTGACTGCATAGATGTGTCCTGACAAGATAGATCTATAACATACAGATTTTGGATAAAACGCAATCAAGATGATAAACGTACTATAACTGCAATTTCTGCCTATACAGTATTAAATATAACCCATTTGGAGTAGGCTTTATAACAATACATATGTCCGACCCCAGATCTGTATATTACTCAATTGCAAAAGTATATTTTGCTTAATACCTGTTAGCAGCAATGAGAAAACATGAATCAGATATATAGAATTGAATTTTTTTTTTGTTTCTGGAAACAATGAAGCAAAAAAACGCATGCGGGACTAAAAAACGCATTGAAGACGCACCAAAACCGCAATGCTAAGTTACATGCGTTTTTTGTGCGGAAAGATGTTTTGAATGACCAGTATGCTATTGAAAGCCTATACATGCATCAGTACATATTCTATGTGAAGCAAATGAAGAGTTGATGATTTGTTTGATACAACAATCCAGTTCCATATTTTTAGGATGACCTAGACTTCAATTAAAGATAAGGTATATAAGGGTACGTCTGTCCATAGTTGAGTTACCACTGAAGAAGGAGTACAAAACTATATACACTCCGAAACGCGTTTGGTTTAGGCAATTTATTTACAAAGTACCCGACGATCACGCTGAACACAGGTGGGACGCCACACAGCGTGAAACTCTGACCGCAGTTTGATCGAAATAACCGCGAGTACCCTGATTTATGCCGATACTTTGGAAAGAACATTTTCTCAGACAATTGGGGCAAATATAAAGTGGATTAGTGACAGCATATCCTCGACTATATGAACTCTGAGTCGACACACTGAACGTTTCAGTGTCAGGACGCCAAGCATATGAGCAACCTATTGCTTTCCTTGGAAGGATGAACAATAAGATCTAATATAAATTATCTTTGATCATTACCTAAGTTTATTTTTATTGCATATGTCATTTTATTCTCTGGATATTTTATGGAGGTCGACCTCTGCTCATTGATTGACATCTAGGATATATGTCCCTTTTTTACCGCATATAGGTGAACTGTAATACGCACCAGAGATAGAATTTTATTGTATCTTTTATATTGCAATAGATGTGGAATTCAAATACTGTGTTTCCAAATGACCCAGATATTTGGTTGTGCCTATCTACACTTTTGATCTAATTTACTTTTAATGAGAGGGTGGAATCATTTTTAATAGTAGCACCCAACTATCTCACTTACTCGCGGAGGCACCCAAATTTGTTCTACAACCTTATATTCTAAATAGTCGCAAATTCTGTACACACCGCATCTATTATACCTCTTACCATACATATCAGTACACTGTTGTATACAGGGAGTGCAGAATTATTAGGCAAATGAGTATTTTGACCACATCATCCTCTTTATGCATGTTGTCTTACTCCAAGCTGTATAGGCTCGAAAGCCTACTACCAATTAAGCATATTAGGTGATGTGCATCTCTGTAATGAGAAGGGGTGTGGTCTAATGACATCAACACCCTATATCAGGTGTGCATAATTATTAGGCAACTTCCTTTTCTTTTGGCAAAATGGGTCAAAAGAAGGACTTGACTTCTGAAGCGTGATCATCGAACAATCAAGCGTTTCATTCAAAATAGTCAACAGGGTCGCAAGAAGCGTGTGGAAAAACCAAGGAGCAAAATAACTGCCCATGACCTGAGAAAAGTCAAGCGTGCAGCTGCCAAGATGCCACTTGCCACCAGTTTGGCTATATTTCAGAGCTGCAACATCACTGGAGTGCCCAAAAGCACAAGGTGTGCAATACTCAGAGACATGGCCAAGGTAAGAAAGGCTGAAAGACGACCACCACTGAACAAGACACACAAGCTGAAACGTCAAGACTGGGCCAAGAAATATCTCAAGACTGATTTTTCTAAGGTTTTATGGACTGATGAAATGAGAGTGAGTCTTGATGGGCCAGATGGATGGGCCCGTGGCTGGATTGGTAAAGGGCAGAGAGCTCCAGTCCGACTCAGACGCCAGCAAGGTGGAGGTGGAGTACTGGTTTGGGCTGGTATCATCAAAGATGAGCTTGTGGGGCCTTTTCGAGTTGAGGATGGAGTCAAGCTCAACTCCCAGTCCTACTGCCAGTTTCTGGAAGACACCTTCTTCAAGCAGTGGTACAGGAAGAAGTCTGCATCCTTCAAGAAAAAGCATGATTTTCATGCAGGACAATGCTCCATCACACGCGTCCAAGTACTCCACAGCGTGGCTGGCAGGAGGGAAAACAGTACACCTCTCTGAACAGTGTCTGGGAGGCTGTGGTTGCTGCTGCACGCAATGTTGATAGTGAACAGATCAAAACACTGACAGAATCCATGGATGGCAGGCTTTTGAGTGTCCTTGCAAAGAAAGGTGGCTATATTGGTCACTGATTTGTTTTTGTTTTGTTTTTGAATGTCAGAAATGTATATTTGTGAATGTTGAGATGTTATATTGGTTTCACTGGTAAAAATAAATAATTGAAATGGGTATATATTTGTTTTTTGTTAAGTTGCCTAATAAGTATGCACAGTAATAGTCACCTGCACACACAGATATCCCCCTAAAATAGCTAAAACTAAAAACAAACTAAAAACTACTTCCAAAAATATTCAGCTTTGATATTAATGAGTTTTTTGGGTTAATTGAGAACATGGTTGTTGTTCAATAATAAAATTAATCCTCAAAAATACAACTTGCCTAATAATTCTGCACTCCCTGTATACTATATACCTGTACACACTGAATCTATTATACTTCTTACTGCAGATATCAGTATACTGCTGTATATACTATATACCTGTACACACTGAATCTCTTATACCCCGTACCTCACATATCAGGACACTGCTGTATGTACTATATATCTGTACACACCGCATTTATTATACCTCTTACCATACATATCAGTACACAGCTGTATATACTATATATCTTTACATACTGCATCTATTATACATCTTACCCCACAAATCAGTACACTGCTGTATATACTATATATCTGTACACACTGCATCTATTATACCTCATACCTCACATATCAGTATACTGCTGTATATACTATATACCTGTACACACTGCATCTATTATACCTCATACCTCACATATTAGTATACTGCTGTATATACTATATATCTGTACACACTGCATCTATTATATTTTTATAATACATGCATATTTACAGAGTACTTCATTACTCAGTTGTCACGAGGGTGTCAAGAACCACGCCTGACTCCGTTATACCCGGGGTCAGGAAGTCGCAGCGGTTGGCTGCGCGCTCTATGTAGTAAGATAGGGCTGTTTCCTTATGGTAGCTTTCTGGGTTTGCTTTGCAACCCTTTTTGGCTCACTCAGGGATCTGTAGCTCCTTCTCCTCAGCTGTTCCTTGTCCAGCACTCCCAACCTCCTTATATTCCCCTCTCACACTTCTCTGGTTGCCAGATATAGAGCTTCCTGCCTGGACTTCTATACTGACCCACTGGAGCTGTGTTGCTGCGTTCTCTGGTTGTTGGTCCAGAACGTTTCCCTCCGGATCCCTGTTGGACCTTTGTGGTCTGCTGTGGTCGCCCACCTGGGTGTTTGTGTTTGTGTTTGTCTGTCCTCTCCTTGGTGTTTTCCTCTTCGAGTCAGTGGTGCGGACTAGCGATCCCACCGGCCCGTTCACTATCTAGGGCTCATTTTAGGGAAAACCAGGGTTTAGGCACGTGATCGCCGCACGGGTGAGGAACCCGTCTAGGGACGTCAGGGCAGTCAGGTGCCAGCCGCAAGGTGAGTCAGGGGTCACCACCTTTCCCTCTCCCTTGGGCAGGGCTTTCCCTTTTCCCTCCCTGTGCGTGACACCAGTCATTACATCAGTACACTGCTGTATATACTATATATATGTACATAGTGCATTTATTATACCTCATATATAAGTACAATGGCTGTGTATACTATATATCTGTACCGACTGCATCTTTTATAATACATGCAGTATATACAACTGTATCATATACACAGCCAGGGTACTGATATGTGAGGTATAAGGTATACTATATGCAGTGTATACAGATATATAGTATATACAGCAGTGTACTGATATGTGAGGTATAAGGTATAAATTACATCTCGTATCTGACATAAGTACACTGTTTTGTATACTATATACCTGTACACACTGTATGTATTATACTTCATTCCTCACATATCAGTACACTGCTGTATATACTATATATCTGTACACACTGCATCTATTATACCTCATAACTGATGTATCAGTACTCTATGTGTATACTATGTACAAGATATAATAGATGCAGTGGGTACAGATATATGTGGACATTCATATATTATGGGTCACTGTGTGAGATACATGAGGTATTGGGGGGTTGTAGTTAAGGTCACGGTCAGTTTTAGGGTTAGTATTAGCATTAGGGACAGTAAATTAGAATAAGAAGGCAGTATTGGGGTTAGAGTCAGTTTTAGAATTAGCGGAAAGTATGAGAATTAGGCATTGCATTACTGTTAGGGGCTAGTATTAGAGTTAAGCATAGTATTAGCATAAGGCTACATTCAGACGACCGTAAGTGTTTTGCGGCCTGCAAAACAGGGATACCAGCCGTGTGCGTTCCACATTTTGCGGAACCCACAGGGCCAGCCCTATATAGAAATGCCTATTCTTGCAGACTGTTTGGCGTCTGAAGATGCAGCACCCTAGCAGTGGCGGATCCAGGGGGGCGGGCAACGGGGCAATTGCCCCCCCCCCCCCCCGAGCTGGCGGCGGGCGGCGGCGGCTGGGCACAGGGAGATGAGCGCTTCCATTGTGGAAGCGCTCATCTCCAGTCATCTATATCGCCGTCCTCAGGACAGCGATACAGATGCCTGTCTGTGCTGCGGTAGGGGAGGGAGAGGCGTGTCCCTTTCCATTCCTCTGATAGGCTGCAGGCACTAGGCCGGCAGCCTATCAGAGGCCGGCGCAGGCGGCGCGATGACGTCATCGCGCCGCCTGAGCCATACAGCGTGGGACACAGGCCAGAAGAGGCCTGCATCGCATCACTGACATGGAGGTAAGTATGTGTTTTTTTTTTTTTTTTATTATATACAATACTTTTACTGGCGGGGGCTGTTATTACTGGCAAGGGGGGGGCTGTTATTACTGGTGGGGGCTGTTATTACTAGCAAAGGGGGGCTCTTATTACTGGCAAAGGGGGGGGCTCTTATTACTGGCAAAGGGGGGGCTGTTATTACTGGCGGGGGCTGTTATTACTGGCAAAGGGGGGGCTGTTAATACTGGCACATGATTGGGGGCACTATAGGGGCATCTACTGAGGCCACAAAGAAGGGGTATTTTATATGGGCTCTCTGTACAGTACAATTTTATACTGGGACACATGGTGGGTACTATGGGGAAGGGGGGAGAGGAGTACTATGGGGTCATCTACGGGGGGCACTAAGAACGGGTATTTTATACTTGCAAATTATGGGGGACACTGAGGGCATCTACTGGAGCATTTTATACTGGTACATTATGGGGGGCACTAGGAGGAAGGAGGGTGTGGAGCACTATGGGGTCATTTACTAGGGGCACTATATAGGGGTATTTTATACTGGCACATTATGGAGGCACTATGGGGACATTAGCTCAAATGGGGGCATTACAAGGGGGTATTTTTTGCACTGTCACATTATAAGTAGAATTATTACTACTGGGGGGGGGGGCATTATGGTGGGCTTTATTACTCCTTCATGGTATGACCCCCAAGCCAAGTAACTGTAAGTTTTCATGTGAAATATGTTTGTTATACACATATACCGCTACACTGTGCCCCACAATATACAGTATACCGCTACACTGTGCCACACAATATACAGTATACCGCTACACTGTGCCACACAATATACAGTATACCGCTACACTGTGCCACACAATATACAGTATACCGCTACACTGTGGAGTCTGCTCTATAAGCACCATTGTTTTGTGGCGGCGGACAGAAAATAATCTGAAAGTGCCCCTCCCGAGACCAGGCTCTGGATCCGCCACTGGACCCTAGTGCCAAAAATATCTAAATCTTATGGAGAGCTGCATTCCAGGAGAAAGCATCCATCCTTCGGGGCCTGTGAGATTTGCCAAACCTTCAAGAAGCCTCTTGGACTTTCCGAGAAATTGGAAACAAGAATCAAGAGCACTGCAGAGAAAACCTGTCCGGACCCTGGAATGATAAAAACTGTGGTGACAAGTTGTATTATATCTGTGAAAAAAATAGTTTCTGCTAAGATTCTTTCTGCGGTTAATAAATACTAAATAGATTTGAATTGCAATAAAGTTCCACACGGGTGTTACTGGTTGGGGGTGTGTCCCTGCACTTTCCAACACTGGCAGCACTGATTGGCTAGTGTCAGACTGTACACAGGACCCACTGATAAAAGCGAGTTGGCTATTCATTCATAAACGTCAAATAGGAATGATAAGAAAACAACAAAAACAAGAGCACAACATACAGTTATATAAAAAGATGCTGCAAAATTCCTATTATATGGTAAATGCAAGTACCTGTAGTTACTAACACAGACCTCATCAGACAAGTCCTCTTTAATGCTTGGTGCAAGACATTGATGTCATGTGAAATGTTACTATCGTGGGACTTAATGCTGACCTTCATCCACTCACTCTTAGAAGCTCTGTCTTTGGTGGTCTACTGCCTTGTGCAGTGTTTCTTATAAATGTTCTACTTCAGCCCCATAAATCAATCCATGGTGATGCTGGAGCTTCTACAGCGCCAAATACCACTTTGTATTACCCATATTACCTCTCTAGCACCATGGATATTACCTCTATAGCAGTATCGGGCAGGAGTTCTTCATGGCCACCATGTTCTTTCCACCTCCTTCAAGGGCGGACTGGGAAATTAAAGAGGCCCTGGAAAAAAACTAAACTAAAAGTGGCCCCATGTTATAGGCGAGTCTAAATTGACAGAAGGAGGGGCAACACATGGGGGCAGGGCTAACACAAGAAGGCAGGAACAATAGAATCGGCCAGGGTCAGCAATAAGTTAGTGCAGCCCAAATTATCGCTCCAGTTGTCTCTAAGTATGATATGAAGTTGAGGGCTGAAGCACTGAGCCAGCCCTACCTTCATCATGCTGTCTGGTCTCTCAGGGCAGGACCAGAACTACCAAACACACAGGAGAATACAGGATTGCATATCTATTACATCCAGTGACTCACAGGTGATGTAGTGACTGCAGTATTAACTACACTCTCTATAGTGCCCACAGTAGTAATATCTACTATATGACTGACACACAAGGCAAGAAAAACATGACTCCAGCAGTTTTTCCCTACAAGGTGTAAGTCACAATGTATGCACTGTATTTGTGCTCCTATGTATTCAGTGTGTGTAATGTGCTTGTACGTTGTGAATGTAGATACTTTACTTACTAAACACATATGTGAACTGCTGTTATTTGACAGTCAGATCTTATGCACTATGGTTTTTCAAAGTCTTATTTCTAAAATGTGTCCTTACTCCCTTCCCCTACAGCACCCAATAAACTGCACCCATCTGTATGTAACCATTGCTCTCATCCTGTATATGCCCTCCCCACAGGTGGTGAAATGGGTGGTTGACTATCCCACTGTCTCCAAAGCTTTTCGAGCTGTAGTAATTTCACATACAGTATGTGGCATATGAGAGGGACACCTTGGCGGAGTCCAATGTACCCCATTATAAATTAATGGGGGTATTGCTGAGGTCTATCACATGTGTTCAAGTGACACACAGTGGACTGATTTCCATTATAAATGTAGATCACTATGGGAATGTGACCAAAACTGACCATTCATAAATAAGTGTGCTAAAAATATAATGAACCTATCGCAAACACATAGTGACAAAGGTTCCCAAACGTTATTAATTAATAATATATATAAATATCTCTACTCGTTTAACCTATTTTGGACCCCAAACCAAACATGTAAAATTAATTCAGACCTCAGACCAGGCAGCTAAAAGTCAGACCACTGAAATTAATCACATTTCAGGAATGGTCCAAGAAAGAAGATCTGCTGATAGTGCTGTCTGGTCCCAACAAACCTGCGATTACCTGCGTCACCGTCTACCAGAAAAGGAAAACTTTATAAGCTAGTACATAGTAACATAGTGCATAAGACCGAAAAAATACATTTGTCTATCCAGCTCGGTCTGTTATCCTGCAAGTTGATCCAGAGGAAGGCAAAAAAAAACTGTGAGGAAGAAGCCAATTTTCCCCACTTTAGGGGAATAAAAAATTCCTGCCTGACTGGAGTCAGGCAATCAGAATAACTCCCTGGAACAACGACCCCTCTCTAGTAGCTATAGCCTGTAATATTATTACACTCCAGAAATACATCCAGGCCCCTCTTGAATTCCTTTATTGTACTCACCATCACCACCTCCTCAGGCAGAGAGTTCCATAGTCTCACTGCTCTTACCGTAAAGAATCCTCTTCTATGTTTGTGTACAAACCTTCTTTCCTCCAGACGCAGAGGATGTCCCCACGTCACAGTCACAGTCCTGGGGATAAATAGCTGATGGGAGAGATCTCTGTACTGACCCCTGATATATTTATACATAGTAATTAGATCTCCTCTCAGTCGTCTTTTTTCTAAAGTGAATAACCCTAATTTTGATAATCTTTCAGGGTACTGTAGTTGCCCCATTCCAGTTATTACTTTAGTTTCCCTCCTCTGGACCCTCTCCAGCTCTGCTATGTCTGCCTTGTTTACAGGAGCCCAGAACTGTACACAGTACTCCATGTGTGGTCTGACTAGCGATTTGCAAAGTGGTAGGACTATGTTTTTATCACGGGCATCTATGCCCCTTCTGATGCAACCCATTATCTTATTGGCCTTGGCAGCAGCTGCCTGACCCTGTTTTTTGCAGCTTAGTTTGCTGTTTATTAAAATTCCTAGATCCTTTTCCATGTCAGTGTTACCCAGTGTTTTACCATTTAGTATGTACGGGTGACTTGCATTATTCCTTCCCGTGTGCATAACTTTACATTTGTCAGTGTTAAACCTCATCTGCCACTTATCTGCCCAAGCCTCCAATCTATCCAGATCCCTCTGTAGTAGTATACTGTCCTCTTCAGTGTTAATTACTTTACACAGTGTAGTGTCATCTGCGAAAATTGATACTTTACTATGCAAGCCTTCTACAAGATCCTTAATAAATATATTGAAGAGAATAGGGCCCAATACTGACCCCTGAGGTACCCCACTAGTGACAGTGACCCAATCTGAGTGTGTACCGTTAATAACCACCCTCTGTTTTCTATCATTGAGTCAGTTACTTACCCACATACAGACATTTTCTCCCAGTCTGATCATTCTCATTTTATATACTAACCTTTTATGTGGTACAGTGTCAAATGCTTTGGAGAAGTCCAGATATACGACATCCATTGATTCGCCGCTGTCATGTCTAGAACTTACCTCCTCATAGAAACTGATTATTTTCTAGTTTGGCATGACCGATCCCTCATGAAGCCATGCTGATATGATGTTATTTGCTTATTTCTGTTGAGATGCTCTAACATAGCATCTCTCAGAAAACCTTCAAACAGTTTACCCACAACAGATGTTAAATTTACCGGCCTATAGTTTCCAGGGTCTGTGTTTGGAGCCTTTTTGAATATTGCCACCACATTTGCCATGCGCCAATCCTGTGGGACATTCCCTGTCGGTATAGAGTCCGCAAATATCATAAATAAGGGTCTGGCTATGACATTACTTAATTCCCTTAGGATACGGGGGTGTATGTCATCCGGTCCTGGCGATTTGTCTATTTTAATCTTTTTAAGTCAATGTTGTACTTCTTCCTGGGTCAGACAGGACACTTTTAATGGGGAATTTATTTTTACATTCTGCATGTCATCTGACAGTTTATTTTCCTCAGTGAATACATTGGAGAAAAAAATATTTAACAGCTTTGCTTTCTCCTCATCGCTACTCTTTAAAGGGCCGACACCTTCAGATTTATACCGTACAGCAAGCAACAGGTCAGAGCAGCTTTCCCCCTTCCTGTCTTACTGGAACTACAATATCATGCTATACTGTTCATGTCTCAGTAGGTGACCCATTCCTCCAGTTTTCATTTTTAGTAATCTAGCGCAGTGAAAGGGGCTAATATCAGTATGATTGGTGGTCTAGGACAGTGATGAGGTTCATTCCAGTATGGTGGTCTTTAGCAGTGAAGGGGCTGATGTAAGGATCCCTGGTGGTTTTAGAGAAGTGAAGGTATTAATGTAAATATACAGTTGCAAGAAAAAGTATGTGAACCCTTTGGAATGATATGGATTTCTGCACAAATTGGTCATAAAATGCGATCTGATCTTCATAAGTCTGCTTATGCTACTAATAAAACACAAAGAATTAAATGTTACCATGTTTTTATTGAACAGACCATGTAAACATTCACAGTATAGGTGGAAAAAGTATGTGAACCCTTGGATTTAATAACTGGTTGATCTTCCTTTGGCAGCAATAACTTCAACCAAACGTTTCCTGTAGTTGCAGATCAGACGTGCACAACGGTCAGGAGTAATTCTTGACCATTCCTCTTTACAGAACTGTTTCAGTTCAGCAATATTCTTGGGATGTCTGGTGTGAATCGCTTTCTTGAGGTCATGCCACAGCATCTCAATCGGGTTGCGGTCAGGACTCTGACTGGGCCACTCCAGAAGGCTTCAGCTGGTGGACAGATGGCCTTAAGTTCTCCTGAAAAATGTCTTGATAAACTTGGGAATTCATTTTTCCTTCGATGATAGCAATCCATCCAGCCCCTGACACAGCAAAGCAGCCCCAAACCATGATGCCCCCACCACCACACTTCACAGTTGGGATGAGGTTTTGATGTTGGTGTGCTGTGCCTCTTTTTCTCCACACATAGTGTTGTGTGCTTCTTCCAAACACCAGTACTGCTGTGGAACATCCAGGTACTCTTGTGCAAACTGTAAACGTACAGCAATGTTTTTTTGGACAGCAGTGGCTTCCTCTGTGGTATCCTCCCATGAAATCCATTCTTGTTTAGTGTTTTATGTATCGTAGATTCGCTAACAGGGATGTTAGCATATGCCAGAGACTTTTGTAAGTCTTTAGCTGACACTGTAGGATTCTTCTTCACCTCATTGAGCAGTCTGCGCTGTGCTCTTGCAGTCATCTTTACAGGACGGACACTCCTAGGGAGAGTAGCAGCAGTGCTGAACTTTCTCCGCTTATAGACAATTTGTCTTACCGTGGACTGATGAACAGCAAGGCTTTTGGAGATACTTTTATAACCCTTTCCAGCTTTATGCAAGTCAACAATTCTTAATCGTAGGTCTTCTAAAAGCTATTTTGTGCGAGGCATCATTCACATCAGGCAATGCTTCTTGTGAAAAGCAAACCCAGAACTGGTGTGTGTTTTTTATAGGGCAGGGCAGCTGTAACCAACACCTCCAATCTCATCTCATTGATTGGACTCCAGTTGGCTGACACCTCACTCCAATTAGCTCTTGGAGATGTCATTAGTCTAGGGGTTCACATAATTTTTCCACCTGCACGGTGAATGTTTACATGGTGTGTTCAATAAGAACATGGTAACATTTAATTATTTGTGTGTTATTAGTTTAAGCAGACTGTGATTGTCTATTGTTGTGACTTAGATGAAGATCAGATCACATTTTATGACCAATTTGTGCCGAAATCCATATAATTCCAAAGGGTTTACATACTTTTTCTTGCAATTGTATCTGTGGTCCTGGGCAGTGAGGGGATTAGTTCACTATTCTAGGCAACCTAGGCAAATTAAAAAGTTTACGTAAGGATTAGTTGTGTTCTAGGGTAGTCAGATATGGCAGCCAGTGAAAAGGTTAATGCTATATTTATGTGGTCCAGTGGTTACTCACCTCTCAAGGCTCCAGGGTTATCCTGGCCTTAACATCCTCCCTGCACTGATTATTGAGGTGATATAGAGGGGATAGAGAGGATGAAACAGCTGTAATGGTTATATCTATGATGAGACGGAAGTGGTCCCTTGATCTCTTGATCTTTAAGGGTACGACTATTAAGTATGTGACAGTCAGAGTTTGGGGATGAGCTAAGAAGCACTCAACAAATAGTTTTTTTTTATCATATTGTTTATTTCTTTTCAACAGCATAAAAGACAGTGAATTGTATAGGAATCTTGATAATATACAGGTATGCATGAAATAATAATCACAAGTTATGTATCAAACAATGTAACTTCTTACATTCATTTATAAACCTTATGTTTACCTTAAGGTAAATGCCTGAGAGTTTCCACCATCTAGGGAGACCCTTTTTTTAAATTATACTGAAGAAAGCATCAAAATTAACCCCCCATGGGTCCGATCCCTTAACATGGCGCCCGCTCGCGTGTGCAGCGAGCGCCTTAGCCGCGGGGTCTCTGCTATTTTAAATAGCAGAGACCCGCGGCATATGTATGCGATCAGCCATAAGGCTGATCGCATACATCTTACCTTTTAGATGCTGTGGTCAAATGTGACCACGGCATCTGCGCAGACTGGAACCGGAAGTTGAGCGCTTCCGGTCCGGTAACGGCGTTCCCCGGCCGAGAACGGGGGACCTGTTACCTTGATCTAATTGACCGAAGCCCCAAGCAGGCTTCAGAGTCAATTAGATGTATATATCAATACAGGCCACTAGGTGGCAGCCTTGTATTAATATAGTGCAATTGAAGTCTTCAATGATGGCTATTTAGCCATCATTGAAAACTATGGGCAATCGAATGATTGCCAGTTATTTTCACTCAAGGTGACTTAAAAAAAGTAAAAAAAAATAAAAGTTTTTACAAATATATATATATTTATATTCATATATAAGAAAAAAAAAAGGTCAAATCAGTCCCCTTTCCTTAAAATAAAAATACTTAACCAATAAAAAAAATAAACATCCAGGGGCATCGCCGCGTGTGAAAATGCCCATACTATTAAAATATAACAATATTATTGGCATATGGCAAATGGCGCAGTGGGGAAAAAAATAAAAACTGCCAATTTGCCATTTTTTGTCACTTCAACTACCCAATTCACACACACTAAAAATTGGTATCACTGAAAAGAACTGATCTTCCTTCAAAAAAGGGGCCTTCACACAGCCCCGTACACATAGCTACAAAAAAAGTTATAGGGGTCAGAATATGGTTCTGAATTTTTTTTTTTCCCCTCAAAGGTTTTAATTTATTTTTCAGTATTAAAACGCAAGAAAAATTATTCAAGTGTGGTATCGTTGGAACCGTACTGAACAGGGGATTGAAATTAACAGGTCAATTGTACCGCTTAGTGTACAGTGTAAAAAAAACAAACAAAAAAACACAATCAGAATTGCTTTTTTTCCCAATTCTACTCCATTTGGAATTTTTTCCCCGCTCCCTACTACATGGTATGCAACCGTAAATGGTGCCATTAGAAAGTACAACCTGTCCCGCAAAAAATAAGCCCTCATAAGACTATGTGAATGGAATGGAAAAATAAAAAAGTTAGAACTATGGGAAGGCAGGGAGTGAAAAACAAAAATGCAAAAACCCCAGGGTCCTTAAGGGGTTAAGGCACACAGAGGCCACTAGGTTCAGTAAGGTTACAATAATTCTATACCCTCTCTAGACCCCATATAATAGTATCTAAATGCCAATGGTCAGGAATCTACTATGTTGATTATAATGTGGCTAATGAAGGTCAGTTTGGATTCTGGTTAGACAGCACAAATTTGAAGGTGGTACCATGCGCATTGAAAATAAGAAGGTCATGATAAATTTGGTATGCTTTTTACCAAATTATTTGGTTTATATAGCCTTGGCATCTGTGGTATAGCTATATGGGTTGTAGCGATAATATTGAAATCCAGACCCTGATGCCTTAAAAGGAACCTGTCACCAGGATTTTGTGCATATAGCTGAGGACATGGGTTGCTAGATGGCCGCTAGCACATCCGCAATACCCAGTCCCCATAGCTCTGTGTGCTTTTATTGTGTAAAAAAAACAACGATTTGATACATATGCAAATTAACACAAAAGAGTCATATCTTACTGGTGTGACCAGAGAAGAGTCATATTTTCAAGCTCTGACTCATCTCAGCTTAATAAATAAAAGCACACAGAGCTATGGGGACTGGGTATTGCGGATGTGCTAGCGGCGATCTAGCAACCCATGTCCTCAGCTCTATACCCAAAATCCAGGTGACAGGTTCCCTTTAAAGAGTAAAAAGTCTTTCTGGAACATAAAAGACACCAAATTTTACATTAAGGCTTAGTAGCTCCATGTTATACCTCTGCTTGATATAGATTGGATCTCAGCATGTTCTTACCCTTTTACAAATATAAAACAATTTATTAGAACATGGTCGATCATTCCAAGGTCCAGATATGGTTTCTCCACAGTCCTCTTCCTTCCCATGATAGTTGGGCTCATTCGCTGCCCAGTTGCTGTAAATTAATAAACAATTAATGGGTAACAACGAATAACCTTTTCATGGATGAAAAAAGAGTAATATAAGCTAATGGACAGTAAAAGTATCAATCCAAGGCACTTCTGACCTTGTCCATAGCTGGTCTCCTTGCGTTGCTCCTTGAATTTAGAATATGAAGATCCTATCTCTAGTGCTATCTATGACTGATCATGGAGGAGTAGACATAATTTGAGGTCATAAGGTAACTGCTAGGGGCAAACTGAGCCATGTAGAGGCTCCATTGGGTCATTATTGCATGGAAGTCTACATATGTAATGGTATGATCTTACCCTTTTTATACGCGATCTTGGCCAATGTTCCTGGTGAATTCTGGTTGGTATGTAGACATCTCACTTTATATAAAAGAGGTGCCTTTGTGTGGCCACATTTTTTTTTCAAGAACTTACTTGTAGAAACATCGGGGCACATTTACTATCATTATTGTACCAATTCTGGTGGAATTTTGTCTTTTTTTGCACAAATCAGTCTAGACAAATGAATTATTGATTTTCACAGACTTTTTGCACCTTGACCAGACTCTTTTCAACAGTTAAAGCTTAAAGGTGTTTTCAGTTTTTTTAATACTGACGACCTATTCTCGGGAAACGTCATCAATATGAGATTGGCAGGGGTCTGATCCCTTACCTATTTGAGGATGCTGCAGAGTTCCTGTAAGTACCTCGGCCTTCCACAGCTGACCAAGCACAGCACCATCCATTTGATAACGGTTGTGCATGGTAATGCAGCTCAGCCCCATTCTCTTGAGCTGTTCTTAGGCCAGTGATGGCGAACCTTTTAGAGACCAAGTGCCCAAACTGCAACCCAAAACCCCCTATTATTTATCGCAAAGTGCCAACATGGCAATTTAACCTGAATACCAATATAGAATATCTTCCATGTACTTTATCATTTAGCTATAATATCCTGCCTACATTCAATGCGCTGCCTGTGCCAATTATAGCACGCCCTGTGCTGATGAATGACAGGAAAAGTCTAAGGCATACTGGTACACCATAGACATTTTCCAGGGTGCGGATGCCCACAGAGAAGGCTCTAAGTGGCGCCTCTGGCACCCGTGCCATAGTGTTCGCCACCACTGGCCTAGGCCATGTGATCGATGAACGTGATGTCACGTTGCCGAGGATGAGGCCTGAGTATTCACGAAGCACGTGGCCTCTTCAAACAGCTGATTGGCGGAGGTTCCAGGAGTTGGACCCCCGCCAATCAGATATTAATGACCTATCCCGAGCATAGGCCGTCATATTGAAAATCCTGGAAAACCCCTTTAAGTAACAGAGAAGTGTCTAATGTCTTACAAATTGCACTTTTCTGTTGTATTACACTTGAGCACCACTTTGATAAATGTTGTGCATCGTCAGACTGTTTGCTGGTACGTTACCCTGTCTAAGTATTAGACAGACAGGGGAGGGCTGGGCCGGGGGGCAGGCAGGCAATTGCCCCCCAGGCCGCCCTAAAAAAACGTCCGCTGGGCAGCCCATCTTTAACACAAATAATTTCTATTTCGGTGGAGGCGGCTGTGTGCTGTGGGGCAGGGGAGGGAGAGGCGTGTCCCTCCCCTGTTCTTCTGATAGGCCGCAGGCAGCGCGATGACGTCCTTATCATCGCGCCGCCTGAGTCGGGCGGCACACAGCAGGGACACAGGCCGGAAGAGGCCTGCATAGCTGCTGATGGAGGTAAGTATTAGTGGGTTTTTTTTTTCTTTGAGGGGGAGATGGCACTATGGGGGGGATCTGGCACTATTGGGGGGGTATCTGGCACTATGGGGGGCTTGCACTATAGGGGGGCTGGCACTATGGGGGCATTTCTTACTGGCACATTATGGGGGGCACCATGGGGGTATCTTGGTGCTCTAAAGTGGCTTTTTTTAATTATTGGCACATTTTGGGGGGCACTAAAGGGGAGAGCAGCACTATGGGGCATCTGGTGTTACTATAGGGGCCTTTTGTATTGGAACATTATGGGGGGCACTATGGCATTTGGTGGCACTAAGGGGGCATTTTTTACTGGCACATTATGGGAGGCACTATATGGTGAGAGCGGCACTATGCGGCATTATTTAGGGGCACTATGGGGGAGTGGAGCACTATTGGGGCATATGGTGGCACTAAAAAGGGGCATTTTTTTACTGGCACATTGTGGGGGAGAGGAGCACTATAGGGGCATCTGCTGGGGCACTAACAAGGGGCATTTTTTTACTGGCATATTATGGGGGACACTATGGGGAAGGGGGAGAGGAGCACTATGAGGGCTTTTACTGGGGCACTATATAAGGGTATTTTATACTGGCATACATTATGGAGACATTAGCTCAACTGCGGGCACTAAGCGGGGGTATTTCATGTACTCTCATATTATAGGGAGAATTAGTACTACTAGGGGGTATTATGGGGAGCTTTACTACTACTGGGGGGCTATGAGGAACATGATTACTAGGGCACTAAAGGGGCATTACTACTACTAAGTGTGCTCTGGCAGAGAATTATTTCTATTGGTGGGATTTTGGGGAGCACTGTTACTTTGGGGGGCACCCTGGCATAGTATCAGCTTAGCACAATTATTTTTGGGGGACATTATCTTTATACTATTAGTGTCTGGGCGCAGTTATTTTTTAGAGCGCTGTGTGCCAATAATTGTTTAAGGGGGCACTATCTGTGTGGTAGTAGTATTCCCAGGGGTACTGTTTCTGCAGTATAGTATTGGGGGCACAACGGGCACAGTATTGGGACACTATCTGTGTGGTAGTAGTATTCCCAGGGGTACTGTTTCTGCAGTATAGTATTGGGGGCACAGCGGGCACAGTATTGGGACACTATCTGTGTGGTAGTAGTATTCCCAGGGGTACTGTTTCTGCAGTATAGTATTGGGGGCACAGCAGGCACAGTATTGGGGCACTATCTGTGTGGTAGCAGTATTTCCAGGGGGACTGTTTCTGCAGTATAGTATTGGGGGCACAGCAGGCACAGTATTGGGGCACTATCTGTGTGGTAGCAGTATTTCCAGGGGGACTGTTTCTGCAGTATAGTATTGGGGGCACAGCGGGCACAGTATTGGGGGCACTATCTGTGTGGTAGTAGTATTTCCAGGGGGACTGTTTCTGCAGTACAGTATTGGGGGTGGCAGGAAAGGGTGTTCAGAAGATGTGAAGATGATGGAAATATGGGAAACTAATATCCGTTTCTCAATCTCTGCAGAGACGGGAGATGGCAGAAAAATCATCATGGCGGTTTGGTCTGAATGGAGAAGATAAAGAAAGAGAACAAAGGTGACATCACTGGATGTAAGATGTATGGGGCGCTATGTAGGAGAGGAAATGCTCCGGCTCCAACTCCTGCCATTTGCAGAAGGAGGATTCAGAGCTGGGTGAGGACAGCGAAAGGGGGCAGCAGGCCACAGGTGGGTGACAGATGGTGGGGGGAACCACAAGCCTTGAGCAGGATCTGGGGAGGGAGGAGCTTCCTGGCTGTAGCCTGCTGTTGTTTATTGTATGATGTGAAGCAGGCAGTGCAGCCAGGACAGACCTCCCCTCTCCGTATGATGTGTAGAGACAGCCCTCAACAATAGAATTTCAGCTGTACAGTGTTTGTTGGGAGTGGCCTATTATATGTAGGAGGGGCTTTAATAATGGGCGGGGCTAGAATGGGCCACTTGACTGGATTTGCTCCCCAGGACTAAGGCTGCCAGCCCTCCCCTAAGACAGAATTGGTAATTGTGGGCCATTGGGTTTCAACCTATCCACTGTTAAGTCGTTGCGCCTGTTGTTGTATTATCTGATGAATATAGATGCATATATTCATACCCAGGACATGCATAACATAGAGGCATCCACTGTTGGTACTATGGAACAGGCAGACAGAAGAATACCAGTCCAGGTTGGTTTCATCACTTATTTTATGGCTGATGAGAACCTGTGCAGAGTTACCTTTTCTACAAGCCCTATGACAACAAACATGTGAGAAGTAAACGTAAGGCTAATGAATCAGGAGATGATGGGCAAAGCAGGGTCAGATCCTACTCTCATATGGTAAGGTGTTTAGTGTTATCAATCAGCCCCATAAGGGGGCCCATTTTAATCTTTGTTATGGGGCTATATTTGCTCTGTAAACACCTTTGGTTTATACATAGAGACAGTGTTCAGTAATTATGCTAAAAAATGTAAGTGACTATTAAACCATTATCTGATTACTATAGAGGTTCCTCTAAGAGATTATCAAATGAATACCTTAGGCTCAGTACTTACGTAAAGGTGACTTGTGTCCCATCCAACCACTTCCAGATGTAAACTTTATTTAAGTCTCGCCTTAGTCCAATCCAGTATCTCTTGTTTATGTTATATAATTGCTTTAAAGAATCCTAAGAACCAAAAAAATTCTGAATTTGGGGTTTATATGAAACATCTGATAACATCTGAATCTTGGTTGTCTTTCTATGGATCAACCAAGGTTAATCCTTTTTTTTCTTCTTAAAGGGGTTGTCCAGGATTCATTAACTGCAAGCCCCAGCAATCACTGGGGGTCCCCAAGTGCACTGTCTGAATGGAGTGGTAGTAGTGACAGTGCTCCATCAGGCCCATAGAAGTAAGTGGAGAAGTGGACCGACATGTAAACTACCACTCCATTCACCCAGGGCACTAGGGGGCCCAAGGTTTTGGGACCTCCAGCCATCCCACATATATCTTCTATGCTGTGGATAGGTGATTTCTTCCTGTCTGTGGAATAACTAAGTATTTTTTATTTCCAGCCCTATCTTGACTGTAGGTCTGTTCTACTTTAAGAGGCCTACAATGTCTACTCAAGTCTGTTCTACAAGGCAGCAGTGTTCCTGCAGTTGAGGAAGACCACTCAACTGTTATGGGACCTGGGGAAGGAGGGGCCTTAAGTTACCCCGGGTTAATACACTGCACTTTCATACAATTGCCACTAGGGGGAGCTCAATGCAAATAGATTATTTCAGGTTCCATGGTAGTTGTATTAATTCCTATTCACTGAGCTCCCCCCAGCCATCTAGTTTGTAATAGAAGGGTATCAATGTATTATTCTGGTGTAAATGCATTGAGAAATGTGGCGATCAGAATCAGTGCCATATATTTGAAGCACCTGGTCCACATTTTCCTATATAAAGTGGGTGAGGAGTCAGGACAAAGACAACTTTTTCTTATTACAATTTGTATTCAATTGAAATTGCAATCATCCTAAATCTGGGACATTGCACATGTTCTGCATTGCCTGGGAGTGATTGAAGTGGTGGGAAACTGGGTGCAGGGGGCCTATGAGATCTGTGTATGCCCCTGGTGCAGGGAAATGGTCATGTATACTCTGCAGCACAGCACTTAGGTCTCTAAGTCTGTAGGGACAGTACTCACTCCTCACTGTTACTTGAACCATGCTAATCCAGATTCCTTGCCGACCAGTGAGTGCCTCCTTGCAACCCCCTGCATCATACAATAAACCTCCAGCCTCTCTTTGATAGCTTGCACCCTGCCTGGCTAATTGACCCACCACTTTGACCCGACTCCTCAGTTAAGACCCACATCTTAATACAGCAGTCTCCTTTCTCACACTATGTGGCTTCAGCTACATCCTACTGCATGTTCCCTTCTACAAGCCCTTATATATTATGCAACAGTGCCACCTACTGTAATGGGGGAACACTACACTACCCATTACATAACATGTAAACAGGGTGAATGTTAGAGAATATACAATAGGCAGGTACAAACCGGATTCCCAAAAAGTTGGGACACTATACAAATCGTGAATAAAAACTGAATGCAATGATGTGAAGGTGCCAACTTCTAATATTTTATTCAGAATAGAACATTAATCACGGAACAAAAGTTTAAACTGAGAAAATGTACCATTTTAAGGGAAAATATGTTGAATCAGAATTTCATGGTGTCAACAAATCCCCAAAAAGTTGGGACAAGGCCATTTTCACCACTGTGTGGCATCTCCCCTTCTTCTTACAACACTCAACAGACGTCTGGGGACCGAGGAGACCAGTTTCTCAAGTTTAGAAATAGGAATGCTCTCCCATTCTTGTCTAATACAGGCCTCTAACTGTTCAATCGTCTTGGGCCTTCTTTGTTGCACCTTCCTCTTTATGATGCGCCAAATGTTCTCTATAGGTGAAAGATCTGGACTGCAGACTGGCCATTTCAGTACCCGGATCCTTCTCCTACGCAGCCATGATGTTGTGATTGATGCAGAATGTGGTCTGGCATTATCTTGTTGAAAAATGCAGGGTCTTCCCTGAAAGAGATGACGTCTAGATGGAAGCATATGTTGTTCTAGAACCTGAATATATTTTTCTGCATTGATGGTGCCTTTCCAGACATGCAAGCTGCCCATGCCACACGCACTCATGCAACCCCATACCATCAGAGATGCAGGATTCTGAACTGAGCGCTGATAACAACTTGGGTTGTCCTTGTCCTCTTTGGTCCGGATGACATGGCGTCCCAGATTTCCAAAAAGAACTTCGAATCGTGACTCGTCTGACCACAGAACAGTCTTCCATTTTGCCACACTCCATTTTAAATGATCCCTGGCCCAGTGAAAACGCCTGAGCTTGTGGATCTTGCTTAGAAATGGCTTCTTCTTTGCACTGTAGAGTTTCAGCTGGCAGCGGCGGATGGCACGGTGGATTGTGTTCACTGACAATGGTTTCTGGAAGTATTCCTGAGCCCATTCTGTGATTTCCTTTACAGTAGCATTCCTGTTTGTGGTGCAGTGTCGTTTAAGGGCCCAGAAATCACGGGCATCCAATATGGTTTTACGGCCTTGACCCTTACGCACAGAGATTGTTCCAGATTCTCTGAATCTTCGGATGATGTTATGCACAGTTGATGATGATAGATGCAAAGTCTTTGCAATTTTTCGCTGGGTAACACCTTTCTGATATTGCTCCACTATCTTTCTGCGCAACATTGTGAGAATTGGTGATCCTCTACCCATCTTGGCTTCTGAGAGACACTGCCACTCTGAGAAGCTCTTTTTATACCCAATCATGTTGCCAAACGTATTTTTCCTTTAAAATGATACATTTACTCGGATTAAACGTTTGATCTGTCATCTGCGTTCTATGACAAATAAAATATTGACATTTGCCATCTCCACATCATTGCATTCAGTTTTTATTCACAATTTGTTTAGTGTCCCAACTTTTTTTGGAATCCAGTTTGTACATCTATTGCTGTTACTTTGTATTAATAAGAATAAAATAAATGTGGTTTCCTGTACATAGCACTTACGGATTCAGTCTTGTCCTTTATCATGACAAGAACAGAGTTCATTCTGTAGCATTCGTTTCGAGCACTATCCCAGGTTATTTCTTCCCGAGAGACAAAATAACATGAGGAGCCGATCACAGACCAGCCAACAGGGCACCGCGTGCAGACAGTCTCTATGTGATGGGAATATACACAGATTAGACAGTAGCAGTTGAGAGATGGTGATTAAAAAATACAGATTCCTGGTTGATCATGGAAATTACAGTATGGCACTTACAATATAACAACTCCCAAACATATGAACTCCCAACAGCCAGACATACAAAGTCTTACATCTTCCCCAAGCTATACTCATAGACTTCCAGAATGCAGAGATATAGGATATGCAGACCTCACACTGGACAGCTTTTCAGAGGTGGAATCCTTTGAGATTCAGATATGTCCAATTGTCTGATGCTGAAAAATGAGCTAGATGGGCAAGTCCAGGAGGATCGATAAGAGGATGGGAGGGGTAGTGGCTCTGGCAATAATAGTTATGCACATAGAACACAATGGTAATCCTCAAACCAGCACCCTCATAGGGCTGTGCAATGACACAAGGACATACTCTTTCTTCCCACGGCGCACAACCTGGTGATGGGGCTCCTGTCTGATGGTAGTTGGGGTGCTCTTGGTGTTAAAGGGGTTTTTTGAGTTTTTGATACTGATGACCTATCCTCAAGATAGGTCGTCAGTATTTGATTGGTGAGGGTCCGACACCTGGGACCCCAGCCAATCAGCTATTTGAGAAGGCAGCGACGCTTGCACTAGCACAGTGACCTTCTCTCCGCTTTTCCTAGGCTGAGTGACGACACGTTCATGTTTCAGGTGGCCTAGGAGCAGCCCCATTCACAAGCACATCTGCTCCACAATGTACGGTGCTGTTCTTGGTGAGCTGCGAGAAGGATAGGTCATCAGTATAAAAATCCTGGAAAACCCTTTTAAGTGTTTTGGCAGGGTGCAAGGCAAGAGTATGGATGCAGGTGCAATGGCCAGCATACAGTAATTGAGTCAGTGACCAGGCCAGTTTGTGCAAATAAATAGGCGTCTCTTCACTAAAGTGCAGAATGGCAGTAGTAGTACATCCTGCAGTATGAAGGCAGTTCCAAGCAAATCACAGTTTAATTCTTTCTCAGGGGCAATGTATGGATAGCAGCAATGATAGGGGTTGTGGTACTGAGGGTCTCGTAAATGTTCTGTAATTCTATGGTTGGCCTTTGTCAAACCATCTCAAACTGTGGAATGAGGCACTGGCAATAGTCCCTCTCACAGCAGCAATGTCTTTAGCACAGCATGTTGCTGACTGCCTTCAGTGCACGGCTTTGCAGATTCCGGACCTTCTAGTCTCTCTTCTCTCTTTCTCTCACTCTGGATAGCTGTAACTGTCTCAGAGATGAGAGTTCTCTTGGCCTCTGGCCTAGTACCGAGGGACAAGTAGACATGTATCCTCTCAGCAGCAGAGCTAGACACAGACTCTCGCTATAGACTAGGGACGGACCCAGGTCCATCTGCTAGCAACCTAAAGGAGCTGAGTCAAGGTTGTTAACCCTTACCTCTCCATACAATACTAATCAGTACACAAATACAATAAAAACATTTTACTTAGGCCTCATGCACACGACCGTTGTGTGCATCCGTGGCCGTTGTGCCGTTTTTTTTTCGCGGACCCATTGACTTTCAATGGGTCCGTGGAAAAATCGGAAAATGCACCGTTTTGCAGCCGAGACCGTGATCCATGTATCCTGGCCGTCAAAAAAATATGACCTGTCCTATTTTTTTGACGGACAACGGTTCACGGACCCATTCAAGTCAATGGGTCCGTGAAAGAACACGGATGCACACAAGATTGGCATCCGTGTCCATGATCCGTGGCCGTAGGTTACTTTCATACAGACGGATCCAAAGATCCGTCTGCATAAAAGCTTTTTCAGATCTAAGTTTTCACTTCGTGAAAACTAATTTCCGACAGTATATTCTAACACAGAAGCGTTCCCATGGTGATGGGGATGCTTCTAGTTAGAATACACTACCAACTGTTTAAAAGACTGCCCCCTGCTGCCTGGCAGCACCCGATCTCTTACAGGGGGCTGTGATCAGCACAATTAACCCCTTCAGGTGCGGCACCTGAAGGGGTTAATTGTACTATCATATCTCCCTGTAAGAGATCAGGGCTGCCAGGCAGCAGGGGGCAGACCCCTCTCCCCAGTTTGAATATCATTGGTGGCCAGTGCGGCCCCCCCCCTCCCTCCCTCTATTGTAATAATTTGTTGGTGGCACAGTGTGCGCCCCCCCCCCGCCCCCCCCCCTTCCTCCCTCTATTGTAATAATTCGTTGGTGGCACAGTGTGCGCCCCCCATCGGCCCCCCTCCCTCTATACTCTATAGCATTAACAACATTGGTGCCCAGTGTGCGGCCTCCCATCTCCCCCCCCCCCGATCATTGGTGGCAGCGGAGTTCCGATCGGAGTCCCAGTTTAATCGCTGGGGCTCCGATCGGTAACCATGGCAACCAGGACGCTACTGCAGTCCTGGTTGCCATGGTTACTTAGCAATAGTACAATAGTAGAAGATTCATACTTACCTGCTGGCTGCTGCGATGTTCGTGTCCGGCCGGGAGCTCCACCTACTGGTAAGTGACAGGTCTGTGCGGCGCATTGCTAAATGAACTGTCACTTACCAGTAGAAGGAGCTCCCAGCTGGACACAGACATCGCAGCTCCCAGGCAAGTATGAATCTTTTACTATTATAAACTGGGACTCCGATCGGAACTCCGCTGCCACCAATGATCGGGGGGGGGGGGGGGGAGATGGGAGGCCGCACACTGGCCACCAATGTTGTTAATGCTATAGAGGGAGGGGGGGCTGATGGGGGGCGCACACTGTGCCACCAACAAATTATTACAATAGAGGGGGGGGCCGCACTGGCCACCAATGATATTCAAACTGGGGAGGGGGGGGTCTGCCCCCTGCTGCCTGGCAGCCCTGATCTCTTACAGGGGGCTATGATAGTACAATTAACCCCTTCAGGTGCGGCACCTGAGGGGTTAATTGTGCTGATCACGGCCCCCTGTAAGAGATCGGGTGCTGCCAGGCAGCAGGGGGCAGTCATGTACACAGTTTGTAGTATATTCTAACCTGAAGCGTCCCCATCACCATGGGAACGGCTCTGTGTTAGAATATACTGTCGGAAATGAATTTTCACGATCTAACTCATATCCGACAGTATATTCTAACATAGAGGCGTTCCCATGGTGATGGGAAAGCTTTAAGTTAAAATATACCATCGGATTGGAGAAAACTCCGATCCGATGGTATAAAAGGGACTCCAGACTTTACATTGAAAGTCAATGGGGACGGATCCGTTTGAAATGGCACCATATTGTGTCAACGCCAAACGGATCCGTCCCCATTGACTTGCATTGTAATTCAGGACGGATCCGTTTGGCTGGCTCCGCACGGCCAGGCGGACATTAAAACGACTTTTTTTTCATGTCCGTGGATCCTCCAAAAATCAAGGAAGACCCACGGACGAAAAAACGGTCACGGATCACGGACCTACGGACCCCGTTTTTGCGGACCGTGAAAAAATACTGTCGTGTGCATGAGGCCTAACCCTGGGTTCAGACCTGAGCGTTCTGAAACTAGCGCTCTGTATGCGCGATTGTACGGGCGTTTACAATCGCGCATACAGAGACAGGCGTGCACACATTGTCGCGCGTTCCCGAATATCTATGTGCGGGAACGCGCGACAAACGCCCCAAAAAAAGCTCAAGAACTTGTTTGAGCGTCGGGCGTTTTACAGCGCGATCGTACGCGCTGTAAAACGCCCAGGTGAGAACCATTCCCATAGGGAAGCATTGGTTTCTCCTTGTTGAGTGTTTTACAGCGTGTAGGAACGCACTGTAAAACGCTCAGGTGTGAACTTAGGGTTACTGTAACAATTCACCATTAGAACAATCAACCTTTTTGCAGTGACCCTATTCCAAGGTACTGCATCTCCGGGAGATGTGATCCTCCACACTCATTTTGCATCCTTCAATAACAATTAAAACGGACATCCTAAACAATATTTCTCATGAGCTCCCTTAGACCTTCATTTGCTGACCAATTCCTGTGTACTGATTGCCTCTAAAGTGTTATCACGGGAGCTCTAAATGATATGTAAGTAGTACCTACAGGGGATGATTACCTACTATGTGATTTCTTCAAATCTTTTGGTTAGGGCTTGTTCACATGAACGTATTTTGCGCTCCGTATACAGGCCGTTTTCTGCGTTCCGCATATGGTCTGTATACGGAACCATTCATTTCAATTTAGCAACAATGATATGATATCGCTCCCACCACACATTCTGTGTTTTTATGTATTGATATGGTTTTCTCTTTATAAGATTTTTTTAAATAGGAGTGTTTTTGTACCTGATTGCCGGCATGTTGTCTAGTCACATGACGCCCTAATCGTAGGTGCAGCTGTGTGGCCGGCTTATATGCTGGAATCATAGGTATCCTCAGTATGTCATGAGTAAGGGCAGACATCACAACAGCCCGAAACCGGTAGACGAGGATTTTGTTTAACTGGATGTTTTTATTTTTAACCGCTGAAATAAAGTATTGTTGCACAGTCTGCGTATTGAGCTGGATTACCTTTCTTTCTACTGGATTTCCACTTACCCGCATCCAAGTGCGGTTGTTCCGTGCTCATAGCAGATGAAGAGCAGGTGAGAGCCGTTTCATCTTTTTTTTGCTGCATTCATTTCAATGGGTGCGCAAAAGATGCGAACAGCTATACGGCATGCGGCTCTCAGCCCTTTAGCACGGCACAAATTCACAGGTCCCAAAACACAGAGACTCCCCAGCTTCTCTGTCAGATGGAGGATAAACCACACACAGCTGAGACTGCTGGCTTGGTTTTATATAGGCCAAAAAAGACCCGGCCCGGAGCGTGGGGAGCAGCCAACCACCCAGCACTTTGGCTAATCCCACTAAGAGCCGGCCCGGATCGGCTTTACAGCCATACTAACAACAAACAGTGTCAGTCTTATATGATCTAGATACAATCTTACAGTTGAGTTGAATTTGAGTTGAATTTTTATTTATTTATTTTTTATTGAATTACCTTTTATTACAAGCAGAACTGCAGTGACAGATATCACCTCTGTATAGATAACATAGGATCTACAATTCACAGTAGTTGATATCACAGCTTATCTACTCCCTCATGACCTCTGCACAGGTCACAGAGCATGCCTAGAAAACTTTCCCTTAGAAGCCAATGTGGTCCTATCCTGTGCTTTGCACCGATGGCCCATGTAGCTGCTCTCAAAGAACAGGAAGTCTTGATATATTTTAGGCCTACTGGCTAGTGTGAAAACTGAAGTTTTTTTTTTTATATAGTGACATAGAATTTATTTTTAAAATTGCCTTCTGATTACATATTCCCTCTAACCTCTTCTCCCCTTTGTCCAAAAAAAGATGTTTTGTCATCCTCAGTAATCAAGAATTTAAAGGGCTTCTGTCAGCCCACTAAGCCGGTTTTTTTGGGGGGGTTAATATTAATCCCTACACTGCGAGCTCTCTATACATAAGCTAAATATTAATTTTGGTTCTGTGGATTTTGTTAAAAAGCAAGTTTTATAATATGTAAATTACCTTGCTACCAGCAAGTAGGGCGGCTACTTGCTGGTAGCAGCCGCATCCTCCGCTGCTAATGACGCCCCCTCCGCTGTGTGAGTGACAGGGCCAGGGAACGGGATCGTTCTCTGCTGGCCCTGTTTGAATTCCAAATATTGCGCCTGTGCCGTACCTGTCTTTAATCGGCGCAGGCGCACTGATCGGCCGCTCCATCCTCAATGCGCCTGCGCCGGGTGTAGATGTGACGTCATCGGCGCAGGCGCATTGAGGATGGAGCGGCCGAGAGCGGCCGCCTATCAGTGCGCCTGCGCCGATGACGTCACATCTACACCCGGCGCATTGAGGATGGAGCGGCCGAGAGCGGCCGCCTCTCAGTGCGCCTGCGCCGATTAAAGACAGGTACGGCGCAGGCACGATATTGTGAATTACAAACAGGGCCAGCAGAGAACGATCCCGTTCCCTGGCCCTGTCAATCACACAGCGGAGGGGGCGTCATTAGCAGCGGAGGATGCGGCTGCTACCAGCAAGTAGCCGCCCTACTTTCTGATAGCAAGTTAATTTACATATTATAAAACTTGCTTTTTAACAAAATCTAGAGAACCAAAATGAATATTTAGCATATGTATAGGGAGCTCGCAGTGTAGGGATTAATATTAACCCCCCCCCCAAAAAAAAAAAAACGGTTTAGTGGGCTGACAGAAGCCCTTTAACAAATTAAATATTTGTTTATTTTTAAGAAATGCCTGCAGTATAAATTTTATCTTCTGGGTTCATATGAATAGGATGATTTTCAATATGTATAGTTTCTCTTTATTTTACAAATTTTTCACAATAAAATACTTTTTATGGAAAAGTAAGCCAGCATTGATCTGGTGTAAAAAAGAGAAAAAATCCTTAACTTGCAAGATGTACCAAGAGGCTCCAAATCTATCACACAGTCACATCTGCCGGTCCCATTTTATGCTGTCTAAATTTTCAGCTTTTCATCATATTCCTGCTTTTTTGAAACAGTAAGTAGATATTTAAAGACAAGGGGAAGGCCACATTATATGTTCCATGTTATCGCCCATAGCATGCCTTCCAACCTTTGAAACAAAGGTAGAGGGACTCTATGTGCGGCAAATTATTTCCACATAACTAAACACCTAATCCTAACCAGTCCCCTAAATGCCCCCACATAGTAATTATTCCCCCTTTATGCCACCACACAGTAGTTATGCCAGCATTGTGCTCCCTTCACAGTAGTTATGGCCAGATATGTGACCCTCACAGTAGGTATGCTCATATATGTGCCCCCTGACAGTAGCAATGCTCAGATATTTGCCCCCACTTATTGGTTATGGCCAGATAGGGACCCCCTCACAGTAGCTATACCCAGATATGTGCCCCCTCTCAGTAGTTATGCCCAGATATGTGCTCCCTCACAGCAGTTATGCCCTGATTTTTGCCCTCTCACAGTAGTTATGGCCAGATATGTGTCCCCTCTCACTAGTTATGTGTCACAACAAGACAGCTGAGAAGCTCTGACAGAAGCCTTTCAGAACCTCCTCCTTAAATTTTCTTTGTTGTGGTATTCAGTTCTTCATCTCGTTAGCCTCTCTCAGCTGTCATGTAGTTGGACTGATTGCATCCCTTTAAATTCCGCCCCATAATGCATTACTGGGCGGCTTATACTACTTCCTGGAGTGTGTGCATGCTGATCCTGTTTCCCAGTCTGCTACAAAGTTAAGTGCTGTACATTTATCTGTTATTTTCTGTTTGCTGGATCCCAGGTGACCCTGACTCCCTCCGTGTCTGGTGTAGGGAGCCGGTGGTCGTGTCCCCTCACTATTGTAGGGTGTTCAGGGGTTATATAGTCGAGGTACGTGGATATGCAACCATCCACCTTTGGGATCTTTGCATAGGCTGAGCAGCCAGGGAAAGTCTCAGGTCTTGTGCAGGGGTCTCCCTTTTGGTTCCTTAGCTTTGGATCCAGTGAGTCATATATGCATGTTGCTTTGTCTTGTTTCCTGTACACCTTCCGAGACATTATAAGCCGCCAAAACCGTCTCAAGCATGGATCCGGTTTCACTTTTGGCTGAACGCCTTCGGGGTCTTTAATTGGAGGTAGCTGATCTCCGCAGGACTTTTTCTCAGCTTCAAGTGACCGGTTCAGCTGGTGTTCATGGAGTTTGTTCTGAGCCTAAGATCTCGCTCCCGGATACGTTTTCCGGGGGTAGTGAGAATTTTGTGCGTTTTAGAGAGGCTTGCAAACTCCATTTTCGCCTTCTTCCCCATTCCTCTGGTGATGAGGAACGGAGGGTGGGGATCATTATATCGCTGCTCAGGGGTAACGCTCAGTCCTGGGCCTTTTCGCTGCCAGAGGGGGCACGGCCCCTCCGTTCAGTGGATGAATTCTTTTTAGCCCTGGGTCAGATATATGATGATCCGGATCGTATTGCTTTGGCTGAGTCTAGACTACGTCTATTATACCAGGGTAAACAATCCGCAGAGATATACTGCTCAGAATTTCGGAGATGGGCAGCTGATACTGGTTGGAATGATGCTGCACTCCGAAGTCAATTTTGCCATGGTCTTTCAGAGGGATTGAAAGATGCATTTGCCTTTCATGAAAGGCCTATTTCCTTGGACTCTGCTATGTCTCAGGCCGTTCGTATTGACAGGCGTCTTAGAGAGAGAGGAGAGATCTCTCCTTCCTGTCATACTCAGTCCCAGGACAGTGCAGCAGTCCCATTCTGTGCGCAGGGGTCTCAGTCGCTGTCAACCCCTTCTGAGCAGGAGCCAATGCAGCTGGGGTTGATTGCCTCTGACAATAGAAGATTCAGCCCGCATGGGAGGGTTTGTTTTTGTTGTGGAGGTATAAATAATTTGGCAAATGTTTGTCCCTCTAGGAGATTCAGGCAGTTCTCTGGGAGTAATAAAGAAACAAAGAGGACAAAATCTTTTAAAAATGTTCCATCTGTTACTATTGGCAGGGTTGAGGCGGAAATTGAAGGTTTTCTGTTTGCTTGTAGTTCCCGTTTTGTCCTGCCGGCTAGGGTAGCGCTAGAGAGCAAGATCATTTTTTGTGAGATTTTTGTGGATAGTAGAGCAGCGGTCAATCTCATTGATAATCAATTTGCAATAACTCATGGTTTCCAGGTGTGCACTTTGGGAAAGGATATTCCTGTTTTTGCTATTGATTCCGCTCCACTTTCTCAGAAATCATTAAAGGGCATAGTTCACCATATCCGTTTAATTGTGAGTGATGCTCATGTTGAGGATGTGTCATGTTTCGTCCTTAGCGGTTTGCCTACTCCTCTAGTGTTGGGGCTACCCTGGCTCACTAAACATAATCCCACCATTGGAGTGACTTTTGCAGAGAGAATTGCCTCACGACATCTGTTTCTGAGGTTGCTACTAAGACTGTACCATCTTTTCTCTCTGAATTTTCGGATGTCTTCTCTGAGAGTGGAGTTCAGGATTTGCCCCTGCACAGGGAGTACGATTGCCCTATTAATCTCATCCCAGGCGCCAAGCTGCCTAAATCTCGTTTATACAATCTTTCCCAACCTGAAAGGATCGCTATGCGTGCTTATATCTCTGAGAGTCTGAGAAAAGGACACATACGACCCTCGAAGTCACCTGTTGCCGCTGGTTTTTTCTTAAGAAAAAAGATGGTTCTTTAAGACCTTGTCTGGATTTCAGGGAGCTGAACAGTATCAGTATTCGTGACCCTTATCCGCCTTATGCCTTTTGGTTTGATGAATGCCCCAGCCGTTTTTCAGCATTTCGTGAACAGCATTTTTTATCATTTGATGGGAAAATTTGTATTAGTGTATTTGGATGACATTTTGATTTTTTTTTCTCCGGATTTCAAAACTCATAAGGAACATTTACGTCAGGTCTTGCTCATTCTGCGGGAGAATAAATTATATGCGAGACTGGAAAAATGTGTGTTTGCGGTTCCAGAAATTCAATTTCTGGGGTTTCTTCTCTCCGCTTCTGGTTTTCGCATGGACCCCGAGAAGGTCCGCGCTGTGCTTGAGTGGGAGCTTCCTGAGAATCAGAAGACGCTGATGCATTTTTTGGGCTTTGCCAATTATTACAGGAAGTTTATTTAGAATTATTCCTCTATTGTTAATCCACTCACTGATATGACCAGAAAGGGGGTAGATTTTTCTTCTTGGTCGGTAGAGGCGCGTAAGGCTTTTTCTAATATCAAGGAGAGTTTTGCTTCCGCTCCCATCTTGGTGCAACCTGATATTTCTTTACCCTTCATAGTTTAGGTTGATGCTTCTGAGGTGGGTGTGGGTGCGGTCTTGTCTCAGGGTTCCTCTCCTGCCAAATGGCGACCGTGTGCCTTTTTCTCGAAAAAACTCTTCTCCGCAGAGAGAAATTACGATGTGGGAGATAGGGAATTGTTGGCCATCAAGTTGGCTTTTGAGGAATGGCGCCATTGGCTAGAGGGAGCCAGACACCCTATTACCGTGTTTACTGACCATAAAAATCTGGCCTACTTGGAGTCAGCCAAGCGTCTGAACCCGAGACAGGCCAGATGGTCTTTGTTCTTTTCAAGATTTAATTTTGTTGTCACGTTCCGCCCTGGGGGTTAAGAATGTGAAGGCAGATGCCCTGTCACGTTGTTTTCCAGGAGGCGGGAATTTTGAAGACCCACGTCCCATTTTGGCCGAAGGTGTGGTGGTCTCTGCTCTTTTTTCTGAATTGGAGGCAGAGGTGCAGGCAGCCCAGTCAGAGGCTCCTGATCTTTGTCCTCCTGGGAGGTTGTTTGTTCGCTTTAAGACACAAGATTTTTAAGGAACACCACGATACGGTCCTTGCTGGGCATCCGGGGGCAAGAGCCACACTGGATCTCATCGATCGGAGATTCTGGTGGCCTGCGCTTCGTAAGTCGGTTGAGGGTTTTGTGGCAACCTGCGAGACTTGCGCTCGTGCCAAAGTCCCTCATTCACGGCCGTTAGGTCCTCTCCTTCCCTTACCCATTCATTCCCATCCTTGGACACATCTGTCCATGGACTTCATAACGGACCTGCCTCGTTCCTCGGGGAAGACTGTGATTCTGGTGGTGGTGGACCGTTTTAGCAAAATGGTGCATTTCATCCCTTTTCCAGGTTTGCCCAATGCTAAGACGCTGGCGCAGGCATTTATTGATCACATTGTCAAATTGCACGGTATTCCTTCAGACATAGTCTCTGATAGGGGCACGCAGTTTGTTTCCAGATTCTGGAAGGCTTTCTGTTCTTGCTTGGGGGTTCGGTTGTCATTCTCTTCTGCTTTCCACCCGCAGTCGAATGGCCAGACGGACATATCTGCGCTGTTTTGTGGCGGAGAATCAGGAGGATTGGTGTTCTTTTTTGTCCCTTGCTGAGTTTGCTTTAAATAACCGTTGTCAGGAGTCCTCTGATAAGTCACAATTTTTTGGTGCATATGGGTTTCATCCGCAGTTTGGGACTTTCTCGGGAGAGGGGTCTTCTGGTTTACCTGATGAGGACAGATTCTCCTCGTCTTTGTCATCTATTTGGCAAAAGATTCAGGATAATCTAAAGAGCATGAGTGAGAGATATAAGCGTGTGGCAGATAAGAGACGTGTGCTTGGTCCGGACCTGAATGTTGGTGATCTGGTGTGGTTGTCTACCAAGACTATCAAATTGAAGGTTCCCTCCTGGAAGTTGGGTCCTAGGTTTATTGGGCCTTACAAAATCCTGTCTGTCATCAATCCTGTTGCCTACCGTCTTGATCTTCCTCAGACGTGGAAGATCCATAATGTTTTTCATAAGTCCTTATTGAAACCTTATGTTCAACCCATTGTACCCTCGCCTTTGCCTCCTCCTCCGATTATGGTTGATGGGATTCTTGAATTTCAGGTCTCTAGGATTGTGGATTCTCTTCTTGTCCGCGGTTCTCTCCAGTACCTTGTTCATTGGGAGGGTTATGGTCCTGAGGAGAGGATGTGGGTCCCAGTGACGGACATTAAGGCCTCTCGTCTCATCAGGGCTTTCCATAGGTCCCATCCTGAGAAGGTGGGCTCTGAGTGTCCGGAGTCCACTCATAGAGGGAGGGGTACTATCACAACCAGACAGCTGAGAAGCTCTGACAGAAGCCTTTCAGAACCTCCTCCTTGAGTTTTCTTTGTTGTGGTATTCAGTTCCTCATCTCGTTAGCCTCTCTCAGCTGTCATGTAGTTGGACTGATTGCATCCCTTTAAATTCCGCCCCATAATGCATTACTGGGCGGCTTATACTTCTTCCTGGAGTGTGTGTGCATGCTGATCCTGTTTCCCAGTCTGCTACAAAGTTAAGTGCTGTACATTTATCTGTTATTTTCTGTTTGCTGGATCCCAGGTGACCCTGACTCCCTCCGTGTCTGGTGTAGGGAGCCGGTGGTCATGTCCCCTTACTATTGTAGGGTGTTCAGGTGTTATATAGTCGAGGTACGTGGATATGCAACCATCCACCTTTGGGATCTTTGCATAGGCTGAGCAGCCAGGGAAAGTCTCAGGTCTTGTGCAGGGGTCTCCCTTTTGGTTCCTTAGCTTTGGATCCAGTGAGTCATATATGCATGTTGCTTTGTCTTGTTTCCTGTACCCCGTCCGTGACATTATGGCCAGATAGGTGCCCCTTCACAGTAGCTATGCACAGATAGGTGCCCCGTCACAGTAGTCATGCCCAGATATGTGCCCCTGACAGTAATATGTCAGTAAAGTGCACCCTGATAGTAATATGCCCAGTAAAGTGTCCCCTGACAGTAATATGCCCAGTAAAGTGTCCCCTGACAGTAACATGGCCAGTAAAATGCCCCCTTCACAGGCAGTAGAACATAAAATAAAACAGACTCCACATACTCACCTCCTTCCCCAGAAGCAGCAGGACACACAGAGCTTGTGGCCGGCCCCACCCCTGCCACGCCCCCAGCCCCACCCCTTACCCAGACCTGCAGTGTGGAGCACCGGCAGGGAGGAGGAATGATGAAGCAGAGAGCGGACGGCCGGCTCTTGCTTCATCATTACAGGCAGCTGTTTATACTTCCTATGAACGCAGGGACAGCAGCCAGAAAGCGGGACATACCTCCCCCATACCGGGACCGCCGGACAGCCACTGCAATAAGGGACTGTCCTGCCAGATCCAAGACAGTTGGGAGGAATGCCATAGAACTTTCCCAGTGTTTTGAAGGAACTGTCTAGAAAATTCTCTTGTAACAACACTGTCAGGGATGATAGCTAGAGGCTCAGTAAGACTAATGTAAAGAGAACCTATAAAACACTACAAGTAGCAAGATCCATCACTTGGAATGAAAACAATAGTAATACATCTAAGTCTACAACGTACCCAATGTCTTGTTAATGTGCTTGATGTTGGCCTTAAGTGTGTCTTGCAAGTTCCCTGCAACATAAAACAAAATATGAGCACACAGCTAGCGAGTATGGCAATGAATAGAGAACTGGTACAGTGAACCGCTTCTGAGTAGACCACCCCGATCAAGGTCAGATTTTTCTTTGATAAATTTGCAATTTATTATATCCTATGTACTGTATATTGCCTTCTTCTTAACATACCACCCCTCAAGGCAGTGGCAGATTATAATATGGGCGTTTGGGCGGCTCAGATACTTGATACAAATTGTGGTTTGATCACAACCACAGCAAAACTGCTTTGTGCAATGATCTCTGGCCCGTGACTTAAAGGGCATCTTTCTATTAGCAGCTAAAGATATCTGTGTTGGTCCTATGTTCATACGGTATGTGCTTGCATTGCTGTGAAAAATGATGGGGATATTGCCATTACTCCTTGAAGCTCTGCTCTCTCTGCAACTGATGCGCCCTTTGATTGACAGGGCCAGGCAGTGAAAACGTGATCACATGTGGCCCTGTCAATCAAAGTGCAGAGGTGGAGCAGTTGCAGAGAGAGCAGAGCCTCTAGGAGTAATGGTAATGCCCCCGTTGCTCCTAGAGGCTCATTTGCATACATTAAAACGTAATTTTTCTCAGCAATGTGGGCACATATGAATATGGGACCAACACTAATGCCTTCAGCTGCCAAGTGTACATGTAGCAGGTCAGCCAGTGTCATAGGTACAAATCTGCTGACAGATGCCCTTTAAAAGACTGTGCACTATTACAGCTGTTTTTAGCATAAGTCATGCCAAAATTGCAACAAAACTGCTTTGTGCAACTTCTGAAGGTCCCTAACATGTAATTGTCATTTCATTTTCAGTAATGTAATTTATTAGTGAAAGATTTTCTTTGTACTAGGAAACAGCATGCAAAGAGTCTTCTAAACATCACTTTAACTGAGCATTGCTATAGAGAGTCTGTCTTTAGTTCTACCGAGCACTGAAGACCCTTCCAGCTTGTCTCTTGTCACTACCCAAGTCCCTGACTATGTTCATGTGCCCTGTTACTGCCCATCACCCTGCAGTCTTCAGTGCTCAGTAGAACTGAAGACAGACCCTCTTTAGGTCAAAGACTGTGGACTGATTAATTTCTTCAGATATCTTTACAGTGGTCGGTGCTTACACAGAACTCCAAATCTCCTGCGTAGAGATAGAGGTAAATGGAAAAAAAAAACGTATGGTGACTGCGAGCAACCACGAAAAACGCTGGGACAACTATAAACATATTGGACTTGTTTAGGTTAACATAAACCAAATGGTATTAAAGTCTGTGACATTTACCATACGATATGTCTAACTGAATCAGAGTAAAGGAAAAATCATACGAACATTGGCTTACCCATCATATTGCTGAGATTGGCCACTTTAGTCTTTAGATCGCCCTGCTCCTTCTCAGAATTCTTCTGGAAATCTGAAGGTGGAGATATTAGAGTATTGCTGAAATAACTGGACTGGGATATGCTATGACTATGGTATACTATACTGTTATGCTATGACCGTCATATACATATACAAGGTGGGCCACAAAAAAACAGAAGCGTGTTTCCCTTGGGAGGTTTACACAGGATAATGGAAGAATGACGTACTTACTCATTATGAAATTGTTTCCGCCAGCGGTTATACAAAGCTGTGCCACCTTATCATGTTGAGGAACACCACATGACATATTCTAGAGATAATGTGGGCACTGTCTGGGGATCACTTTTATAAATCCTTTCCTTCAGGTAACCCCACAGATAAAAGTTGCACACCGTTAGGTCTGAGGAACAAGGTGGCCTCAACCTTTTTCTCACACATGTGACATATGGCAAATGCCTTGTATTGCTGAAAGAAAGTATACTGCTTGATGACGGCTATGTTCACATTTCCATCAGAGACTATTGGGCACACAATCCATGTACCCATAGCCGTGCATCAAAAAACAATTTTTGGATCATGAAGTAGCTGTTGGTACAGCCTGTGTGGATTTTCTGTGCGCCAGTACCTATTGTTCTGTGGCAATAACACCCCCGGTTAGATGGAACCACTATTCATGATGTATTACAATGGGTGCAAATGTCTTGCTACGAGCGACATGCTGTTCTGCTGACCTGCGCCTTCTGAGATAATTTTCTCGCCAATTCCCTCAAGCTTATCATAATCTTTTACTAGATGACTGCAACAATGGCAGGTTTCTGAACATATGGTGTCCTGTTTTTTTGTTTAGTTTTTTGTGGTTGACCACAGATCCTCTGTGACCTACTTCTTCACCAAGTCATGTGGGTTAGCCACTTTCTAGACCTTCCAATGGGAAATCAACCAGCAAAACAGCCGTGGGTTTCTTTGAATGAGCTTGTGTGTACAGATAGCCCTCCACTACAGTGCTCATTGTCCTGTATGTGGATGAGGCTCCTAAAAAAAGAATAGACCTCCTCTTGGACATTCAAAAGAGCTAGCAGATCTCCTAGGTGTCTCATGAAGGACTGTATACTTTTAGAAAGCAGTGCTCTATGTACCTTAATGCTATATCCTCATCAGATCTCTGAGGCCCACGTATTTTAGGCCTACTGGCTAGTGTGAAAACTGAAGGATTTTAGGATTTTTTTTTTTATATAGTGACATAGAACTTTTTTTTTTAAATTGCCTTCTGATTACATATTCCCTCTAACCTCTTCTCCCCTTCTCTCCATGTTTTGTCATTCCCAGTAATCAGGAATTTAACAAATGAAATATTTGTTTATTTTTAAGAAATGCCTGCAGTATAAATTTTATCTTCTGGGTTCATATGAATAGGATGATTTTCAATATGTATAGTTTCTCTTTATTTTACAAATTTTTCACAATAAAATACTTTTTATGGAAAAGTAAGCCAGCATTGATCTGGTGTAAAAAAGAGAAAAAATCCTTAACTTGCAAGATGTACCAAGAGGCTCCAAATCTATCACACAGTCACATCTGCCTGTCTCATTTTATGCTGTCTAAATTTTCAGCTTTTCATCATATTCCCGCTTTTTTGAAACAGTAAGTAGATATTTAAAGACAAGGGGAAGGCCACATTATATGTTCCATGTTATCGCCCATAGCATGCCTTCCAACCTTTGAAACAAAGGTAGAGGGACACTATGTGCGGCAAATTTTTTCCACATAACTAAACACCTAATCCTAACCAGTCCCCTAAATGCCCCCACATAGTAATTATTCCCCCTTTATGCCACCACACAGTAGTTATGCCAGCATTGTGCTCCCTTCACAGTAGTTATGGCCAGATATGTGACCCTCACAGTAGGTATGCTCATATATGTGCCCCCTTTTCCATCCATACACTGGAAAGAAGTATGACATAAGGGGTTTCTACGCATGTTCCTCTGAATTTGTGATCTATACATTGCAGTGCCCGTGTGGTCTCATCTATGTGGGTGAGACCACACAGGCTTGCAAATTGAGGATTAACCAGCATAGGTACTCCATCCGGAAATTGTTTTCTAAGATGGAGAATACTTCTGGAAATTTGGAAAGTGAACTTCCGGTCCCGGAACATTTTTACAGACATAAACACAGCGTTGCACAATTGAGGTTCAGGATCATTGATGGCGTCCCCGCACCACGGAGAGCTGGTGATCGGGAACGACTATTAAAACGGCTGGAACTCAGATGGATCTTTGAACTGGACACCATTGAGCCTAAGGGACTCAATCGGGAGTTCAAGGTGGGTTCCCTCTTCTGAGTCGTCATATGGGATGTGAAAAGAAGTTTTTTTTTATATGTATTAAGTAATAGTACCCGATATTATATCGAGATTATTTGTAAATTTTATCCTTTTTTATCTCACCTCTTTTTTTGTTTATCACTAATAGATAAGGCATCCAGGCGTGATATGATCGAGAGATGGACCAAGGTGTTTTGGAAGCAGTGACCTGGGAGTCGCCTAGCAGGCTTATTATACCATCACACGAATTGTGCACAAGGTTTGATTCCATCGACTGGATATACGTGGCGGATGTATACCACATACATGATGGGTGGTTTGATAAGTCCTAAAATATTTGGCTTGGGAGCTGATTGATGTGGGCGGGCTATCTTGAGGTTTGGTGGCATAGGGTGTTACTTATTGGTAATATCATAAAAATAAATTTCTATACAGGAGATAATGGGGGTAAGCGCGGTAGGGGGCTTCCTCCTGACGGTGGGACCCAGACCGAGCAAGGGCACACATCGGTGGTCTCTCTTTTGACAGAGGGGGGCGATGGTTGTGGCCCTAGTATCCCTTGCCCAATAGTATTCTTTAACATGTTTGGGGTATATCATACCACTTCACCCCATGGTATTAGCCTATGGGAGGTATGGGTTTGAGTACTCTGTACCGTGCAAAGCACGGGACCTCACCCTATATGCCATTCCTGCCACTTCTGAACACATTTCCTTATAAATGAGTGTCAGGAGGACCGCATCCTTTGAACAGCCCCCAGCCCATTTGGAAGATCTTTCTTTTTCTCCTCTTTTCCCCCCTTTATATGGCCATATTTATGTGTGGCGCTATACATCTCCGCTTTACATATGCCCGGTTTGGTATTGGTGTTGCTGTCAAACAGACCTATATTGACATTAAACGAAGTCACTTCTCTGATGTTGTGTCCTTGGTGATCGGCGTCTTTCTAGCTAGTTATGCGTACTAGAAATGATATTAAAAGAAAAGTTCTACATGAAAGGATTCATCTTTTCTGTAGGACCTGTGGTCACCATGACAGCGATCAGACGCTTATACACGTCACCAGTCAGGTGACTGATGGTAACGTCACTGATCATGTGACTATTCAGCTGACGATGTGAAACATGAGAATCCCGTTTGAATACTCGCGCAGCCGCAGTTGTATGCGGAAGACGCCGCACACCATGGACACAGAACAGAGTAATAGACTGTCATGGAACCATGAACCAGACGTACAACAAGAGATAAGTGGAAATAAGAAGGCTTTATTGGAAATCAAGCTGTAAGGCAAAAGCCCAAACGGATGGCTAAACCGAAGCAGGGTCTTGCGAGGCCAGAGGTCAGGAACCAGAAGGGTAGTCAGACGAAGCCTGGATCAGGAACCAGCAGGGTAGTCAGACGAAGCCTGGATCAGGAACCAGCAGGGTAGTCAGACGAAGCCTGGATCAGGAACCAGCAGGGTAGTCAGACGAAGCCAGGATCAGGAACCAGAAGCAGCAACAGTCTTAGAGGCATGTGAACACAGGAGGACCAAGCAAGGAACTGAAGCCACAGACCTCCTATATATATGAGCTAGGCATCCAGCTCCTCCCAGTGGGAAGGAGAAGCCGCAGGGTGGGAGGCTACAAGACCAAGATGGCCGCCAGCACATGTCAAACGAAGGAGAACAGCAAGAAGGTAAGACCATGACAGTACCTCCCCCTCAAGGGCCCCTCCTCCGCGGAGTAAAGAACGGTTTCTGAGGGAAGCGTGCGTGGAAGGCTCGGAGCAAGGCAGGAGCATGGACATCTGCGGAGGGGACCCAGGAATGCTCCTCTGGACCATAACCACGCCAATGGACCAAAAACTGCACCCGACCGCGGACCAGGCGTGAGTCCAGGATATTGCTCACCTCATACTCCTCACGATTGCCCACTTGGACCGGTCGAGGCCGAGGAACCGAGGAAGTGAAACGATTACACACCAGTGGCTTCAACAGGGAGACATGAAACACGTTGGAGATCCGCATGCCAGGAGGAAGCGCAAGGGCATAGGCTACCGGGTTTACCCTGCGAAGCACTCGGAAGGGACCAACAAAGCGAGGCGCCAGCTTGGGAGTGGGCACTCGAAGGTTGAGGTTGCGGGTGGACAACCATGCGCAGAGACCTCAAGGGACCTCTGGATCTGTACCCAAGAAGCACGTAGGACGGAAAGGTGATCCTCCACAGCCGGAATATCCTGGGGAGAGAATACCTCCGGTAACACGGCAGGTTGGAACCCATAATTGGCCATGAAGGGAGACGTCCCAGAGGAAGAGTTCACCGCCGTGTTCCTGGCAAACTCAGCCCAAGGCAGGAGGTCAACCCAATTGTCTTGGTGATCGGAGACATAGCAACGAAGGAATTGCTCCAAGGCCTGATTGGATCGTTCTGCGGCCCCATTGGACTGAGGGTGGTAGGCCGAGGAGAAAGAGAGATGAATCCCCAACTGGGAGCAAAAGGCGCGCCAGAACCTGGACACAAACTGACTCCCCCGATCCGACACAATCTCCTTGGGCAAACCGTGCAACCGGAAGACCTCTCTGGCAAAAATCGAGGCCAACTCTTGTGCAGAGGGTAACTTCTTGAGAGGAACACAGTGGCACATTTTGGAAAACCGATCCACAATCATGAGAATGACCGTATGGCCTCGGGATGCAGGGAGGTCCACAATGAAATCCATCCCCAGGTGTGACCATGGACGCTCCCCGGTGGCTATGGGTTGCAAAAGGCCCAACGGAAGGTGCCGAGGGGACTTACTCTGGGCACAAACGGAGCATGCCGCTACATATGCGGCGATGTCGGAACGTAGAGAAGGCCACCAGAACAGACGTGAAACAGCCCAGGACAGCTGATTCTTTCCAGGATGCCCCGCGGCCTTGGAGTTATGGTAGGTTCGCAACAACCGAGTGCGCAACTCCTCAGGCACAAAACATCCGCCGTTGGGTCTCCCAGAGGGAGCACCAGATTGAGCCGCCAAAATCTGCTCACCCAGGGGAGAGGTCAGGCTGGTGCGAATAGCGGCCAGGATCTGATTCGGAGGTATGACCGAAGTCGGAATCGACTCCTCCCCGGACAGCTCGGAGTACTGCCGTGATAAGGCATCCGCTCTGATGTTCTTGGAACCGGGTAGGTAGGAGACCACGTAATTAAAACGTGACAAGAACAGAGCCCATCTGGCCTGAAGTGGTGTCAATCTCTTGGCCTCAGAGAGGTAGGTCAGATTCTTGTGGTCCGTCAGGATGAGAACCGGAACCACCGAGCCCTGGAGCAAGTGCCTCCATTCTTTAAGGGCCTGCACGATGGCCAATAACTCCCTGTCACCAATCTGATAGTTGCACTCCGCAGAAGACAGTTTCCGGGAGTAAAACCCACAAGGAAGCAGAGGACCCTCTGGTGTTCTACGCTGAGACAGAAGGGCGCCTACTCCCGTCTTAGACGCGTCCACCTCGAGGACAAAAGGCAACCCAGGGTTGGGATGCGACAGAATCGGAGCCGACACAAAGGCGGATTTTAGAGCCTCAAAAGCTCGGATGGCCTCGAGCGGCCAGACCTGGGGATTACTGCCCTTCCTGGTCAGATTCGTGAGAGGCTTGGCTAGCATGGAAAAGTCCCTGATGAACTTCCGATAATAATTGGCGAAGTCCAAAAAGCGCTGCAGGGCACGAAGACCACTGGGCTGGGGCCACTGTAAGACAGCCGAAACCTTCTCAGGATCCATGGAGAACCCCTCAGCGGAAATGATGTAACCTAAGAAGGTTACCTGGGATCGGTGAAATTCGCATTTCTCAAGCTTACCGAACAGCTTGTTCTCTCGTAACCGTTGCAACACTCGTCTGACATCCATAATGTGGGCCTCCATGGATTCAGAATATACCAAGATGTCATCCAAATAGACCACCACACACTGCTGCAACAGGTCACGGAAAACATCGTTGATGAATTCCTGGAAGACTGCGGGCGCATTGCACAACCCAAAGGGCATAACCAAGGATTCATAATGACCGGTCCTGGTGTTAAACGCGGTCTTCCACTCATCGCCCGCCTTGATCCTTACCAGGTTATATGCCGCCCTCAGGTCGAGTTTGGTAAAGACCGTGGCCCCTTTGAGGCGATCGAACAGCTCGGAAATCAAGGGTATCGGTGTCACGAGGGTGTCAAGAGCCACGCCTGACTCCGTTGTACCCGGGGTCAGGAGGTCGCAGCGGTTGGCTGCACGCTCTATGTCAGATAGGGAAGTTTCCTTATTGTAGCTTTCTGGGTTTGCTTTACAAACCCTTTTGGCTCACTCAGGGATCCGTAGCTCCTTCTCTCAGCTGTTCCTTGTCCAGCACTCCCAATCCTCCTTATATTCCCCTCTCACACTTCTCTGGTTGCCAGATATAGAGCTTCCTGCCTGGACATCTATTCTGACCCACTGGAGCTGTGTTGCTGCGTTCTCTGAGTGTTGCCTTAGAACGCTACCCTCCGGATCCCTGTTGGACCTTTGTGGACAATTATTGCCGTCCACCTGGGTGTTTGTGTTTGTCTGTGTTTGTCTGTCCTCTCCCTGGTGTTTCCAGGTCTTAGTGCAGTGGTGAGGACTAGCGATCCCACCGGCCCGTTCATTATCTAGGGCTCATTTCAGGGAAAGCCAGGGTTTAGGCACGTGATCGCCGCACGGGTGAGGAACCCGTCTAGGGACGTCAGGGCAGGCAGGTGCCAGCTGCAAGGTGAGTTAGGGGTCACCACCTTTCCCTCTCCCTTGGGCAGGGCTTTCCCTGTTTTCCTCCCTGTGCGTGTTGCCGGTCATTACAATCGGGTAAGCGTTCTTGATCGTGATGCGATTGAGACCCCTGTAATCGATGCAAGGCCTCAACTCACCGCCCTTCTTTTTCACAAAGAAAAATCCAGCCCCTGCCGGGGACGAGGATTTGCGAATGTGTCCGCGTGAAAGCGCCTCCCTCACGTACTCCTCCATGGCCTCATTCTCCGCTACCGACAGTGGATAGACTTTGCCACGAGGAGGAACGGCACCAGATTGTAACTCTGGTGCCGTCAGATTGTAAGATTGGCACAATCGTATGGGCGGTGCGGAGGTAGGGCAACCGCACGCACCTTATCGAATACATCCCGGTACTCCTCGTATTCAGGAGGCAACAGAGAGTCCGAGGAAGTACACAGCAACTTGACAGGCCCATGGATGCAACTAGCCCCACACTGCGGTGACCACGAGAGGATCTCGGCCGATCTCCAATCGAAAGTCGGATTATGCTTCTGGAGCCAGGGGTGCCCCAAGACCACCGAGTAGTGTGGAGACGAAATAACCTGGAGACAGACCGACTCTCTGTGAACGGCACCAATGGCCATCCCCACTGGAAGGGTCTCCTGAGTCACGTGTGGCGGCAGAAGGGGTCTGCCGTTTATCGCCTCAAGAGCCAGTGGGGAACCTCGAGGCTGCAGAGGAATGGAATTGGCGGCAGCGAACACACTATCAATGAACAAACCACCAGCACCAGAGTCCACCAACGCCTGGGTCGTCACCGAGCCCCCGACCCAGGAGAGGACAACAGTAATCAGTGGTTTGTCAACACGGGAAACCGGGGACGAGGAGACTCCGCCCAAGATCTGCCCCCGACAGGATCTCAGGTGCGAGCGTTTCCCGGACGGTTCGGGCATGCCAACCGAAAATGCCCACCGAGACCACAGTACATGCATCGGCCCTCGCGTCTCCGGAGTACCCTCTCCCCCTCGGACAGGCGAGCAAACCCCAGCTGCATGGGTTCACCCCCAGACAAGTCATCCCCAGGAGGCGTGGGAGGAGAGGGAGGCACGGGTGGGACAGCAAACGTAGGCGCCAATCTGTTAGAAGACCTCCGCAGGCTCTCCTTAAAGGAAGGTCTCTCCCTGAGTCTGGTGTCAATCAAAATCAGGAAAGAAATAAGAGACTCGAGCTCCACTGGTAGGTCCTTAGCTGCAACCTCATCCTTCAAGGCATCCGAGAGACCATGAGAGAAAGCAGCGACCAGAGCCTCATTATTCCAGCCCACCTCTGCTGCCAGGGTACGAAACTCAATGGCGTATTCAGCTACGGATCGTGAACCCTGTCTGATGGACATAAGGAGCTTCGCAGCAGAGGCAGCACGAGCCGGCACATCGAATACCTTCCGAAGAGAAGCAACAAAACCGGAAAACTCGGCAACCACCGGATTGTTGTTCTCCCATAAAGGGCTGGCCCAGGCCAAGGCCTTGTCTGAGAGCAGCGAGATCAAGAAGCCCACCTTTGATCTCTCAGTAGGAAAGGCATGTGGCAGCAACTCGAAATAAATGCCCACCTGGTTAAGGAAACCTCGGCACTGAGTTGGCTCTCCCCCAAAGCGCTGTGGAAGGGGGGCAGAACCGGTCATACCCCGAAACACCGCAGGCGCAGCAACAGGTGTCAGGGTAGACTCTGGCGCAACAACCGGAGCGGCAGTAGGAGCGGGCCCAGGAGCGACAACCGACCCATCGGCAACGGAAGCTAAATGAGCCGTGCGTTCAAGCAGGGTTTGCAACGCCACAGCGAACCGACCCAACAGGTGATCCTGCTGATCAAGTCTGGCAACCAGCGTAGGTAGCGAGGATGGCCCTGTACCGTCAGAATTCATGGCTTGGTCCTAATGTCATGGAACCATGAACCAGACGTACAACAAGAGATAAGTGGAAATAATAAGGCTTTATTGGAAATCAAGCTGTAAGGCAAAAGTCCAAACGGATGGCTAAACCGAAGCAGGGTCTTGCGAGGCCAGAGGTCAGGAACCAGAAGGGTAGTCAGACGAAGCCTGGATCAGGAACCAGCAGGGTAGTCAGACGAAGCCTGGATCAGGAACCAGCAGGGTAGTCAGACGAAGCCTGGATCAGGAACCAGCAGGGTAGTCAGACGAAGCCAGGATCAGGAACCAGAAGCAGCAGCAGTCTTAGAGGCATGTGAACACAGGAGGACCAAGCAAGGAACTGAAGCCACAGACCTCCTATATATATGAGCTAGGCATCCAGCTCCTCCCAGTGGGAAGGAGAAGCCGCAGGGTGGGAGGCTACAAGAAACCCAGAAACCAAGATGGCCGCCAGCACATGTCAAACGAAGGAGAACAGCAAGAAGGTAAGACCATGACATAGACCTCATATGAACGCTTGGTAAGCCTTATTATTAACATGCACTCTATTTGATAGGATGAATTAATACTGAGATTGTTTTTATCTGAGAGGGGGCGGGATTATTGTTGAAGCACACCCACTGTGTAATTGGTATGAATTAGTACCCTTATATAACATGAGTCACTTGTAAACATGTATGTAGCTTGATAAAGACTGTTGTCGAAACGTTGCTACTGAACCTTTGGTGAATTAAAGAACACTGAACAAGCTTTTGGAGTGCTGTGACTTTCCTCATCTTCACTGGTAAATTTGGGGTCTCTGAGGCCGAGACCTGCCGTCATGAGCACCGCCGCAAAGCCCCTTGAACTATTCAAGTAAGTGGTGCTGTCCTACCATCCATTTTTGTTTTTCGCATGGGCCTGAGGACTTGCACACTGTCCATGGATTGAAAATAGTTTTTTCTGCATATATATTTTTTCATGGATTTGAGCGGCATTAGCACAATGGCCACACCACACAGCTCTGTTTATTCAAGTGAACAAATTACTCACATCCTAAGTGGCGACGAGGGGGAGGGAGCCTTCCTGAACAAACCGACTGCTGATTCCATCAAGCGCAGGTTGGTGAATGAAAGAAAACAACTTATCAATACGGAATTACATCTCCTAACCCTAAGAGAATACTATAGGGTAAGTCGCATACCTCGGGGGCTGAGGACACACCTCAGGCCAATCCTGTTCCCTGACAATCAAGAATTTCTTAATAAATTCATGGAAATCGGTTTTCTATGGACATTATGTTACTAAACATGGAGTATCTACAGAAGGATACAATAAAAATCAATACAAGGGTCCAGGAACACGAGGAGCGACTTAAATCTATTTCCAACGCTCAGGATTATGATAAATTCCTTGAACAAATTAAAGGGGGTTTGCATAAGTACCGTTTAAATATAGAGGAAACCAAAAGACAAAAGTGGTCTAGAGATGAGGAGGATTATGCCAAGGGGAATATCTATAAAAGAACACAGCCTGAGGTCAACAAATTTAGGTCACAGAAGAACCGCAGATTCCAGAGCCAAGGGGACGACGCACAGATCTCACGGATACGGACTCATCTACTGAATGTGGCAATGGGACTGATTTTTTAGGATTGGGACTACCAAGAGACACAGGAGGAGAAGGAGGGGAGGATGTAAACATCGCCAATACAGAAGGAATATCCAGGAATGTTCGCTCAACGCGGTCAGCCAAACCACCAGTGGGAACCAAAACTCCTGCATCACAGCAGGGGAGGAGAGGTGCACAGAAGTCGACACAATAAATGGGACTCAATTGGTGGTAAATATCTCCTCTTATGATCTCACAGATGTGGAACTGAGAGTATTAAATAAGGGACTGTCTTTTTGCCCTACATCTATGGTTGACTGGTTTCAAAATGAGATTGATTTGTTACATTTCTTTAGGCGGATAAAGTTGAGAGTTTTTTTCAATGGTCAGACTCAGAGACCTAGGGATGGATTACCTCCTGAGGCCTCTGACGATATTGAACACAGTATTTTAACTTTGACTGAGCTGGGGCTACATATTAAGAGTGATTTTCAACCCCCGATATACCATAAAGCAATAGATACTTTTATATCCTTGGTCCGGTCAGATGTCAATAGACTGAGACAACAAAATGAGTATGTCTCCAGATCTAACCTGACCAAGGAAGAAAAAACTGCGTTGACCTCCCTTAGTCGGCGCAAAGAGCTTACGATCAAAGCAGCCGACAAGGGAGGGGCAATTGTAGTAATGAATACAACTAATTATACTATTGAAATAGAGAAACAACTGCAAGACACAGAAGTGTATAGACAGGTCAATGAGGATCCGAAATTCGGAGTGATGAAAAAAATTTAAATACTGGTAGATAATGCTTATGCCAATAACATCATTGATGTAAAACTCCACAGTTATTTGATAGAGAAACATCCTGTTACGCCAACCCTCTATATCTTACCAAAGATACACAAAGACTTACACTATCCATAGTGGCGGGAATAGGTTCAGTCTTTGCCCCTGCAGCTGTGTTCATTGACAAATTGTTGAGGACTTCGGCTACAGGAGCGAAGTCATATGTGAGGGACACGACTGAATTCCTCAGCAGGGTCCAACAGCTAACATTCGGTGCAGGTGATAGACTGGTGTCTTTTGACGTCACCAGTCTATATACTTGCATTGAACATGAGAAGGGTTTGGAGGCTGTACAGTGGGCCTTGCGACACACTGACTATCCCGCGGAATTATGTGAATTTGTTAGTTCACTGTTGGAGATCCTGCTGACGTGTAACTATTTCAGTTTTGATGATAGGTTCTACATCCAAAATCGTGGGACCGCCATGGGGTCTAATATGGCCCCGACATATGCTAACATCTATATGACATATGTGGAGGAGTCGTTTATATACCCATCCACCCTGTTCCAATATGTGTCCGGGTGGATGAGGTATATAGACGACATCTTCCTCATATGGTCAGGGACGGACATGGAGTTAGGGGAGTTTCATGACTACATCAATAGTGTCCATACGCAACTGAAGTTTACTAGAGTGGACTCGCCACACTCTATACAATTTCTAGACACACTAGTCTATGTGACTGAGAGGGGTCTCCAAACAGACATTTTTGTCAAGTTAACGGACCGAAACAACATGTTACGTTATGATAGCGCCCATCCAAAAAATATGTTGAGCTCTCTCCCATACAGCCAACTCCTTAGAGTAAGGCGTATCATTTCAGATGATAAAAAAGTGGATGAAGGGTTGCAGGCAATGAGCTCTAAGTTCATAGCCAGACAATATCCCGAAAAGTTGGTCCAGAGGCATCTTGACAAGGTCAGGCAACATACACGGACTCATTTGTTGACCAAGACAAAAACGAAAACCGATAATAAGAGATTACCTTTTGTGTCTACACATTCGGTTCTGAGCAAACAAATAGCTGGTTCGCTCAGACGAAATTGGCAAATTCTGACACGATCCTTTCCAGACATTGTGGAGTTTCAGACACCACCACTTATGTCATACAGGAGGTCCAGAAATCTGGGTGATCAGTTGGTGCATTCTTTTCTGCAGAGGCCTGAAAAATCACGCGTCTCCAGAAAAGGATGCTACCCCTGCCTCAACTGTTGCAATTGCAACAATGTACTGAAGGGACAGACCTTTTTCCATCCATACACTGGAAAGAAGTATGACATAAGGGGTTTCTACACATGTTCCTCTGAATTTGTGATCTATACATTGCAGTGCCCGTGTGGTCTCATCTATGTGGGTGAGACCACACAGGCCTGCAAATTGAGGATTAACCAGCATAGGTACTCCATCCAGAAACTGTTTTCTAAGATGGAGAATACTTCTGGAAATTTGGAAAGTGAACTTCCATTCCCGGAACATTTTTACAGACATAAACACAGCGTTGCACAATTGAGGTCCAGGATCATTGATGGCGTCCCCGCACCACGGAGAGGTGGTGATCGGGAACGACTATTAAAACGGCTGGAACTCAGATGGATCTTTGAACTGGACACCATTGAGCCTAAGGGACTCAATCGGGAGTTCAAGGTGGGTTCCCTCTTCTGAGTCATCATATGGGATGTGAAAAGAAGTTTTTTTTTTATATGTATTAAGTAATAGTACCCGATATTATATCGAGATTATTTGTAAATTTTATCCTTTTTTATCTCACCTCTTTTTTTGTTTATCACTAATAGATAAGGCATCCAGGCGTGATATGATCGAGAGATGGACCAAGGTGTTTTGGAAGCAGTGACCTGGGAGTCGCCTAGCAGGCTTATTATACCATCACACGAATTGTGCACAAGGTTTGATTCCATCGACTGGATATACGTGGCGGATGTATACCACATACATGATGGGTGGTTTGATAAGTCCTAAAATATTTGGCTTGGGAGCTGATTGATGTGGGCGGGCTATCTTGAGGTTTGGTGGCATAGGGTGTTACTTATTGGTAATATCATAAAAATAAATTTCTATACAGGAGATAATGGGGGTAAGCGCGGTAGGGGGCTTCCTCCTGACGGTGGGACCCAGACCGAGCAAGGGCACACATCGGTGGTCTCTCTTTTGACAGAGGGGGGCGATGGTTGTGGCCCTAGTATCCCTTGCCCAATAGTATTCTTTAACATGTTTGGGGTATATCATACCACTTCACCCCATGGTATTAGCCTATGGGAGGTATGGGTTTGAGTACTCTGTACCGTGCAAAGCACGGGACCTCACCCTATATGCCATTCCTGCCACTTCTGAACACATTTCCTTATAAATGAGTGTCAGGAGGACCGCATCCTTTGAACAGCCCCCAGCCCATTTGGAAGATCTTTCTTTTTCTCCTCTTTTCCCCCCTTTATATGGCCATATTTATGTGTGGCGCTATACATCTCCGCTTTACATATGCCCGGTTTGGTATTGAACCATAGTATAGATATAAATGAGTTTTCTCAAATAACCTGCTGGGATTGAGTACTGTGTTGCTGTCAAACAGACCTATATTGACATTAAACGATGTCACTTCTCTGATGTTGTGTCCTTGGTGATCGGCGTCTTTCTAGCTAGTTATGCGTACTAGAAATGATATTAAAAGAAAAGTTCTACATGAAAGGATTCATCTTTTCTGTAGGACCTGTGGTCACCATGACAGCGATCAGACGCTTATACACGTCACCAGTCAGGTGACTGATGGTAACGTCACTGATCATGTGACTATTCAGCTGACGATGTGAAACATGAGAATCCCGTTTGAACACTCGCGCAGCCGCAGTTGTATGCGGAAGACGCCGCACACCATGGACACAGAACAGAGTAATAGACCTCATATAAACGCCTGGTAAGCCTTATAATTAACATGCACTCTATTTGATAGGATGAATTAATACTGAGATTGTTTTTATCTGAGAGGGGGCGGGATTATTGTTGAAGCACACCCACTGTGTAATTGGTATGAATTAGTACCCTTATATAACATGAGTCACTTGTAAACATGTATGTAGCTTGATAAAGACTGTTGTCGAAACGTTGCTGCTGAACCTTTGGTGAATTAAAGAACACTGAACAAGCTTTTGGAGTGCTGTGACTTTCCTCATCTTCACTGGTAAATTTGGGGTCTCTGAGGCCGAGACCTGCCGTCACGAGCACCGCCGCAAAGCCCCTTGAACTATTCAAGTAAGTGGTGCTGTCCTACCATCCATTTTTGTGTTTCTCTCACTAGTTATGCACAGATAGGTGCCCTGTCACAGTAGTCATGCCCAGATATGTGCCCCTTATAATAGTATGCCCAGTTATGTGTCCCCTGACAGTAATTTGCCCAGTGAAGTGCCCCTGATAGTAATATGCCCAGTAAAGTGCCCCCTGACAGTAATATGCCCAGTAAAGTGCCCCCTGATAGCAATATGCCCAGTAAAGTGTCCCCTGACAGTAATATGGCCAGTAAAATGCCCCCTTCACAGGCAGTAGAAAATAAAATAAAACAGACTCCACATACTCACCTCCTTCCCGAGAAGCAGCAGGACCCACGGAGCTTGTGGCCGGCCCCACCCCTGCCACACCCCCAGCCCCACCCCTTACCCAGACCTGCAGTGCGGAGCGCCGGCAGGGTGTCACGACTGTGACTGATCCAGACAGGTCTGGGAGGAGAAGGTCGCAGCTACTCGCGATAGCTTGTGAGTTTGCTCTGTGGTTCAGGGTATTTCATCCGGGTTTTGCCTTGTGAACCTTTTTGTCCTGACTGGGAGTTTGTAGGCATCCTTCTCTGGTGAGTCCTGTCTGCCACTCCCAGCTACTATATTAGTTTCAGTTTCACTTGCAGTCATTGCCAGATATAGTCCTTACTTCCAGTGCTATTCTGACCTTTGAAGGAGATGGTTTGACGGTATTGCTGTGGAGCTCTTGTCTGGCGTGGACTGTCGTGTTTGGGATCACCTTCTCTGCTCGTGACTGGATAAGTCTATCTCTGTTATAGATTGTTTGTTTGTTGCTGTCTTCCCCTGTTGTTCTTCTAGACATGAGTGATGGTGACTAGTGCTCCCATCTGCCTTTCCCCAGTCTAGTCTTGCTAGGGTGACTGAGGGTTTAGGCATCCTGCTCACCGCACGGGTTCACACCCCGTCTAGGGTATCAGGGCAGACAGGTGCCAGCTTAGGGTTAGTCAGGGGTGGCCGTTCTATCTCCCATCCATAGATAAGGGTCCCCCTTCCCCTCCGTCTGGTACGACACGACTGCTGCTGGGATAGCGGTCGTGACAGTATATCTGGCCTTTAAAAAAAAAAAAAAAAAAAAAAAGTGATATTTCTTTATTTTTTTTTTGCTTGCTGTTTTGCTTTGTATTTTTTCTGTTCCACTATGGATCCAGTTACGGTTTTGGCGAAAGAATTACAGGGGTTATCCCTTGAAGTGGCAGGATTAAAAGCAACAGTGCTGCAGCAGCAGCAGCAATCCTTGGGTTCCACCGTTGCTACGGGAAACCAAGGTACTCCTGAGCCAAAAGTGGTTTTACCTGATAGGTTCTCAGGAGGGAGAGACCAATTTGTAACCTTCAGAGAAGCTTGTAAATTGTTCTTCAGGTTACGCCCTAGATCCTCTGGCGGCGAGGAACAACGGGTGGGCATTGTAATTTCTCTCCTGCAAGGAGATCCGCAGGCTTGGGCTTTCTCCCTACCATCAGACTCTCCGGCCTTACGATCAGTGGAGGAGTTTTTTGAAGCCCTGGGTCTCGTATATGATGACCCGGACAGGGTCTCACTGGCTGAGTCTAAGCTACGTGGACTTCGGCAAGAGAACCGGTCTGCTGAACTATATTGTTTCGAATTCCGTAGGTGGGCTACTGATACATTATGGAACGACTCGGCCCTTAGGAGTCAGTTCTGCCAGGGGTTATCTGAAAAATTAAAAGACGCGCTGGCGGTATACGAGGTCCCTGGGTCTCTTGAGGCTGCTATGTCTCTGTCTATAAGAATCGACAGACGACTCAAGGAGAGACTATTAAATTCTACAGAGGCCTCTATAGGGCAGGGATCGGTTTGTTATGATCCAGTCGAACCAATGCAAATGGGGGGCGCCACTAGACGGGTGAATCCTCCGAAGGTCCGCCGTAGGTCAGAGGTTTGTTATCGTTGTGGGGGGAGGGGTCATTTTGTAAAGGTATGTCCCTCAGAACCCAAGAGCCGCCGGAAAACTAGAGTCCCCAGATTGTGCGGAGGATAACAGTCTGGGCGTATTCGTTTCCTCCATACGCATGTCTCAGTTTTTGTTGTCCGCTACCGTTGAGGCTGGCAATAAGACTGAGATCTGTTCCGTCTTTTTGGACAGTGGGGCGGGGGTCAACTTGGTGGATTCACGGTTTGCTCAGGCTCTGGGTTTTACTCCAGAACCGGTACGCAGAACTATTCCTGTTTTTGCCATCGACTCCTCCCCTCTTACTCAGAGAGAGTTAACTCAGATCATCCATAACATCCATCTGCAGGTAGGGGACCTCCATAAAGAGCATATCTCTTGTTATGTCCTGGACGGTCTTCCGGCTCCTATGGTATTGGGGCTTCCCTGGCTGGTGACTCACAATCCAGTGGTGGATTGGCAGGCCGGGGAGATTGTGGAGTGGAGTGAACATTGTAAGGACAACTGCTTGAGTAGTAGGTGCTCTACACTCTCTGTAACATCTCTACTTGCCTTTCTGTCAGATTTTATGGATGTGTTGTCAGGGGTTACCACCTCATCGTCCATATGATTGCCCAATTAACCTATTACCTGGGGCAAAACTACCTAAAACCCGGTTATATAATCTTTCCGGCCCGGAGAGGAAGGCTATGCAAGATTATATCTCGGAGAGTTTGGCTAAGGGACACATCAGACCCTCTTCTTCACCCGTGGCTGCAGGGTTCTTTTTCGTTAAAAAGAAAGATGGGGGCCTGCGTCCTTGCCTGGATTTCCGGGAGTTAAACCGGATAACTATCCGAGATCCCTATCCTCTTCCTCTCATTCCCGACCTCTTTAATCAGGTTGCTGGTGCTAAATGGTTCTCCAAGATGGATCTCAGAGGAGCCTATAACCTGGTTCGCATCAAAGAGGAGGATGAGTGGAAGACTGCTTTTAATACTCCAGAAGGGCATTATGAAAATCTGGTTATGCCTTTTGGTCTTACTAATGCGCCTGCGGTGTTCCAACATTTTGTCAACTATATTTTTAGTCACCTTATCGGGAGATTTGTTGTGATATATCTTGATGTCTACTGGTCTATTCTCCAGATCTGGATACACATAAGATCCATGTGAGACAAGTGCTGCAGATATTAAGGGCCAACCAATTCTTTGCTAAATTAGAGAAATGTGTGTTCGCCGTAAAAAAACTGCCATTTCTGGGGTATGTGTTGTCAGATTCAGGTTTCCGCATGGATCCAGAGAAAGTCCGGGCGATTATGGACTGGGATCTGCCTGAGAACCTGAAGGCATTGCAACGCTTCCTGAGGTTTGCCAATTTTTATAGAAAGTTTATAAAGAACTATTCTTTGGTGGTCAAACCACTGACGGACATGACCCGAAAGGGATCCAATTTTTCCAAATGGTCACATGCAGCCAAAACTGCCTTTACATCTCTGAAGGAGAGATTCACCTCAGCCCCTATTCTCGTACAGCCAGATGTATCGCTTCCTTTTATTGTAGAGGTTGACGCATCAGAGGTGGGGGTGGGAGCGGTACTATCTCAGGGCCCGTCCCCTGGTGAATGGCGTCTGTGTGCTTTCTTTTCGAAGAAATTGTCTACTGCAGAAAGGAACTATGATATTGGCAACAGGGAACTTTTGGCTATTAAGTTGGCTTTTGAGGAGGGGCGTCATTTTTTGGAGGGGGCGGTTCATCCCGTCACAGTGATTACTGATTACAAAAACGTATTATATCTGGAGTCTGCTAAACGTCTTACCCCTAGACAGGCTCGGTGGTCGTTATTTTTTACTAGGTTTAATTTTGTAATAACCTATCGCCCTGGAGGGGGTGATGTTGATGTACCAGAGCCTATTTTGCAAAAGGGGGTGGTGGTCTCTGCATTACACTCAGGTTTAGAGGGGAGGGTGTTGGAAGCTCAGGGGGACGCCCCGGCCTCCTGCCCCTCGGGTAAACTGTTTGTGCCAGAAAATTTACGCCTGGAGATACTAAAAGAACACCATAACTCCACACTGGCAGGACACCCAGGTAGTAGGGCAACCTCTGAATTAGTGTCTCGTTGGTTCTGGTGGCCTAAGTGGCGCCAGGAGGTGTTGAATTTTGTGTCTGCATGTGCTACCTGTGCTCGTTCTAAGGTAGATCATACTCGTCCGGCAGGGCGTCTTTTACCTCTGGCCATCCCCAACAGGCCTTGGACGCACCTATCAATCGATTTCATTACGGATCTACCAGTATCAGCGGGGAAGACTGTTATTCTTGTAGTTGTTGACAGATTCAGTAAAATGGTGCACTTTATTGCTCTTACCGCATTGCCTAATGCTAACACACTGGCTCAGGTTTTTATTGACCACATCGTGAAGCTTCACGGGGTCCCTTCCGATATTGTTTCGGATCGTGGTACCCAATTTGTTTCTAAATTTTGGAAAGCTTTTTGTTCTCGTTTAGGGGTTCATCTGTCGTTTTCTTCATCTTTCCAGCCACAGTCCAACGGTCAGACTGAACGTACCAATCAAAACCTAGAGACATATTTGAGATGCTTTGTTTCCGAAAATCAGGAGGAGTGGTCATCTTATTTACCATTAGCCGAGTTTGCCATTAATAATCGTCGTCAAGAATCCACCGATAAGTCACCATTTTTTGGTGCGTATGGTTTCCATCCTCAGTTTTGTACGTTTAGTGAGGGGGTCCCTCTGGGATTCCCGAGGAGGAACGATTTGCGTCTTCACTTTCATCAGTGTGGCAGAGTGTGCAAGAAAGTTTGAAGAGAATTGGTGGTAGATACAAACGTGTGGCTGATAAGAAGCGCTCTGAAGGTCCGGACCTTGGGGTGAATGACTTGGTGTGGTTGTCTACCAGAAATATCAAGTTGAAGGTTCCCTCGTGGAAATTAGGTCCGAGATTTATTGGTCCTTATAGGGTAATTAAGATCATTAACCCGGTGGCTTTTCGTCTGGAGCTACCTCAGACTCTAAGGATCCATAATGTCTTCCACAGGTCTCTGCTTAAGAGATATGTAGAACCTCCTGAACCATTGCCATTACCGCCTCCACCGGTGGTTGTTGATGGCAGTCTTGAGTTTCAGGTAGAAAAGATTGTTGATTCACGATATGTTCCCCGCTCTCTTCAGTACCTGGTGCACTGGAAATGTTATGGTTCCGAAGAGAGAATGTGGGTGCCAGCATCATAGATAAAGGCGGACAGACTCATTCAGGTTTTCATAGGTCCCATCCGGAGAGGCCTGGTCTTGAGGGTCCGGTGGCCCTTCGTAGAAAGGGGGGTACTGTCACGGTTGTGACTGATCCAGACAGGTCTGGGAGGAGAAGGTCGCAGCGACTTGCTGCTCGCGATAGCTTGTGAGTTTGCTCTGTGGTTCAGGGTATGTCATCCGGGTTTTGTCTTGTGAACCTTTTTGTCCTGACTGGGAGTTTGTAGGCATCCTTCTCAGGTGAGTCCTGTCTGCCACTCCCAGCTACTATATTAGTTTCAGTTTCACTTGCAGTCATTGCCAGATATAGTCCTTACTTCCAGTGCTTTTCTGACCTTTGAAGGAGATCGTTTGATGGTATTGCTGTGGAGCTCTTGTCTGGTGTGGACTGTCGTGTTTGGGATCACCTTCTCTGCTCGTGACTGGATAAGTCTATCTCTGTTATAGATTGTTTGTTTGTTGCTGTCTTCCCCTGTTGTTCTTCTAGACATGAGTGATGGTGACTAGTGCTCCCATCTGCCTTTCCCCAGTCTAGTCTTGCTAGAATGACTGAGGGTTTAGGCATCCTGCTCGCCGCACGGGTTCACATCCCGTCTAGGGTATCAGGGCAGACAGGTGCCAGCTTAGGGTTAGTCAGGGGTGGCCGTTCTATCTCCCATCCATAGATAAGGGTCCCCTTTCCCCTCCGTCTGGTACGACACGACTGCTGCTGGGATATCGGTCGTGACACAGGGAGGAGGAATGATGAAGCAGAGAGCGGACGGCCGGCTCTTGCTTCATCATTACAGGCAGCTGTTTATACTTCCTATGAACGCAGGGACAGCAGCCAGAAAGCGGGACATACCTCCCCCATACCGGGACCGCCGGACAGCCACTGCAATAAGGGACTGTCCTGCCAGATCCAAGACAGTTGGGAGGAATGCCATAGAACTTTCCCAGTGTTTTGAAGGAACTGTCTAGAAAATTCTCTTGTACCAACACTGTCAGGGATGATAGCTAGAGGCTCAGTAAGACTAATGTAAAGAGAACCTATAAAACACTACAAGTAGCAAGATCCATCACTAGGAATGAAAGTCTACAACGTACCCAATGTCTTGTTAATGTGCTTGCTGTTGGCCATAAGTGTGTCTTGCAAGTTCCCTGCAACATAAAACAAAATATGAGCACACAGCTAGCGAGTATGGCAATGAATAGAGAACTGGTACAGTGAACCGCTTCTGAGTAGACCACCCCGATCAAGGTCAGATTTTATTTTGATAAATTTGCAATTTATTATATCCTATGTACTGTATATTGCCTTCTTCTTAACATACCACCCCTCAAGGCAATGGCAGATTATAATATGGGCGTTTGGGCGGCTCAGATACTTGATACAAATTGTGGTTTGATCACAACCACAGCAAAACTGCTTTGTGCAATGATCTCTGGCCCGTGACTTAAAGGGCATCTTTCTATTAGCAGCTAAAGATATCTGTGTTGGTCCTATGTTCATATGGTATGTGCCCGCATTGCTGTGAAAAATGATGGGGATATTGCCATTACTCCTTGAAGCTCTGCCTTCTCTGCAACTGATGCGCCCTTTGATTGACAGGGCCAGGCAGTGAAAACGTGATCACATGTGGCCCTGTCAATCAAAGTGCAGAGGTGGAGCAGTTGCAGAGAGAGCAGAGCCTCTAGGAGTAATGGTTACGCCCCCGTTGCTCCTACAGGCTAATTTGCATACATTAAAACTTTATTTTTCTCTGCAATGCGGGCACATATGAACATGGGACCAACACTAATGCCTTCAGCTGCCAAGTGCACATGTAGCAGGTCAGCCAGTGTCATAGGTACAAATTTGCTGACAGATGCCCTTTAAAAGACTGTGCACTATTACAGCTGTTTTTAGCATGTCATGCCAAAATTGCAACAAAACTGCTTTGTGCAACTTCTGAAGGTCCTTAACATGTAATTGTCATTTTCAGTAATGTATTTTATTAGTGAAAGATTTTCTTTGTACTAGGAAACAGCATGCAAAGAGTCTTCTAAACATCACTTTAACTGAGCATTGCTATAGAGAGTCTGTCTTTAGTTCTACCGAGCACTGAAGACCCTTCCAGCTTGTCTCTTGTCACTACCCAAGTCCCTGACTATGTTCATGTGCCCTGTTACTGCCCATCACCCTGCAGTCTTCAGTGCTCAGTAGAACTGAAGACAGACCCTCTTTAGGTCAAAGACTGTGGACTGATTAATTTCTTCAGATATCTTTACAGTGGTCGGTGCTTACACAGAACTCCAAATCTCCTGCGTAGAGATACAGGTAAATGGAAAAAAAAAAAAAAAAACCTTCAGCCACCACTAGTGGGAGCTTACCATATACTGTATATGCATTAAACGTATGGTGACTGCAAGCAACCACGAAAAACGCTTGGACAACTATAAAGATATTGGACTTGTTTAGGTTAACATAAACCAAATGGTATTAAAGTCTGTGACATTTACCATATGATATGTCTACCTGAATCAGAGTAAAGGAAAAATCATACGGACATTGGCTTACCCATCGTATTGCTGAGATTGGCCACTTTAGTCTTTAGATCGCCCTGCTCCTCCTCAGAATTCTTCTGGAAATCTGAAGGTGGAGATATTAGAGTATTGCTGAAATAACTGGACTGGGATATGCTATGACTATGGTATACTATACTGTTATGCTATGTCCGTCATATACTATCTGTATCATACGCTATGACAATGGTATACAAGGTGGGCCACAAAAAAAACAGAAGCGTGTTTCCCTTGGGTGGTTTACACAGGATAATGGAAGAATGACGTACTTACTCATTATGAAGTGGTTTCCGCCAGCGGTTATACAAAGCTGTGCCACCTTATCATGTTGAGGAACACCACATGACATATTCTAGAGATAATGTGGGCACTGTCTGGGGATCACTTTTATAAATCCTTTCCTTCAGGTAACCCCACAGATAAAAGTTGCACACCGTTAGGTCTGAGGAACAAGGTGGCCTCAACCTTTTTCTCACACATGTGACATATGGCAAATGCCTTGTCTTGCTGAAAGAAAGTATACTGCTTGATGACGGCTATGTTCACATTTCCATCAGAGACTATTGGGCACACAATCCATGTACCCATAGCCGTGCATCAAAAAACAATTTTTGGATCATGAAGTGGCTGTTGGTGCAGCCTGTGTGAATTTTCTGTGCGCCAGTACCTATTGTTCTGTGACAATAACACCCCCGGTTAGATGGAACCACTCTTCATGATGTATTACAATGGGTGCAAATGTCTTGCTACGAGCGACATGCTGTTCTGCTGACCTGCGCCTTCTGAGATAATTTTTTCTCGCCAATTCCCTCAAGCTTCTCATAATCTTCTACTAGATGACTGCAACAATGGCAGGTTTCTGAACATATGGTGTCCGGTTTTTTTGTTTAGTTTTTTGTGGTTGACCACAGATCCTCTGTGACCTACTTCTTCACCAAGTCATGTGGGTTAGCCACTTTCTAGACCTTCCAATAGGAAAATCAACCAGCAAAACAGCCGTGGGTTTCTTTGAATGAGCTTGTGTGTACAGATAGCCCTCCACTACAGTGCTCATTGTCCTGTATGTGGATGAGGCTCCTAAAAAAAGAATAGACCTCCTCTTGGACATTCAAAAGAGCTAGCAAATCTCCTAGGTGTCTCATGAAGGACTGTATACTCTTAGAAAGCAGTGCTCTATGTACCTTAATGCTATATCATCATCAGATCTCTGAGGCCCACGTATTTTAGGCCTACTGGCTAGTGTGAAAACTGAAGGATTTTAGGATTTTTTTTATATAGTGACATAGAATTTTTTTTTTTTAATTGCTTTCTGATTACATATTCCCTCTAACCTCTTCTCCCCTTCTCTCCATGTTTTGTCATTCCCAGTAATCAGGAATTTAACAAATGAAATATTTGTTTATTTTTAAGAAATGCCTGCAGTATAAATTTTATCTTCTGGGTTCATATGAATAGGATGATTTTCAATATGTATGGTTTCTCTTTATTTTACAAATTTTTCACAATAAAATACTTTTTATGGAAAAGTAAGCCAGCATTGATCTGGTGTAAAAAAGAGAAAAAATCCTTAACTTGCAAGATGTACCAAGAGGCTCCAAATCTATCACACAGTCACATCTGCCGGTCTCATTTTATGCTGTCTAAATTTTCAGCTTTTCATCATATTCCCGCTTTTTTGAAACAGTAAGTAGATATTTAAAGACAAGGGGAAGGCCACATTATATGTTCCATGTTATCGCCCATAGCATGCCTTCCAACCTTTGAAACAAAGGTAGGGGACACTATGTGCGGCAAATTTTTTCCACATAACTAAACACCTAATCCTAACCAGTCCCCTAAATGCCCCCACATAGTAATTATTCCCCCTTTATGCCACCACACAGTAGTTATGCCAGCATTGTGCTCCCTTCACAGTAGTTATGGCCAGATATGTGACCCTCACAGTAGGTATGCTCATATATGTGCCCCCTGACAGTAGCAATGCTCAGATATTTGCCCCCACTCATTGGTTATGGCCAGATAGGTACCCCCTCACAGTAGCTATACCCAGATATGTGCCCCCTCTCAGTAGTTATGCCCAGATATGTGCTCCCTCACAGCAGTTATGCCCTGATTTTTGCCCTCTCACAGTAGTTAGGGCCAGATATGTGTCCCCTCTCACTAGTTATGCACAGATAGGTGCCCCGTCACAGTAGTCATGCCCAGATATGTGCCCCTTATAATAGTATGCCCAGTTATGTGTCCCCTGACAGTAATTTGCCCAGTGAAGTGCCCCTGATAGTAATATGCCCAGTAAAGTGCCCCCTGACAGTAATATGCCAGTAAAGTGCCCCCTGATAGTAATATGCCCAGTAAAGTGCCCCCTGATAGCAATATGCCCAGTAAAGTGTCCCCTGACAGTAATATGGCCAGTAAAATGCCCCCTTCACAGGCAGTAGAAAATAAAACAGACTCCACATACTCACCTCCTTCCCGAGAAGCAGCAGGACACACAGAGCTTGTGGCCGGCCCCACCCCTGCCACGCCCCCAGCCCCACCCCTTACCCAGACCTGCAGTGTGGAGCGCCGGCAGGGTGTCACGACTGTGACTGATCCAGACAGGTCTGGGAGGAGAAGGTCGCAGCTACTCGCGATAGCTTGTGAGTTTGCTCTGTGGTTCAGGGTATGTCATCCGGGTTTTGCCTTGTGAACCTTTTTGTCCTGACTGGGAGTTTGTAGGCATCCTTCTCAGGTGAGTCCTGTCTGCCACTCCCAGCTACTATATTAGTTTCAGTTTCACTTGCAGTCATTGCCAGATATAGTCCTTACTTCCAGTGCTATTCTGACCTTTGAAGGAGATCGTTTGACGGTATTGCTGTGGAGCTCTTGTCTGGCGTGGACTGTCGTGTTTGGGATCACCTTCTCTGCTCGTGACTGGATAAGTCTATCTCTGTTATAGATTGCTTGTTTGTTGCTGTCTTCCCCTGTTGTTCTTCTAGACATGAGTGATGGTGACTAGTGCTCCCATCTGCCTTTTCCCAGTCTAGTCTTGCTAGGGTGACTGAGGGTTTAGGCATCCTGCTCGCCGCACGGGTTCACACCCCGTCTAGGGTATCAGGGCAGACAGGTGCCAGCTTAGGGTTAGTCAGGGGTGGCCGTTCTATCTCCCATCCATAGATAAGGGTCCCCCTTCCCCTCCGTCTGGTACGACACGACTGCTGCTGGGATAGCGGTCGTGACAGTATATCTGGCCTTTAAAAAAAAAAAAAAAGTGATATTTCTTTATTTATTTTTTTTGCTTGCTGTTTTGCTTTGTATTTTTTCTGTTCCACTATGGATCCGGTTACGGTTTTGGCAAAAGAATTACAGGGGTTATCCCTTGAAGTGGCAGGATTAAAAGCAACAGTGCTGCAGCAGCAGCAGCAGCAATCCTTGGGTTCCACCGTTGCTACGGGAAACCAAGGTACTCCTGAGCCAAAAGTGGTTTTACCTGATAGGTTCTCAGGAGGGAGTGACCAATTTGTAACCTTCAGAGAAGCTTGTAAATTGTTCTTCAGGTTACGCCCTAGATCCTCTGGCGGCGAGGAACAACGGGTGGGCATTGTAATTTCTCTCCTGCAAGGAGATCCGCAGGCTTGGGCTTTCTCCCTACCATCAGACTCTCCGGCCTTACGATCAGTGGAGGAGTTTTTTGAAGCCCTGGGTCTCGTATATGATGACCCGGACAGGGTCTCACTGGCTGAGTCTAAGCTAAGTGGACTTCGGCAAGAGAACCGGTCTGCTGAACTATATTGTTCCGAATTCCGTAGGTGGACTACTGATATATTATGGAACGACTCTGCCCTTAGGAGTCAGTTCTGCCAGGGGTTGTCTGAAAAATTAAAAGACGCGCTGGCGGTATACGAGGTCCCTGGGTCTCTTGAGGCTGCTATGTCTCTGTCTATAAGAATCGACAGACGACTCAAGGAGAGACTATTAAATTCTACAGAGGCCTCTATAGGGCAGGGATCGGTTTGTTATGATCCAGTCGAAAGGTATGTCCCTCAGAACCCAAGAGAACAAACAAAGGAGCCGCCGGAAAACTATAGTCCCCAGATTGTGCGGAGGATAACAGTCTGGGCGTATTCGTTTCCTCCATACGCATGTCTCAGTTTTTGTTGTCCGCTACCGTTGAGGCTGGCAATAAGACTGAGATCTGTTCCGTCTTTTTGGACAGTGGGGCGGGGGTCAACTTGGTGGATTCACGGTTTGCTCAGGCTCTGGGTTTTACTCCAGAACCGGTACGCAGAACTATTCCTGTTTTTGCCATCGACTCCTCCCCTCTTACTCAGAGAGAGTTAACTCAGATCATCCATAACATCCATCTGCAGGTAGGGGACCTCCATAAAGAGCATATCTCTTGTTATGTCCTGGACGGTCTTCCGGCTCCTATGGTATTGGGGCTTCCCTGGCTGGTGACTCACAATCCAGTGGTGGATTGGCAGGCCGGGGAGATTGTGGAGTGGAGTGAACATTGTAAGGACAACTGCTTGAGTAGTAGGTGCTCTACACTCTCTGTAACATCTCTACTTGCCTTTCTGTCAGATTTTATGGATGTGTTCTCTGAGAAGGGTTGTCAGGGGTTACCACCTCATCGTCCATATGATTGCCCAATTAACCTATTACCTGGGGCAAAACTACCTAAAACCCGGTTATATAATCTTTCCGGCCCGGAGAGGAAGGCTATGCAAGATTATATCTCGGAGAGTTTGGCTAAGGGACACATCAGACCCTCTTCTTCACCCGTGGCTGCAGGGTTCTTTTTCGTTAAAAAGAAAGATGGGGGCCTGCGTCCTTGCCTGGATTTCCGGGAGTTAAACCGGATAACTATCCGAGATCCCTATCCTCTTCCTCTCATTCCCGACCTCTTTAATCAGGTTGCTGGTGCTAAATGGTTCTCCAAGATGGATCTCAGAGGAGCCTATAACCTGGTTCGCATCAAAGAGGGGGATGAGTGGAAGACTGCTTTTAATACTCCAGAAGGGCATTATAAAAATCTGGTTATGCCTTTTGGTCTTACTAATGCGCCTGCGGTGTTCCAACATTTTGTCAACTATATTTTTAGTCACCTTATCGGGAGATTTGTTGTGATATATCTTGATGACATCCTGGTCTATTCTCCAGATCTGGATACACATAAGATCCATGTGAGACAAGTGTTGCAGATATTAAGGGCCAACAAATTCTTTGCTAAATTAGAGAAATGTGTGTTCGCCGTAAAAAAACTGCCATTTCTGGGGTATGTGTTGTCAGATTCAGGTTTCCGCATGGATCCAGAGAAAGTCCGGGCGATTATGGACTGGGATCTGCCTGAGAACCTGAAGGCATTGCAACGCTTCCTGGGGTTTGCCAATTTTTATAGAAAGTTTATAAAGAACTATTCTTTGGTGGTCAAACCACTGACGGACATGACCCGAAAGGGATCCAATTTTTCCAAATGGTCACATGCAGCCAAAACTGCCTTTACATCTCTGAAGGAGAGATTCACCTCAGCCCCTATTCTCGTACAGCCAGATGTATCGCTTCCTTTTATTGTAGAGGTTGACGCATCAGAGGTGGGGGTGGGAGCGGTACTATCTCAGGGCCCGTCCCCTGGTGAATGGCGTCTGTGTGCTTTCTTTTCGAAGAAATTGTCTACTGCAGAAAGGAACTATGATATTGGCAACAGGGAACTTTTGGCTATTAAGTTGGCTTTTGAGGAGTGGCGTCATTTTTTGGAGGGGGCGGTTCATCCCGTCACGGTGATTACTGATTACAAAAACGTATTATATCTGGAGTCTGCTAAACGTCTTACCCCTAGACAGGCTCGGTGGTCGTTATTTTTTACTAGGTTTAATTTTGTAATAACCTATCGCCCTGGAGGGGGTGATGTTGATGTACCAGAGCCTATTTTGCAAAAGGGGGTGGTGGTCTCTGCATTACACTCAGGTTTAGAGGGGAGGGTGTTGGAAGCTCAGGGGGATGCCCCGGCCTCCTGCCCCTCGGGTAAACTGTTTGTGCCAGAAAATTTACGCCTGGAGATACTAAAAGAACACCATAACTCCACACTGGCAGGACACCCAGGTAGTAGGGCAACCTCTGAATTAGTGTATCGTTGGTTCTGGTGGCCTAAGTGGCGCCAGGAGGTGTTGAATTTTGTGTCTGCATGTGCTACCTGTGCTCGTTCTAAGGTAGATCATACTCGTCCGGCAGGGCGTCTTTTACCTCTGGCCATCCCCAACAGGCCTTGGACGCACCTATCAATGGATTTCATTACGGATCTACCAGTATCAGCGGGGAAGACTGTTATTCTTGTAGTTGTTGACAGATTCAGTAAAATGGTGCACTTTATTGCTCTTACCGCATTGCCTAATGCTAACACACTGGCTCAGGTTTTTATTGACCACATCGTGAAGCTTCACGGGGTCCCTTCCGATATTGTTTCGGATCGTGGTACCCAATTTGTTTCTAAATTTTGGAAAGCTTTTTGTTCTCGTTTAGGGGTTCATCTGTCGTTTTCTTCATCTTTCCAGCCACAGTCCAACGGTCAGACTGAACGTACCAATCAAAACCTAGAGACATATTTGAGATGCTTTGTTTCCGAAAATCAGAAGGAGTGGTCATCTTATTTACCATTAGCCGAGTTTGCCATTAATAATCGTCGTCAAGAATCCACCGATAAGTCACCATTTTTTGGTGCGTATGGTTTCCATCCTCAGTTTTGTACGTTTAGTGAGGGGGGGCCCTCTGGGATTCCCGAGGAGGAATGATTTGCGTCTTCACTTTCATCAGTGTGGCAGAGTGTGCAAGAAAGTTTGAAGAGAATTGGTGGTAGATACAAACGTGTGGCTGATAAGAAGCGCTCTGAAGGTCCGGACCTTGGGGTGAATGACTTGGTGTGGTTGTCTACCAGAAATATCAAGTTGAAGGTTCCCTCGTGGAAATTAGGTCCGAGATTTATTGGTCCTTATAGGGTAATTAAGATCATTAACCCGGTGGCTTTTCGTCTGGAGCTACCTCAGACTCTAAGGATCCATAATGTCTTCCACAGGTCTCTGCTTAAGAGATATGTAGAACCTCCTGAACCATTGCCATTACCGCCTCCACCGGTGGTTGTTGATGGCAGTCTTGAGTTTCAGGTAGAAAAGATTGTTGATTCACGATATGTTCCCCGCTCTCTTCAGTACCTGGTGCACTGGAAAGGTTATGGTTCCGAAGAGAGAATGTGGGTGCCAGCATCAGAGATAAAGGCGGACAGACTCATTCGGGTTTTTCATAGGTCCCATCCGGAGAGGCCTGGTCTTGAGGGTCCGGTGGCCCCTCGTAGAAAGGGGGGTACTGTCACGGTTGTGACTGATCCAGACAGGTCTGGGAGGAGAAGGTCGCAGCGACTTGCTGCTCGCGATAGCTTGTGGGTTTGATCTGTGGTTCAGGGTATGTCATCCGGGTTTTGTCTTGTGAAACTTTTTGTCCTGACTGGGAGTTTGTAGGCATCCTTCTCAGGTGAGTCCTGTCTGCCACTCCCAGCTACTATATTCGTTTCAGTTTCACTTGCAGTCATTGCCAGATATAGTCCTTACTTCCAGTGCTTTTCTGACCTTTGAAGGAGATGGTTTGACGGTATTGCTGTGGAGCTCTTGTCTGGCGTGGACTGTCGTGTTTGGGATCACCTTCTCTGCTCGTGACTGGATAAGTCTATCTCTGTTATAGATTCTTTGTTTGTTGCTGTCTTCCCCTGTTGTTCTTCTAGACATGAGTGATGGTGACTAGTGCTCCCATCTGCCTTTCCCCAGTCTAGTCTTGCTAGGGTGACTGAGGGTTTAGGCATCCTGCTCGCCGCACGGGTTCACACCCCGTCTAGGGTATCAGGGCAGACAGGTGCCAGCTTAGGGTTAGTCAGGGGTGGCCGTTCTATCTCCCATCCATAGATAAGGGTCCCCTTTCCCCTCCGTCTGGTACGACACGACTGCTGCTGGGATATCGGTCGTGACACAGGGAGGAGGAATGATGAAGCAGAGAGCGGACGGCTGGCTCTTGCTTCATCATTACAGGCAGCTGTTTATACTTCCTATGAACGCAGGGACAGCAGCCAGAAAGCGGGACATACCTCCCCCATACCGGGACCGCCGGACAGCCACTGCAATAAGGGACTGTCCTGCCAGATCCAAGACAGTTGGGAGGAATGCCATAGAACTTTCCCAGTGTTTTGAAGGAACTGTCTAGAAAATTCTCTTGTACCAACACTGTCAGGGATGATAGCTAGAGGCTCAGTAAGACTAATGTAAAGAGAACCTATAAAACACTACAAGTAGCAAGATCCATCACTAGAAATGAAAGTCTACAACGTACCCAATGTCTTGTTAATGTGCCTGCTGTTGGCCATAAGTGTGTCTTGCAAGTTCCCTGCAACATAAAACAAAATATGAGCACACAGCTAGCGAGTATGGCAATGAATAGAGAACTGGTACAGTGAACCGCTTCTGAGTAGACCACCCCGATCAAGGTCAGATTTTATTTTGATAAATTAGCAATTTATTATATCCTATGTACTGTATATTGCCTTCTTCTTAACATACCACCCCTCAAGGCAATGGCAGATTATAATATGGGCGTTTGGGCGGCTCAGATACTTGATACAAATTGTGGTTTGATCACAACCACAGCAAAACTGCTTTGTGCAATGATCTATGGCCCGTGACTTAAAGGGCATCTTTCTATTAGCAGCTAAAGATATCTGTGTTGGTCCTATGTTCATACGGTATGTGCCCGCATTGCTGTGAAAAATGATGGGGATATTGCCATTACTCCTTGAAGCTCTGCTCTCTCTGCAACTGATGCGCCCTTTGATTGACAGGGCCAGGCAGTGAAAACATGATCACATGTGGCCCTGTCAATCAAAGTGCAGAGGTGGAGCAGTTGCAGAGAGAGCAGAGCCTCTAGGAGTAATGGTAACGCCCCCGTTGCTCCTAGAGGCTAATTTGCATACATTAAAACTTAATTTTTCTCTGCAATGCAGGCACATATGAACATGGGACCAACACTAATGCCTTAAGCTGCCAAGTGTACATGTAGCAGGTCAGCCAGTGTCATAGGTACAAATCTGCTGACAGATGCCCTTTAAAAGACTGTGCACTATTACAGCTGTTTTTAGCATAAGTCATGCCAAAATTGCAACAAAACTGCTTTGTGCAACTTCTGAAGGTCCTTAACATGTAATTGTCATTTTCAGTAATGTAATTTATTAGTGAAAGATTTTCTTTGTACTAGGAAACAGCATGCAAAGAGTCTTCTAAACATCACTTTAACTGAGCATTGCTATAGAGAGTCTGTCTTTAGTTCTACCGAGCACTGAAGACCCTTCCAGCTTGTCTCTTGTCACTACCCAAGTCCCTGACTATGTTCATGTGCCCTGTTACTGCCCATCACCCTGCAGTCTTCAGTGCTCAGTAGAACTGAAGACAGACCCTCTTTAGGTCAAAGACTGTGGACTGATTAATTTCTTCAGATATCTTTACAGTGGTCGGTGCTTACACAGAACTCCAAATCTCCTGCGTAGAGATAGAGGTAAATGGAAAAAAAAAAAAAAAACCTTCAGCCACCACTAGTGGGAGCTTACCACATACTGTATATGCATTAAACGTATGGTGACTGCAAGCAACCACGAAAAACGCTTGGACAACTATAAAAATATTGGACTTGTTTAGGTTAACATAAACCAAATGGTATTAAAGTCTGTGACATTTACCATACGATATGTCTACCTGAATCAGAGTAAAGGAAAAATCATACGGACATTGGCTTACCCATCGTATTGCTGAGATTGGCCACTTTAGTCTTTAGATCGCCCTGCTCCTCCTCAAAATTCTTCTGGAAATCTGAAGGTGGAGATATTAGAGTATTGCTGAAATAACTGGACTGGGATATGCTATGACTATGGTATACTATACTGTTATGCTATGTCCGTCATATACTATCTGTATCATACGCTATGACAATGGTATACAAGGTGGGCCACAAAAAAAACAGAAGCGTGTTTCCCTTGGGTGGTTTACACAGGATAATGGAAGAATGACGTACTTACTCATTATGAAGTGGTTTCCGCCAGCGGTTATACAAAGCTGTGCCACCTTATCATGTTGAGGAACACCACATGACATATTCTAGAGATAATGTGGGCACCGTCTGGGGATCACTTTTATAAATCCTTTCCTTCAGGTAACCCCACAGATAAAAGTTGCACACCGTTAGGTCTGAGGAACAAGGTGGCCTCAACCTTTTTCTCACACATGTGACATATGGCAAATGCCTTGTCTTGCTGAAAGAAAGTATACTGCTTGATGACGGCTATGTTCACATTTCCATCAGAGACTATTGGGCACACAATCCATGTACCCATAGCCGTGCATCAAAAAACAATTTTTGGATCATGAAGTGGCTGTTGGTGCAGCCTGTGTGAATTTTCTGTGCGCCAGTACCTATTGTTCTGTGGCAATAACACCCCCGGTTAGATGGAACCACTATTCATGATGTATTACAATGGGTGCAAATGTCTTGCTACGAGCGACATGCTGTTCTGCTGACCTGCGCCTTCTGAGATAATTTTTTCTCGCCAATTCCCTCAAGCTTCTCATAATCTTCTACTAGATGACTGCAACAATGGCAGGTTTCTGAACATATGGTGTCCGGTTTCTTTTTTTTTTTGTGGTTGACCACAGATCCTCTGTGACCTACTTCTTCACCAAGTCACGTGGGTTAGCCACTTTCTAGACCTTCCAATGGGAAATCAACCAGCAAAACAGCCGTGGGTTTCTTTGAATGAGCTTGTGTGTACAGATAGCCCTCCACTACAGTGCTCATTGTCCTGTATGTGGATGAGGCTCCTAAAAAAAGAATAGACCTCCTCTTGGACATTCAAAAGAGCTAGCAGATCTCCTAGGTGTCTCATGAAGGACTGTATACTCTTAGAAAGCAGTGCTCTATGTACCTTAATGCTATATCATCATCAGATCTCTGAGGCCCACGTATTTTAGGCCTACTGGCTAGTGTGAAAACTGAAGGATTTTAGGATTTTTTTTTTATATAGTGACATAGAATTTTTTTTTTTTTAATTGCTTTCTGATTACATATTCCCTCTAACCTCTTGTCCCATTCTCTCCATGTTTTGTCATTCCCAGTAATCAGGAATTTAACAAATGAAATATTTGTTTATTTTTAAGAAATGCCTGCAGTATAAATTTTATCTTCTGGGTTCATATGAATAGGATGATTTTCAATATGTATAGTTTCTCCCCAAAAAGCTCTCAGCTCCTTAACAAACAATCTATGGAATTCACACTTAATAGACACATGGCGAACACTACACCCTGAGGCCTCGGAATATACCGTACTTTCTATTCTTATGCCCACAACTCATATCAACGCCTGGACTACTTATTTATCACTAAAAATCACATTGGGCTATGCTCTGAGGCAGAGATGGGATCTATCCTATGGTCAGATCATGCTCCGATTTACTTATCAGTGTCGGCACCTCAACAAAGGAATTACAACAAACCTTGTCGGCTGAATGAATCCCTACTGGGGACCCCAGAGACCAAAGAGCGACTTCAACTTCTATTAGAGGAATACTTTAATTTAAATAACACTCAAGATATATCACCTCAGATTCTCTGGGATGCCCACAAGGTTTTTATCAGAGGCCAATGTATTAACTTAAGTTCCTATCTTAAAAAGAAACGGGAAAAACAACTGGAATTACTATATGAACAAATGAAAAAATTAGAGGGTTTACATAAGAGTTCACTTCTTAGTTCACATCTAGAGGAACTTAATAAACTTAGAACATCTCTCAAAAATCTTTTAAACACAGCCTCAGCTAAATATTACTTGCATTCCCAACAGAAGGTATTTGCCCACGGCGATAAAGCTTCGAAGTATGTCACCCAGAGAATCAAAAACAGAAAACTAGACAACTATGTTCATAAACTAAAAGAGGCTTCAGGATCCCTGATCTTCGACCCCTCAAAAATTGCATCCCAATTTAGGAACTATTATGAAGCCCTATACAATTTAGACCCCCCCCCCCCCCCAACCGACCACGAACGCCACCCAAAGTAGAAACCCTGGCAATACTTTTCTGAAAGATCTCTCACTCTCAAAACTGTCAGAAGAAGCCAGAACATCCCTCCAAGCCCCATTCACCAAAGATGAACTGAGAGAAGTCATAATGAACTCACCTAAAGGGAAAAGCCCAGGTCCAGACGGGCTCACAACCCCTTATTATTTAGCCTTCCTCGATACTTTGATCCCACATATGCTTCCAATATACAATGCGTCCCTAGAGAACAAACCTCTTTCGGCTGATATGACAAAGGCAAATATCATCCTTATCCCAAAAGAAGGCAAAGACCATACTCAGTGCCCAAACTTCAGGCCCATCTCTCTCCTTAACATAGATCTCAAGTTTCTCGCAAAGTTATTAGCCAATAGATTGGCAAAATTTCTCCCCTCGCTTATTCATAGGGACCAGGTTGGCTTTGTCAAAGGCAGAGAAGGTAAGGACAATACGGCTAGAGTCCTAAATATCTTACACTATGCAAAGACAAAATCGTTACGAGTGGCACTTCTCAGCACAGATGCCGAAAAAGCCTTTGACAGAGTCAACTGGTCCTTCATGAAGCAAGTCCTCATTTCCCAGAACTTTCCACACGCCTTTTTACATGCCATAGATGCCATGTACTTTAACGCCTCCGCTTCTATTTCAGTTAATAGCACAATGTCACGCCCGTTCAGAATAAAAAATGGCACTAGACAAGGGTGTCCACTGTCCCCCCTGCTATTTGTTCTGTCACTTGAACCCCTTCTTCAAAAAATCAAAAATGACTCTACTATCAAAGGCATAACCCTCGGAGATCAGGAACACAAAATTGCAGCCTTCGCGGATGACATGCTTGTTATGATCAGCAATCCAAAATCCGCGCTGCCTAGTATCTACCAACATTTGGAGAATTATGGAATTTGTTCCAACTTTAAAGTGAACCATAGTAAATCATTTATCATATGCTCAGGACTATCAACCTCAACAAAAAATAAACTAGCACAAACATCCCCCTTTAATTGGACAGCTCCTTTCCTGACATATTTGGGGGTCAAAATTAGCATAGATCCATCCCAATGGTTTGCTCTGAATTATGACCCTCTGTTATTGGAGATAACCAAGATAATTAAAAATCTCGAACTGCCAATTCTCTTGTGGTTTGGGAGGAAAAATATTTTGGCCTCATTTATTCTTCCGAAACTGACTTGCCTACAGCAGACTCTTTCTATTCAGCTCCCCTCCGTATTCTATAAAAAGGTAAGATCCCTTTTTAGCTCATTTATCTGGTTTAATAAAAAACCCAGACTGTCTTACAAGGCTTTGAATAGAGCAAAAAAATGGGGCGGCATTGCTCTTCCTGACCCCGAAATTTATGGTAAGGCTGTTCTTCTAGCCAGAGCAATAGACTGGTTGAGGGAACCCCCCAACAAGTCTTGGGTCTCTATGGAACAAGACTTGGTGGGTTACAACCTTAGAGCCTTCTTATTGTAACGCACCTAGTTGATCAGTTAGGATCTCAACTGCGGAAGCAATGGACCTCCACTATTATCCCACCACCCTTGTGTTTGGCTGTGGGATTCGCGGTTACTCAGTATGTACCCCAGGCGTCACTCTCAGTCTTAGGCGGAGAGTTTGGGGTAACAAAATCATTTACCGCTATCCATCTAATTAGTTTTACTGATGGTAAGGAGGGACTCTCAGAATTACAGGAGTCACGAGTTAGTATAAGCTTGTGCAACGTTCAGAGTTAGCATCTAGTATGCAATAGCTTCAGAGTTAGTATATAGCATATCCTCAGTTTAGTATATAGTATGCCATAGGTTCAAGGTTAGTATATAGCATGTCCTCAGTTTAGTATATAGTATGCCATAGGTTCAGAGTTAATATAGCATGTCCATAGTTTAGTATACACTAAGCAGTAGGTTCAGGGTTAGTATAGCATGTCCACAGTTTGATATATACTATGCAGTAGGTTCAGAGTTAGTATAGCATGTCCACAGTTTGATATATACTATGCAGTAGGTTCAGAGTTAGTATAGCATGTCCACAGTTTGATATATACTATGCAGTAGGTTCAGAGTTTGTATAGCATGTCCACAGTTTGGTATGTACTATGCAGTAGGTTCAGAGTTAGTATAGCATGTCCACAGTTTGGTATGTACTATGCAGTAGGTTCAGAGTTCCAGGACATTAATCAGAGCAGGTAACAGGCATATACTTGCGGTTAGTTGGTCCTGGCTAGATAGCCAGTGGCAAGAAGGAAGACAGTCCTTCACGATGTAGTTAGGCATCCAGGTTTGGATATGTGGACAGAGTCTTCAGATACCATGGAGCTAGCAGGGTGCGCACTCCATTAGTGGAACACCCTGCTTAGCACCTGTCTTCAATTTAAGGGCTGAATGGTAAGTGGGCGGAGTCACAGAAGGCCCGGCAGCCACTGCGTTCCACGCTGGAGCGCAAGCCAGCGTAACAACACAGGCGGTCGCTGCGTTCCACGCTGGAACGCAAGCCAGCGTATCATCGCAGACGGCCGGTGCGTTCCACGCTGGAGCGCAAACCAGCGTATCGTCACAGGGAGCCGCTGCGGTCCAGGCTGTATTGTTACACTTATTAGGTCACAGAACTGTTCAAACATTACCCCCATCAGCTTCCTCCTTAATAAGAGCAACATTTTCTGTCTGGAAGGGGCTCAACGATTCACAACATTGTATACCCTTTCCCTCCATAACCCTGCAAATTAGAGATATTGTGAATTTGGCACCTAAAGCTTTGCTGGATAGTGTGATAGGTTCACTTAAAAACTCCACAACTCGTGTAAGGGACATACTGAACGAATCCCATTCTTACTCCTTAATAGACCTGAAAACCAAACTTAGCTATAACCTCACAAATACCTCCCCTCTACTTTTCCTAAAGGCGTATCTTCAACAAAATATAACCTGTAAGGAGCTCTCACGCTCACCGGTCTGGCTAGAGAACCTCTTAGACAGTACACAATATCCAACCAGACTAATTTCCCAGTTATACGAGAAATTAAGAATGCCAAATGCCCTCTTTACCCCGGCGTATATTAGACTATGGGAAAGAGATCTGAATAAAACATTCTCCAGACAAGAAATAGATAAGATACTGATCTCTCCACATAGAGCATCAAGATGTGTTAGAATCCAAGAGAACTGTTATAAAGTAGTAACAAGGTGGTATAAAACGCCTGATAAAACCTTTCTATATTCTGCATCAGCGTCCGACACATGTTGGAGATGCTTAAAAGCCCGAGGATCCTTCATACACATTTGGTGGGATTGCCCTCCCTTAAAGGAATGGTGGAAACAGATATTTGTAATATGCAATAAAGTCTGTTCTTCTTCACTAGCACCTCAACCGGAGCTGGCTTTGTTAAACTTATTTCCTAAAACCAATGGAATCCTAAATAACGGCCTATATAAACAATTGATCAACGCAGCTAGATTCTTGATCCCGCTCCACTGGCTGTCACCTGAAGTCCCTTCTATTGAAAAATGGTGCTCCAGAGTAGACCAGGTATATAGGCTTGAGGAAATATCCAACTGGGAATGCAGAACTATTCAAAAATTTTGATCCAACTGGCTTGCTTGGGAATCATACAGAGGTTTCAAGAATGGGTAACCATCGGTAGTATTCAGGTAAATTGGGAATCTCCTATTTCTTCTCTCCCAATTCGCTCAATATAATCATGTCGCACACGTTCAAAGTGGTATATATATCCTCTGTCTGAGTAGCATAGTCCAAAAGTGAAGTTTCTCTCTTGGAATTTGGTCATCTGCTAGAACTCTCGCTACCTATTATTAGACCAATAATAGTCATATAAGTAAACATTGTGCTGTCTTATTTTCAGTCTACGATCATACATGTATCATACTAATGTTGATTGTTTAATTCTCATGTGGTACAGGGAGAAATGTCATAACTCTCCTCTGCGCCGTGTTTATTTGTATCCATGCTTTTACAAATAAAAATTTATACAACAAAAAAAATATGTATAGTTTCTCTTTATTTTACAAATTTTTCACAATAAAATACTTTTTATGGAAAAGTAAGCCAGCATTGATCTGGTGTAAAAAAGTGAAAAAATCCTTAACTTGCAAGATGTACCAAGAGGCTCCAAATCTATCACACAGTCACATCTGCCGGTCCCATTTTATGCTGTCTAAATTTTCAGCTTTTCATAATTTTCCTGCTTTTTTGAAACAGTAAGTATATATTTAAAGACAAGGGGAAGGCCACATTATATGTTCCATGTTATCGCCCATAGCATGCCTTCCAACCTTTGAAACAAAGGTAGAGGGACACTATGTGCGGCAAATTTTTTCCACATAACTAAACACCTAATCCTAACCAGTCCCCTAAATGCCCCCACATAGTAATTATTCCCCCTTTATGCCACCACACAGTAGTTATGCCAGTATTGTGCTCCCTTCACAGTAGTTATGGCCAGATATGTGACCCTCACAGTAGGTATGCTCATATATGTGCCCCCTGACCGTAGCAATGCTCAGATATTTGCCCCCTCTCAGTAGTTATGCCCAGATATGTGCTCCCTCACAGCAATTATGCCCTGATTTTTGCCCTCTCACAGTAGTTATGGCCAGATATGTGTCCCCTCTCACTAGTTATGGCCAGATAGGTGCCCCCTCACAGTAGCTATGCACAGATAGGTGCCCCGTCACAGTAGTCATGCCCAGATATGTGCCCCTTATAATAGTATGCCCAGTTATGTGTCCCCTGACAGTAATTTGCCCAGTAAAGTGCCCCCTGACAGTAATATGCCAGTAAAGTACCCCCTGACAGTAATATGCCAGTAAAGTGCCCCCTGATAGTAATATGCCCAGTAAAGTGCCCCCTGATAGCAATATGCCCAGTAAAGTGTCCCCTGACAGTAATATGGCCAGTAAAATGCCCCCTTCACAGGCAGTAGAAAATAAAATAAAACAGACTCCACATACTCACCTCCTTCCCCAGAAGCAGCAGGACACACGGAGCTTGTGGCCGGCCCCACCCCTGCCACGCCCCCAGCCCCACCCCTTACCCAGACCTGCAGTGTGGAGCGCCGGCAGGGAGGAGGAATGATGAAGCAGAGAGCGGACGGCCGGGTCTTGCTTCATCATTACAGGCAGCTGTTTATACTTCCTATGAACGCAGGAACAGCAGCCAGAAAGCAGGACATACCTCCCCCATACCGGGACCGCCGGACAGCCACTGCAATAAGGGACTGTCCTGCCAGATCCAAGACAGTTGGGAGGAATGCCATAGAACTTTCCCAGTGTTTTGAAGGAACTGTCTAGAAAATTCTCTTGTAACAACACTGTCAGGGATGATAGCTAGAGGCTCAGTAAGACTAATGTAAAGAGAACCTATAAAACACTACAAGTAGCAAGATCCATCACTAGGAATGAAAACAATAGTAATACATCTAAGTTTACAACGTACCCAATGTCTTGTTAGTGTGCTTGATGTTGGCCATAAGTGTGTCTTGCAAGTTCCCTGCAACATAAAACAAAATATGAGCACACAGCTAGCGAGTATGGCAATGAATAGAGAACTGGTACAGTGAACCGCTTCTGAGTAGACCACCCCGATCAAGGTCAGATTTTTCTTTGATAAATTTGCAATTTATTATATCCTATGTATATTGCCTTCTTCTTAACATACCACCCCTCAAGGCAATGGCAGATTATAATATGGGCGTTTGGGTGGCTCAGATACTTGATACAAATTGTGGTTTGATCACAACCACAGCAAAACTGCTTTGTGCAATGATCTCTGGCCTGTGACTTAAAGGGCATCTTTCTATTAGCAGCTAAAGATATCTGTGTTGGTCCTATGTTCATACGGTATGTGCCCGCATTGCTGTGAAAAATGATGGGGATATTGCCATTACTCCTTGAAGCTCTGCTCTCTCTGCAACTGATGCGCCCTTTGAGTGACAGGGCCAGGCAGTGAAAACGTGATCACATGTGGACCTGTCAATCAAAGTGCAGAGGTGGAGCAGTTGCAGAGAGAGCAGAGCCTCTAGGAGTAATGGTAACGCCCCCGTTGCTCCTAGAGGCTCATTTGCATACATTAAAACTTAATTTTTCTCTGCAATGCAGGCACATATGAACATGGGACCAACACTAATGCCTTCAGCTGCCGAGTGCACATGTTGTAGGTCAGCCAGTGTCATAGGTACAAATCTGCTGACAGATGCCCTTTAAAAGACTGTGCACTATTACAGCTGTTTTTAGCATAAGTCATGCCAAAATTGCAACAAAACTGCTTTGTGCAACTTCTGAAGGTCCTTAACATGTAATTGTCATTTCATTTTCAGTAATGTAATTTATTAGTGAAAGATTTTCTTTGTACTAGGAAACAGCATGCAAAGAGTCTTCTAAACATCACTTTAACTGAGCATTGCTATAGAGAGTCTGTCTTTAGTTCTACCGAGCACTGAAGACCCTTCCAGCTTGTCTCTTGTCACTACCCAAGTCCCTGACTATGTTCATGTGCCCTGTTACTGCCCATCACCCTGCAGTCTTCAGTGCTCAGTAGAACTGAAGACAGACCCTCTTTAGGTCAAAGACTGTGGACTGATTAATTTCTTCAGATATCTTTACAGTGGTCGGTGCTTACACAGAACTCCAAATCTCCTGCGTAGAGATAGAGGTAAATGGAAAAAAAAAAAAAAAAAAACTTCAGCCACCACTAGTGGGAGCTTACCACATACTGTATATGCATTAAACGTATAGTGACTGCAAGCAACCACGAAAAACGCTTGGACAACTATAAAGATATTGGACTTGTTTAGGTTAACATAAACCAAATGGTATTAAAGTCTGTGACATTTACCATACGATATGTCTAACTGAATCAGAGTAAAGGAAAAATCATACGAACATTGGCTTACCCATCGTATTGCTGAGATTGGCCACTTTAGTCTTTAGATTGCCCTGCTCCTCCTCAGAATTCTTCTGGAAATCTGAAGGTGGAGATATTAGAGTATTGCTGAAATAACTGGACTGGGATATGCTATGACTATGGTATACTATACTGTTATGCTATGTCCGTCATATACTATCTGTATCATACGCTATGACAATGGTATACAAGGTGGGCCACAAAAAAACAGAAGCGTGTTTCCCTTGGGTGGTTTACACAGGATAATGGAAGAATGACGTACTTACTCATTATGAAATGGTTTCCGCCAGCGGTTATACAAAGCTGTGCCACCTTATGTTGAGGAACACCACATGACATATTCTAGAGATAATGTGGGCACTGTCTGGGGATCACTTTTATAAATCCTTTCCTTCAGGTAACCCCACAGTCTTGCTTAAAGAAAGTATACTGCTTGATGATGGCTATGTTCACATTTCCATCAGAGACTATTGGGCACACAATCCATGTACCCATAGCCGTGCATCAAAAAACAATTTTTGGATCATGAAGTAGCTGTTGGTGCAGCCTGTGTGGATTTTCTGTGCGCCAGTACCTATTGTTCTGTGGCAATAACACACCCGGTTAGATGGAACCACTATTCATGATGTATAACAATGGGTGCAAATGGCTACGAGCGACATGCTGTTCTGCTGACCTGCGCCTTCTGAGATAATTTTTTCGCCAATTCCCTCAAGCTTCTCATAATCTTCTACTAGATGACTGCAACAATGGCAGGTTTCTGAACATATGGTGTCCGGTTTCTTTTTTTTTTTTTTTGTGGTTGACCACAGATCCTCTGTGATCTACTTCTTCACCAAGTCACATGGGTTAGCCACTTTCTAGACCTTCCAATGGGAAATCAACCATCAAAACAGCCGTGGGTTTCTTTGAATGAGCTTGTGTGTACAGATAGCCCTCCACTACAGTGCTTATTGTCCTGTATGTGGATGAGGCTCCTAAAAAAAGAATAGACCTCCTCTTGGACATTCAAAAGAGCTAGCAGATCTCCTAGGTGTCTCATAAAGGGCTGTATACTCTTAGAAAGCAGTGCTTTATGTACCTTAATGCTATATCATCATCAGATCTCTGAGGCCCACGTGTACATTTGGGGGGGGGGGGGGTGATGCATTACTAAAGGGAGTGTAACCCACGAAGAATAGAGATTTGGTTTGAGTAAAGGGCAAGTAAATGATAGAAACATTCCTGTATGTTGGACACACTCAAGAGCAACACTACTGCCCTCCACAAGGTGAACCACATGACTGGCAGTTTTATGAATGAGGCCCAATAAGCATTATCCTGTGCAAACCACACAAGTGGAAACAGGGGTCTATTTTTTTGGTCCCACCATTTTTGTCCCATACGATCAGTATGCTATGGACTTACATTTGTGCCTTATAAACATCTGTGGGTTTGGTTCCATACTACAGCTTTGTACAACGTGGGTGTTCATAGTCCCAAAAACACAACATGCAGTACTAGTGGAAAATTTGGACACACCTTTTTATTCCATGGCTTTTCTTGTATTATTTTTATTTTTACATTGTAAATTCATATTGAAGACATGAAAATGATAAAGGAACACATATGGAATCAAACCTGAATATATTTTATATTTTAGATTCTTCACAGTAGCCCCTTTGATGACAGCTTTGCACACTCTTGGGACTACCAGTAAAATTTATTTTAAGGGCCCACCATATGGATAAATTCTAAAATTACCTGCTCACACAGCAGCAAGATGCTACCAGATGATTGATTATGGGGGTCCCTACAAAGTAATTGAGAAGGTGGGTCCCAGGAAAAAGAGGATACAAGCTGGCGGCCTCTGTACCTAGAAGTCATCTCAGCCACCTGACTGCGTCAAAAATAATAACTGGGTAGTTTCTTAAATTATCTACCCAGTATCTTATATGAACATAGGCTGGTTTTGGTGCCATACAATGCCTATCTATATCTAGTGCAGTAACTATATTGTGTCATGTGCTACTTGTGAAGGAGGTGGGAGACTAGGGGTCTACTTTGCTCAGGGGCCCACCGGAGGATTCACCTTTACCCCGGTGGGCCAATCCAGGCCTGGTTTCATGCAGTGTTTAGCCCTATTCTTCTACAGTTCTAATCCAAATGATGGCAACCACTGAACTAAGTAAAGAGAAACGATGTTTCCTCATTACTTTAAGACATGAAGGTCAATCAATCCAGAAAATTTCCAGAACTTTGAAAGTATCCTCAAGTTCAGTCACAAAAACTATCATATGCTATAGCAAAAATATGGCTCTCATGAGGGCCGCCTCAGTATTGGAAGACCACGAGTAACCTCTGCAGCAGGGGAGAAGTTCACTACAGTTATCAGCCTCAGAAATTTCAAATTAACACACCACCTCAAATTAATTACTACAAAAATGCTTCACAGAGATCACATACCAGACACAACTTAAAGATCAAATGTAGACTGTGAGAATTTTGGCCTTTGTGGTCGAAGTGCAGCAATGAAGCCACTACTGAAGAGGAACAAGGAGAATAAGAAAAGAATTGCTCGGACAAAGAAGCACAATGTATATTAGACTGGTGGAAACCTGGGTCAAAATTTGAGATGTTTGGTTCCAACCGTCATGGCTTCACGAGATGAAGAAAAGGTGAGCACACTGTTTCTACATATGTGTTTCCCACCATGAAGTATGGAAGAGGAGATATAATAGTGTGGGAGAGCTTTGCAGGTGACAAAGTTGGTGATTTATTCAAGGTACATTTAGCCAGTATGACTAGCACAGCATTCTGCAGTGACATGCTCTCCCATCTGGTTTGAGTTTAGTGGGGCCATCATTTGTTTTGGAACAGGACAATGACACCAAACACACCTCTAGGGTATGTAAGGGCTATTTTACCAAGAAGGAGCATAATGGAGTGCTCCATGAGATGACATGGCCACCACAATCATCTGACCTTAACCCAATTGAGATAGTTTGGGATGAGTCGGACCGCAGAGTGAAGGAAAAGCAGCCAACAAGTGCTCAGCACCGCTGGCACCTCTTCTAGATGGTTGGAAAAGCATTCCAGGGTTGTACCTCATGAAACTTATTGAGAGAATGCCAAGAGTGTGCAAATCGGCCAACAAAGCAAAAGGGGGCTACTTTGAAAAATCTAAAATATAAAACATATTCTGGTTTGTTTTTTGTTTAATACATAATCCCATATATGTTCCTTCACTGTTTTCATGTCTTCAATATAAAACTGCAATGTAAAACAAAACAAAACATGGAATGAAAAGGTCTGCCAAGAAAAGGTCTGGAAATGAAGTATTACACAGTTTCCATTTAAATCAATGAGTTGTCTGAGTCCTCCAAATGAGAGATGCTCGTTGCAACTGCTCTCTCCTTTCACTAATAGATGATGGTCCATTTAATTTAACAGACACATCAGGTGGGGGTCCAACTCCTGGGACGTCCATTGGGCTTCTGGCCTTTCTGTAGCTCAGATACCAAGCGCAAGCACAGCCACTCTACAATGCACAGCGCTGTGCTTGGTATATTACGAAGAGGCTTCAGCTCTTGTACGGGTGCCATGACCCCTTCAAACAGCTGATTGGCAAGGGGAATCTACCCCAGCAATCTGATATTGATGACCTAGTATTAAGCCTTGGACAATACCTTTAAAGAGGACCTCTCGCCTTTCCTGACATGTCTGTTTTAGTAGCTACATACATTCCCCATGTAATAACAATTCTGGAGCCTCTATTCTTATGACTCTATGTAGCGCCATTCTTTTATTATTCCTGCTCGAAGTTATGAAGTAATTTCTAACAGTTTGCAATAAAGGTCCAGCTGGGTGTCACCAGTTGGGGGTCCTTGCATAGTCTGACACTATCCAATCAGTGCTGCCAGTGTCCGACTGTGCAAGAACACCCCCCTTCAAATGGTAACACTCAGGTGGACCTTGTTTGCAAACTGTTAGCAATTATTTCCTAAATTCTAGCAGGATACATAAAGGAATGGAACAACTTAGAGTCATAAGGATAAATGCATCAGAATTGGTATTACCAGAGGTAAGTATTATATAAAAGTGCATGCAGGTCAAGTTACACCTCTGGCTGGAGGTAAGGGGTTAGTTCAAGAATTTGGCATGGGGGGGGGGGGTACTATTTTTGCCTCAGGCAGCACAAAGCCTACTACTATTATTATTATTATTATATGCACTTATATAGCGCTACTATATTCCGCTGCGCTTTACAGACGTTAGCATCCAACTGTCCCCAATGGGGCTCACAATCTAAGTTCCCTATCAGTATGTCTTTGGAGTGTGGGAGGAAACCCACGAAAACAGAGAGAGAACATACAAACTTCCATGCAGATGTCCTTGGTGGGATTCAAACCCAGGACCCCAGTGCTGCAAGGCACCAGTGCTAACCACTGAGCCCCTGTGCTGCCCTATGTGCTTTCCTGCCCTTTGCCACCAAGCACTGAGGGAAGGGGGGCCAAGCTGAACTCTTGTACCAGGACCCATGAGCCTTTAGCTACTCCCCTGGTTATTACACGGGGAAAGCAAGTAGTTACTAAACCACACATGTCAGTAGAGGTGACAGCTCCTCTTTATATAATACATTTTTAGTTGCATGCAGCCACCACTAGGGAGCGCTAACTACAAATGGAGAAGTACAGCAGGTACTGTAAGTAAAGCCATCCATCGACAAAGCGAACGACTACGGTAATTTGACGTTCTTAGGAAGAATATGTGCTTAGCTTTTACTCACAATGTAAGAATATGAATCCAGTGATGACCCCAAAGGCGATGAACATGATGAACATCAACCACATCAAGACCACCAACATGGACCTTCCACATCTCTGCTTATTTCTATTTGGCATAACTAAAACACAAAGAAGGGGTTGCATAGAGATTGCACTTTAGTGGGATTATATTGAAATATCATTTACTGAATTACCTTCCAAGTCTGAAAATGTATTGTTAGCAAAAGTCGATGCCGTTTTCATATCTATTAACAAGAAACAAGAAATGAGCAATGGTCACCAATGCACCAGGTTTGCTTGCCAGATTTGTCCCTGTGACACCGGCTGACCTGTTACATGTGCACTTGGCAGCTGAAGACATCTGTGTTGGTCCCATGTTCATATGTGCCCTCATTGCTGAGAAAAATTATGTTTTACTATATGCAAATGAGCCTCTAGGGGGCGTTGCCTTTACACCTAGAGGCTCAGCTCTCTCTGCAATTGGCGCACTCTCTGCAGGGCCAGGTGTGATGATGTTTTTACTGGTTGACCCTGACTTCTCCCTAAAGTCAATCAAAGTGCAGAGGGCATGAGCAGAGCCTCTAGGTGCAATGGCAACACCCCCGCTGCTCCAAGAGGCTCATTTGCATGTAATTAATAAAACATCATTCTTCTCAGCAATGCGGGCACATATGACCATGGGACCAACACAGATGCCTTCAGCTGCCAAGCGCACATGTAACAGGTCAGCCAGTGTCATAGGTACAAATCTGCTGACAGCTGCCCCTTAATGCTGGCATATAAGAATATGAGTAGCCCAAAACTGTCTGTCTATCCATCCATCTACCCACATAACACCATGCTATGTGTTACGCTGATATGTAACAAACAGGTAAACTGCATCTTTAAAGCAAAGAATATCCTGTATAACAACATTATTATGTAAAAAAGAACTGCAGAAGAGAAGAATGAGGTGAAGAAAGGGAAAGTGAAGAAAGAAGGTGAATGAACAAGTTTTGAGGAGAAAGTTAATGAAGAGGAGGTAGAGGTAAATTAATATAGTGAGAGGAATAAGGTGAAGAGATTAATGAGAACAAGGTGAAGAAGAAGGCGAAACTGAAGGAGAAGAAGAACAAGAAGGTAAATAAAGGGTATAGACATTGGAGATGAGCAAATTAATCTAAATTAATTTTGAATTTCACAAAAAAATTTGTGAAAATTGTGCCAGCGCCATTTTACTGTGAAAAGTAGTAAGGAAAACATATTTTTTTTGGTGCTACAAAATAAAAAAAAATAAAAAAAACGCATGTAGTTTTTGCAATAATATAGCAGCAGGCAGAGCAAAACACCCAGCAGACCTCAATGGAATTAATGAAACTTTATTTTGTAATTTTAAGGAGAGAAGGTAGGTTATTGGTGGCTCACCTGATCAATACAATGTGTAGGTGCTCTGGTTCTGGACTGATTCACCCAATCAGAAAGGCGGTTTATGACAATAAAGATATATAGTGAAAAACCGGCACTCTACATCTATCAGTAATGCTAAGGAGGCAATATACACGTATGATAGTAAAAAATATGTATTTAATTTTATAAGGGTACGTTTAAGAATGAGGAACTAAAAGGTAGAAGTTCTAAAAATGTAGAAGTTCTAAATAATGAAGTTCTCAAAAGTAAAAATGATGATTTGCAATATACAGCAGTGGAGGTGCACAATGACAAAAATATGCAGAGTGTAGATTTGACAGTGCGGTGATTGTCTAGTAGCAGTTTCTACCTTCAGTGGGTACATCACCTAAAAACACAGCAATACTGTAGGTAAAACACATACACAATAATCACACTAGGCCTCTTAGACACCAAATATCCCCAAAAAATCTAACCTACCCAAAAAACGCACCCCAATCAAAAATCCCTAAAATCTACCCAAAAACGCATTGCTGAGAAAAAAACGCACCATCGAAAACGCACCATAGAAACGCAAAGGCACCACAGGAAAATACCACATAAATCACAATAATGGATCCCAAAAACCGCATCCAAATCCTGGACCAAAATTGAGTATAATGAGCACAAACCACATAGGATAATACGCACCCCCCCAAAAAAAATCTATTCCCCCACTAACACCCAGAACGGAACGCACCAACCCAACCACCCACATTACCTGTCACCAATGTCTCCACAGACACACCCCCGCTAACACTCATCATAACACACTGTTATGATCACCAAATGCACTATTGAAAATACGCAGCAATACCGCAGGGTAACAAAAAACCACACAAGGTCTCTCAGATACCAAATTTGCCCAAAAAATAAAAATAAAAACGCAACACGGATAAAATACCGCAGGAAAGATCAAAAGCACAGAATCCATAGTACATTAGAGACCAGAATTCAACAAAGAACAAATCACTGAGAAGAAAAAACACAGCGGTACAAAAAACCACAGAACCTACACTAGGGTCTCCAAACAGGCCCCAATACAAAAATACACAACTAGTAGAAGCCGCAGCGGTACCGCAGCAAACATAGACACTGCAAAAACCGCAGAATTTAATCAGAAACCATAAGTCAACAAAGAACCAAAGCAATAATCAGCAAACACATCACACTGCCAACAACAATACAAAAAGCAAACATACACACACATAAAGCAAATAAAAGAAGACACCTAACTAGTACTTATCCAGATACATCACATCCAAAAGTCTGGACCATATAAAATGAGATCCAGTCCAGGTCTTTGAAAGATCCACCAGCAGCATAAAAGGCAGTACAACAGCAGTCAGAGGGCTACCACTGATGAAGAAGGCAGCTAAGTCCATCGAAACGCGTCTGGTGACCTCCCTCTAAAACCTGCCAAGAACCTTATCCTGGAAGCGCTTCCGAATAACTAACTCCATCTGAATCCTCCAGATCGAAAAAGACCACCAGCGAAAATCTCCAAACCAAGTCCGGCAAAGACACGTGAGACGCCAACGAAGTGACGTCATACCCACGCGGCACGCCGAGAAGACCTGGAAACAGACACTGCAAAGCGCAGCAAGGCTGCTCCAACAGCCAGGATACCCCGCAAAGAAGGTAAACAGTCAGGGTGCAGTCTTCTCTAATGTGTGGGACGCCACACTAAGTACAGCACCCGACTGACTTACCACCTATATATATTTTTATATTTTTTACCTTTTTACCGCTCTATCCATATACTATATATTTTCTATGTGACCAACACCGGTGGTACAGAAAGACAATTTTTATGGACTGCACACAAATGGACACAGCCATTTACTGTACCCACTGAAGGTAGAAACCGCTACTAGACAATCACCGCACTGTCAAATCTCCACTCTGCATATTTTTGTCATTGTGCACCTCCACTGCTGTATATTGTAAATCATCATTTTTATTTTGTAATTAATGTCATTCGGTTTTGCTGTGTGTTTTGTGTTTGATGGAAGAAAATGCACCATAAATGTAGGTATGTTGTTGCATTTTTTGTGTGCGTTTATTTGATGCACCAAATACGCAGCACAACTGCAGGGTGTCCCAGCACCCGGAGGATGAGGATGAGAGATCACATGACACTGGGAGGGAGGAAGGGGCTTGTCCAGAGTGACACAGAGGCTGACAACCAATTGATTTCTCAGAAGCAAGAACACCATTCTAAGGGCTGCTTCATATGAGCGGGTTTTATCATGGAAAACATAGAGAGTGAGTCACTCAGCGTTGTGGGTTTCATACAGTCACATTACAAATACCTGCAGCAACCTTTACTTCTTTCCATAAATGGACAGCCAGATAGCCTTTCTGTGTGAAAACCTAAAGTTTCTACAGTTAATCGTATTATTAACAGCACCTACAGTGTCAATAGCATACACGTCGAGCATTTGTCGCATTTTTTTTTCAAAAAAACAGTGTCAGTTTATCTACTGTTTGTAACTGGGCAATTAGTGCATTTCAATGCATCAATATACCTGTTTCAGTCAGGGCCGGCCTTTGGGGTGGGCGGGCTGTGCGGCCTCACAGGGCGCCATAGCAACAGGGGCGCCGGCGGCCGACAGCCCGCAGTGTAATGGCGGCGGCGGCTGGGCACAGGGAGATGAGCGCTTCCATTGTGGAAGCGCTCATCTCCAGTCATCTGTATCGCCGTCCTCAGGACAGCGATACAGATGGCTGCCTGTGCTGCGGTAGGGGAGGGAGAGGCGTGTCCCTTTCCCTTCCTCTGATAGGCTGCAGGCACTAGGCCGGCAGCCTATCAGAGGCCGGCGCAGGCGGCGCGATGACGTCATCGCGCCGCCTGAGCCATACAGCGTGGGACACAGGCCAGAAGAGGCCTGCATCGCATCACTGACATGGAGGTAAGTATGTGGTTTTTTTTATTATTTTTATTATGTACAATACTATTACTGGCAAAGGGGGAAGGGGGGGCTGTTATTACTGGCAAAGGGGGGGCTGTTATTACTGGCAAAGGGGGGGGGCTGTTATTACTGGCAAAGGGGGGGCTGTTATTACTGGCAAAGGGGGGGGCTGTTATTACTGGCAAAGGGGGGGCTGTTATTACTGGCAAAGGGGGGGCTGTTATTACTGGCAAAGGGGGGGCTGTTATTACTGGCAAAGGGGGGGCTGTTATTACTGGCAGGGGCTGTTATTACTGGCACAGAGGGGCTCTTATTACTGGGGGCTGCTATTACTGGCACAGGGGGGCTGTTATTACTGGGGGCTGCTATTACTGGCACAGGGGGGCTGCTATTACTGGCATAGGGGGCTATTATTACTGGCACGGGGGGGGCTGTTAATACTGGCACATGATTGGGGGCACTATAGGGGCATTTACTGAGGCCACAAAAAAGGGGTATTTTATATGGGCTCTCTGTACAGTACAATTTTATACTGGGACACATGGTGGGTACTATGGGGAAGGGGGGAGAGGAGTTCTATGGGGTCATCTACGGGGGGCACTAAGGGGTATTTTATACTTGCAAATTATGGGGGACACTGAGGGCATCTACTGGAGCATTTTATACTGGTGCATTATGGGGGGCACTAGGAGGAAGGAGGGTGTGGAGCACTATGGGGTCATTTACTAGGGGCACTATATAGGGGTATTTTATACTGGCACATTATGGGGGCACTATGAGGACATTAGCTCAAATGGGGGCATTACAAGGGGGTATTTTTTGCATTGTCACATTATAAGGAGAATTATTACTACTGGGGGGGGGGGGCATTATGGTGGGCTTTATTACTCCCCCATGGTATGACCCCCTAGTAGCAGCACCATCCTCTCCATGCTCTGCTATCCCTCTGCCCCTTCTCCAAATACTTATTATGAAATCTTTCTCATTAGGATAAAACACAACATCAGCTCCGCCGAGCCCCCGGCCAAAGTGTGGAAGTGGCGTCCGAGATCCCCAAGGGCCAAGCCAAGTAACTGTAAGTTTTCATGTGAAATATGTTTGTTATACACATATACCGCTACACTGTGCCACACAATATATATATATATATATATTATTATTTTTTTGACGGGGGGGGGGGGTTGGGGGGCGCCACAAGGTTAGCTCGCACAGGGCGCCTGAACACCTAAGGCCGGCCCTGGTTTCAGTTAAAACATTGCATTACTTCAAGATATTGTGGCGTTTCAGTGACTGCGTTGTACTGCACAAACTGCAGTAGTATCCTGTGCTAATGAATGCACTGTAGTACTCCGAGATACTGTGCATTTTACTGCAATAACTGCTTAGTATCCTGTACCTGTTCTAGTGAACCTGTTGTAAATAAGCTGTTTGGTAAAACCGTCAACCATGTATATATATGTCAGTGTCACTCTGATATTATTTGCTATTGCTGTCATTGCATTAAAATGCAATGAAAGGGGGGGAGAGATCAAAAATAATAATAATGAAAAACAAGATAGAAAAAATATAATTCCTAGGAGACATCAGAGTGGTAATTGCAGCTTTTTTTAATCCAGGTAGAATTGAATCGGACAAGAATTGAAAAATGTAATGAATCAGGCAGGGATTTCAAGAAGATCGCTTGTCTCTAAGGCTGAGTTCACACGGGCGAGATTTCCGCGCGGGTGCAATGCAGTAGGTGAACGCATTGCACCTGCACTGAATCCTGACCCATTCATTTCAATGGGGCTGTGCACATGAGCATTTTTTTTCATGCATCAGTTCTGCAATGCTTTAAAATCGCAGCATGTTCTATATTCTGCGTTTTTCACGCAGCCCTGGCTCCATAGAAGTGAATGGGGCTGCGTTAATAACGCATTGCATCTGCAAGCAAGTGCGGATGCAATGCGTTTTTCACTGATGGTTGCTAGGAGATGTTGTTTGTAAACCTTCAGTTTTTTATCACGCGCGTGAAAAACGCATCAAAACGCATTGCACCCGCGCGGAAAAAACTGAACAACTAAATGCAATTGCAGCCAAAACTGACTGAACTTGCTTGCAAAATGGTGCGAGTTTAACTGAACGCACCCTGAACGCATCCGGACCTAATCTGTCACGCTCTTGTGAACTCAGCCTAAGGCCCCTTTCACACCGGCGTTGCGGAAAAATGTGCGGGTGCGTTGCGGAAACACCCGCGATTTTTCCGCGCGAGTGCAAAACATTGTAATGCGTTTTGCACTCGCGTGAGAAAAATCGCGCATGTTTGGTACCCAAACCCGAACTTCTTCACAGAAGTTCGGGCTTGGGATTGATGTTCTGAAGATTCTATTATTTTCCCTTATAACATGGTTATAAGGGAAAATAATAGCATTCTGAATACAGAATGCTTAGTATAATAGTGCTGGAAGGGTTAAAAAAAAAAAAAACGTTAACTCACCTTATCCCCATGATCGTGTAGTTCCCGGTCGGTCTCTTCTTTAGCTGTGGGCTTGGGCTGAATGACCTTTGGTGATGTCAGATCACATGCTCCAATCACATGGTCCATCACCATGGTGATGGAGCATGTGATCTGACATCACCAAAGGTCCTTTAGCCACAGCTAAAGAAGAGACCGACCGGGAACTAGGCGATCATGGGGATAAGGTGAGTTAACTTTTTTATTTTTTTTAACCCTCCCAGCACCATTATACTAAGCATTCTGTAGTCAGAATGCTATTATTTTCCCTTATAACCATGTTATAAGGGAAAATAATACAGTGAATAGACTGTCACCTAGAACCCATGCGTGAAAATCGCACCGCATCCGCACTTGCTTGCGGATGCTTGCGATTTTCACGCAACCCCATTCATTTCTATGGGGCCTGCGTTACGTGAAAAACGCAGAATATAGAACATGCTGCGATTTTCACGCAACGCATAAGTGATGCGTGAAAATCACCGCTCATGTGAACAGCCCCATAGAAATGAATGGGTCAGGATTCAGTGCGGGTGCAATGCGTTCAACTCACGCATCGCACCCGCACGGAAATCTCGCCCGTGTGAAAGGGGCCTAAAAGGTAACTAAGGAGAAGAAAATGGAGGTGGTGGAGGAGGAGAAAAGAAACAGAAGGTGGAGACAAGGAAAATATGAAGGAGATAAAGTAGAAGGAAGTGAAGAAAAGAGTAAAAAAGGAGATGAAGGTGAAGGAGGAGAAGAAAAGAGAAGAGGAGGAGAAGAAGGCAAAAGAAGAACAAAGTAGGAGCTGAAAGAGAAATAGGGAATTTTTAAAAGAGAAGGTGAGTAGGGGAACGATACAAAGAAAAGGTTAAGACTAGAACAAAGAAGGACAATGAGAGATAAAGAAGGAAGAAGAAAATCCTTCAGTAATAAAGAGACATCTCTGGCAGATCGGGTTAATATTGGAAATACCAGTGTCTTTCACATCGACTCCCAATTACTAGGTCATTATTACCTTCTATATCTGAAAATGCTGCATTGACTGCTCCGGAGGAAAAATCAAGACCTTAAAATAGAGAAAAATAACATCAAACAGGATCCTTACATTTTTATGTTTTATCAGTTTAAATATGTGAGCTGTCATTTACTCACTTGGATCTACAGTATATTATTGGTACAACCTACTTAACCATCTATTAGATGGAAAAATGCGTGACAACAAATAAAACACCAAAAAGACCATAGGGGACACACATTAAATATCAGATCTTTATTTAGTAATAAATCCTTACAAACAAATCATAAATCCAAAGTCAATTATTACAATATAGCAGCAATGCAGGCTAGCCCTGCGACAAGCAGCTCACCACAGGGTGCCCGATCCCCACAAACTACAATGCTCTATGCATAGATGAATGAAAGAGCAATGATAAATGTAGCCCCCAAGGTTACTCCAACAAACATATCAACTGCCATATATAGAATTGTCCACCATAGGGCTCAATCAAGGTCACCTACTGTGGAGACACAAATAACTAACGGCTAAGGAGAGGAGAAATGTTAGAATACCTTGGTAGTCAGCCAGTAAAGAGATCAGACCTCTGGTCAGCAGGGAGCGCACCCCGACGCACGTTTCGCTCCGTTTTCTCAAGGGTATAAGTATATTATTGGTGCATCATAATTAGAAAAAAGTTATATGTAGTCAGTGTACCTGGCTTTTTACTTATTATAAAACACTATATAAAACGATCCCCTTACTGCTCCCATTGATGGCCTAAGGAGTATGTTGTCTGTGCGGCTGCATATGGCACATGCTGGCCTGGCTGAAGTGGACACAGCAGATGGCCATGTACTGTACCTGAGGCTTTTAACCCCTTAAAGGGATTATGCCATGATTGATGTAAAGAACACCTCAGTGAGGTGGACAAGAAATTAGGAAAAGAACAAACAGTAGGTGACAATATACAGATACATTTTATTAAAAAGCTCTGTGGCTATACTAAATTTGCAATTACAAAGGTGAACGCTGTGCCACCAAAAAAAATGTATATTTATTTGTGGCACAACCCACAAATACCAAATATATATATTCTAGAAGCTTATAACCTTTTTATTTTTTTTGTTGTCGTTGACGTACGAAGGCTTGTATTTTATGGGGGGGGGGGGGGGTCCCTCCAAATGTTTTTTCTTGACCTTAAGTTGACTTTTTTTCTTGTTCCCTATAGGGGACTAAAAGCAGTTTTTCATACATAATGCTTTAGGGGAACTTAAAGAGGTTGGCCTACCTTGGGCATTGATGGCATATCGTTAGAATATGTCATCAATATAAGATAGGTGTTGGTCCCACCTCTAGGACCCATACCTATCTCCAGAATAGGACCTCTGATGTGAAAAGAGAGCAGCTGTACATACACATACTCCGCTATGGGATCACCAAAAACAACCGATAGTGCTCGCTCAGCTATTTTTGGAACTCTCCTTCACTTTGTGGGCCCCGTTCTGGAGATAGGAGCGTGGTCCACAGGTGGAGCCTATACCTATCTGACAGTGATGACATAACACCAGTGTATTAGATGGCCCAACTCCTTTAAAGGATGGCAAAGGTACTGTAGTCTCCTCCATCTGTCAAATGCTACCTGATTCCAGCTGTTGCAGTGGAATTCCAGCTGCTAATAGCACAGACATGACCATTTACAGAAAGAGCAATGCATCTTGTACATAAGGGAACATTCATCGGTGGGAAGGCATTAATATAAATGTTATAGCATTTTATTTGTATTGACATTGTATTACACCTTCATAAGATTATGTAGGATGTTATCACTTTGAATTACATGTTGAGCAATGTATGGTTCTGCGTATACTGTACCTAGGCATCACATGGCGTAGCTTCTTAGGCATTGTACATGATATTATGTGATGGTGATACAGTGTAGCATTGTTATTTAGGCCACTGTAATTTTTTTAAAAACCAAATTACTATATGGAAGGATAATTTAGGCACCGCACTGTACGGCACAGGCAGTGTAAGGCTACTTTCACACTCGCGTTTTGGGCGGATCCGTCATTGATCTGCAAAAACGCTTCAGTTACAATAATACAACCGTCATGAACGGATCTGGTTGTATCATGTCTTCTATAGCCATGACAGATTCGTCTTGAACACCATTGAAAGTCAAGGTTGGACGGATCAGTTTTTCTACTGTGCCAGAGAAAACGGATCCATCCCCTTTGACTCCGCTTCATCAGGCGGACGGCAAAATGCTGCAGGCAGCCTCCAGAGCGGAATGGTGACTGATCGGAGGCAAACTGATGCATTCTGAGCGGATCCTTTACCATGTAGAATGCATAAGGGCAAAGCTGATCCGTTTTGGACCGCTTGTGAGAGCCCTGATTGGATCTCACAAACGGAAAGCCAAAACGCTAGTGTGAAAGTAGCCTAAGGCGTGATTATGGTGCACTTGGTATCATCCAACATAACACTTTATTCTTACCTATAGGTGGTGGCTGAAAACTTGGGGTTTGTTTTGGAAAAACTTCTACAGGTACAGAAAATGAAAAAAGATTATATGGGTTAACAGAAGACATAACGCGCAACCTCAAAAAGATGAAAGGGGTTGTCTGTATTACTAGTTATTATTTTCTCAAATAAAAATAATTTAAAAAAATTATACTCCTGAACCCCTTTGATTCCAGTGCCACTGCTCCCCGTCACTGCAGCCATGATGTCTACCAGCCATGATGTCTAGTGGTGGACCAACATGCAAACCAGGAAATGGTTGGTCCCCAGAGATCAGGGGGTCCCTGCTTGCTATAAGCAGTTGACTGGAAAACAATTGACTAAATGGGCTGTCGTACCACTTGTGCAGGTGCACAGGGGCCCAGAGGGTTAGAAGGGCCCTTCTACTCTGTAGAGCAGTAGCAGAAGTGCCCGGGTTGCACTGCTAAGCTGACAGTGAGGCTCGGATATCCAATGAGGTGAGAATTTGCAGGCTATTTGGGTGGAGCGTAGCAGAGTTATGGGGTGTTGCTATGGGGGCCCTCAGACATAAATTTTCTAGGGGTTACAAAAGCCAACTCTGTCCATGATTATGCCATGTGCTTGTTTATCGCAATTGACCACTGCAGCCAACTACTGGCCTGGGGGTCAGTGATTGGCTGCAGTGGCCACATGCCTTATACAGGCACATGACTGCTGCAGTCAGGAAAACAAAGACTAGCTAGGTGGACAGAGTGGCGGCGTTGGAATGAAGGAGGTTCGGGATGGTATTTTTATTTATTTATTTTATAGTGTCACTGCTTCTCTATAAAGAAATTTTTAAAAAAAGTACTTTGGACAAGCCCTTTAATGTTATGTATGCAAGTGTCCACCCTAACTTCTAGAATGTCCACATTTCCTTCTGTCCTGGGCAGAGTTAGCTCCAGAAGTATGTGGAGCCTTGTTTAACATAAGCCCCTGTCTACCTCACCTTCACATTTGACAAGTGTAGAAAATAATTGGCCAGATAACCGCCCACGCCACGTTTATACTTTACTGCTCTTTTCTCCCTTTCTTGTTCCAAATTTTCATAACTGATGGAGATAAACAACCTGTTTTTATGCGCCATTCACACACGTAACAGGCAGTAAGCACAGAACATTTTTCGGAAATGGGGAGTTCTATAAATATTGATGCATTGAGTAAGCGGTGCACCAGCCCTTCCTGTGTGATATACAAAAGAACTGTTAACAGTGTCTACACCCTATCTTGGTTACCTACCCTTTTACAATAAGAAAAGTGGAAACATTTGAAACCTGTATCTAAATTTTCTGCTCAAGACCGGGTAGCTTGGCACCTAGCACCCTGGGCAATCGCCCAGCAAGCCCACCTCTCACTACGCCCTGAAATAAAAACTTATTAGGGAGGAAAAAAAATCAAATAAGGCCATTTGAAGTAGTAAATGAAGGCCTCAGAGTGCGGGACTTACCTTTTTGGGGAGTGGTCCAGACAGATGGAGCTTGCTTAGCAGGCTTTTCCATACCTATAGATCAGTTAACATGTTACTTTTTATTGGAGAAACTTTTTAGCATTGGATAATAATTTCACACAGAACATAAATAATCTGTGTTGGCCAAAATATAGCATTCAAAAATGCTAAATAAAACTTGTAGTACATTCAGCAGTAGTTTGTATAAAGTGCAATTTCTGTTTCCAGATGGGGAGGTATGGTGGTTGGCAAAGTGGCAGATAAAGGCACCTCTGATATGATGTGTTGCTGATGACTCTGCTTTGAACTTGTGGATTTAGGTGTCCACTGTGTAATACATGCTTTCAGTTGGGCTGGCCTGGATGCAAACTAAGAGGATGGGAGTCTGAGCCTTAGTCCCTCACATGCAGCAAGATCTGTAAAGTTGTGGCTGGCTGGTCACTCTGCTGACTATAAAATGCTTTTTATCTTGGGCTTTCCTGAGCTCTTTCTCTCTCTCTCTGGAGTAGTGGTCTTACAGAAGAGTAGAGTATAGTGCTGTTCCCAAATAACCTTAGTAGGAGCTCTAGACTTTGCTTCTTCACTCCACACTATGTACACTAGAACTCCAACTCCTGCCAAGATGGGATGATCAGGGTGGTTAGCCTTATCCTCGCCATCTATACCATGTTATGCTGGGTGTACATTACATAACATTGTAAAACATAACTAGTAGTGTTGATCAAGCACCAAAGTGCCCGGGTGTTCTGGCCAATCACATTGTGATGCTCGGGTGCTGGAAAAACCCGAGCAGTAAACCAGGCACCCCCTGCTCTGAAGAAGAGAGTCTGTCTGGTTCACGGAAAAAGGTTAGAAATTGATGAAAAAACACCACCAAAATGGCTTGGAAACAGCATGGGGAGGACATCTGGATGCATCTTGGAATCTTATTACCTATGACATGCAATAGACAACCAACACAAAAGGCTATATGCCAGCCAACAATCTATCCATGAGACAGATACAGTCAGCATACATTACAATGGCAGCCTTGTTCACTATGAGACATTAAAAACTAGCTCTCATCTGACTGAGAGCCAGTAAGCCTCAAAGTTGCTTCATATCTGTTGGATGGCTTGGGTGGACCTGTGTACCTAGATCAATATCATTAGGGTAACAAAAAGTTTTCTGATTGTCCTAACATAATATTCAACAACCTTTCTATACAGTTTTGTCATTTAAACTGATTTGCATAAACATGGGCATATGGGAAAGACATGCAAATGAGCAGAATCTGCCTTGTTTTTCAGCTGAAAAACCATTTGCATGGAAAATTCACGATAAAAATTTGCGATTACAATATTGTCATAAGACTATGAATCCAATAGATGGCGCTGTTCCTGAGTCATGAACAGCACCATCTATTGGAATCATAGTCTTGTCATAAGACTATGAAACCAAGAGATGGCGCTGTTCATTAGTTATGAACAGCACCATCTATTGGATTTATAGTCTTGTCATAAGACTATGAAACCAATAACATATAAAGCATCATCAATCCTTACATAAAGACGCACTACAATGAGACTACATGACAACAAATCCACATGAACTCCGAAATAAAACACTGTACACCTTCAGGAATACCTATAATAAAAAGAAAACTTTAAACCACACCACCTGTATAGAAGGGGGGAGGGTTGGGGGGGAAGGGAAATGTTATGGTAAAGTATTATTGCACTTTTTATATGTGTTTTATCTTTGTTTTCACTGCACATATCTGTAAAAAAGGAATATGAACTGTAATTTGATCCAATATGTACCTTTCAATGTAAATGTTCAAATTATATCAAAACCTAATAAAATGTATATAAAAAAAGACTATTAAACCAATAGATGGCTCTGTTCATGAGTCATGACAAGACTATGAATCCAATAGATGGCGCTGTTCATGAGTAGTGTTGATCGCGAATATTCTAATCGCAAATTTTTATCGTGAATTTTCCATGCAAATGGTGTTTCAGCTGAAAAACAAGCAGATTCAGCTAATTTGCATATGCCCACGATTATGCAAATGAGTTTACATGACAAAACTGTATAGAAAGGTTATTGAATATTATGTTAGGACAATAAGAAAACTTTTTGTCACCCTAATGATATTGATCTAGGTACACAGGTCCACCCAAGCCATCCAACAGATATGAAGCAACTTTGAGGCTTACTGGCTTTCAGTCAGCTGAGAGCTGGTTTTGAATGTCTCATAGTGCACAAGGCTGCCATTGTAATGTGTGCTGACTGTATCTGTCTCATGGATAGATTGTTGGCTTGCACATACCTGGCTTTTGGCATATAGGCTTTGTGTGGTTGTCTATTGCATGTCATAGGTAATAGGAGTCCAAGATGCATCCAGACATCCTCCCTATGCTGTTTCCAAACCATTTCAGTAGTGTTCCCATTAATTTCTAACCTTTTTCTGAGAACCAGACACCCTCTCTTCTTCAGAGCAGGGGGTGCCTGGTTTACTGCTCGGGTCTCCCATTGATTTTCATTTAGCCGAACACTCTGATGTGCTGAGCGTAGTGATGCTCAACCCGAACTGCTTTTCGGCCAAGCATGCTCACTCAACACTAATAACTAGGCAAACAATTACAGATATTCCCAGGTATGGGGTACTGCACATCCATGGTGCAAGGATAAGTTAACCACTGCGTTAATAATTTTTCTAAAGGTGAAATTGGAGGTGTGGATTTCACTCAAAGCCTGGTTACTGACACATCTTTTTTCCCAAGAAAGCCTGTTTAGGGTGAACCATGCCTTGATGCAAATAACTTTCAGAAGACATGTTAAAAGGACAAAATGAGGTGAAAAAGGATTTAAAAAAAGCATTGCTAAAGACCTGGGTATTTATGACTCCACAGTTAGGCCTCATGCACATGACAATCTTTTTGGTCTGTGTCTGATCCGCAGTTTTTGCAGATAGCACACAGACCCATTAATTTCTATGGGTGCACAAAAAAATGTCATCCGTGAGTTGTCCGCTTCTATGCGGCTGGGCCGTAAATGCAGTCAAGAATAGGCTGTTTTTTACAATGGGTCCCATGAGAATTGTGGGATGCACACAGACTGTGTACGTATTATGTGGATCTGTTAATTGCGGACCACAAAATGGATATAGTCATGTACAGGAGGCTTAGATGAATGTTCTATACAAATGGAAAAAATGCAGGACTGTTACTAATCTGCCTAGGAGTGGCTATCCTGCTCCTATCACTCCAAGAGCACAATAAGCACCTCTAAAAGAGGTGAGAAAGGATCCAAAGCTACAAGCAAAAGACCTACAGAAGATCCTACAAACTTTAATAACCTATGTTCACTACTAGGGTATGACCGCAAGTTCAGGTTGCTTGATAAAGGTTTGAAAGCCTAAATAATGAATAGATCATCATAAAAGGAGATCTTTTTGGAGTTCATGCCAGGTTATAGCTTCCAAAACTACACCAGAAAACATGAATATTGGACCATACCTTTAGAAAAACAATGAACAAGAATTGTGTTCACTGAAGGACACAAGCCACTGCTGTCCAAAACAAACGTTGTGACCCTCTTCGAGTTTGTCTGAGATGTTCCAGACCACCTGGATGCTCCATAAGGCTTCAAGGAAAAGCCTTCTATGGACAGATGAGACAATTTAGCACAAATGCACAATGCTATGCTTGGAGAAAAAAGAACACTGTACAACAAAACCAATACCGCATCCCAACAGTGAAATAGAGGGAACATCCTGCCTCAGGGCCTAGACATCTTGTGATCATTGAGGGATCAATGAATTCTAAGGTCCTTTGCCTTAATGAGCATGATCAACCCAATTAAAACAGGCATGTTGCTGAGTAAAATGATACCCTCCTTTTGTCTCTAGCTGTCGAGATATAATACTTTTTACATTTAAGCAAATTACATATTTCAAGCACTGACAGGCTGGCATGGAGCGCTGCTACTGCTACATCCCTGTACTCCGTTCACTCCATCCTGCTCTTTTGATGCCTAGCCCTGTCTTTTGGCTCATGTGCTGTGGCTCACTTAGTTATTGGTGGTCCCTTGTTATTTTGGCATTAGTGTGTGTTTTAGCTAAATCATTCATTTCCCTAGGATTACATGATTTCATCAACGTGCTGTGGGCAATATGTAGGTGCCAGCACTTACTGGTTTCAGTGGAGCTTCTGGAGAAGGGAAAGAGTGCTATACAGGGAGAAGAGAATACTTACAGTCCTTTCCATCCTCCCCGTGGCTGCGTTCCTCCACTGTCTGTGAAGCCTCCAGTGTATCCACTTATGGCTGGACTGACATCACTATTATCGGAACACCCATAGAAGTTAATGGAGAGCTTGCACCTACGGTGTGCTCTTCATTAAAGGGGATGTCTCATCACAGACAATGGGGGCATATTGCTAGGATATGCCCCCATTGTCTTATAGGGGCGGGTCCCACCGCTGGGACCCGCAACTATATTGGGAACGGAGCCCTGTAAAGTGGTGGCTGGAGGACTCTGGTCCAGTCACCACCAAGCGCTCTCCCCATAGAAGTGAATGGGAGCACACAGCACATGACCGGCCATTGCTCCCATTCACTTCTATGGGCCAGGTGGAAATAGCCAAGTCAACACACGTCCATTTTCAGTGGCCCCATAAAAAATTCATTGAGGACGGCTGCGCAAGAGCAATGTGCCCTCCAACACTTTCAGAGCTCCGTTCTCGATATAGGTGCGGGTCCCACACCTATCTGGCATTGGTGGTGTCATATCCTAGCGATAAGACACCAATATTTGAAATGAGAAAATCCCTTTAAACATGTGATTTAGCCAGAAGTATAAATAATTGACATAGTATAGTATAATACTTTATGAAATATTAAGACTAGTATTGAGCGAAGCGAAGCATGCAAAGAGGAATTCAGTCCAACTTTTCTTGTGCTTCATTGTAACAAATCAGGTTTTCCTAAAATGGCGGCTGCACATGTTAAAAAGGTTAGAAAGCCCGGGAACACGAGATCACCCATAATGCCGTGCAGCCAGCCGTGCGGCGGATAGCCACCCCCTTTGATGTCACAGCCCTATAAAACCCTAATACTGCGCGGTTAGGGTGGCCAGACATACAGTTTTAGGCCAGACAGTCTGGTTTTTTGGCTCCCTGTCCTCCGTCCGGTGCAGAGCCTAGACGGACACAGGTATGTCCACCCATTCAGTAGCTCACGCTCAGACAGCGGCACTGCGCTGTCTGAGCGTGAGCTGCAGCAACTGACTGAGGCTTCTCTTACCCCCAGTCAGTCACTAGAGCCTCAGACATGAGACCTGTGGCTGACTGAGGGGGAGAGAATCACCCCGGCTGCCCCCAGCTCACCTTCCATTCAGAAAGTTCTTCCCTCTCCTCCCTACGTTTTTTCCCTGGCCATCAATGTGGGTGTGGCTTCACGGAGGCGGGGGCATGGTTTACGGAGGCGGGATTGGATTATCAGTATGGGGGCGTGGCTGGTGTGGTCCGGCTTTCTGGGGGGAAGCCAGTGGCCACCCTACGCGTCTGCGCCATTGTCCTGTGAGCTGATTGTAGGGAGAGATGTGACAAGTGCTGATGTGCTAGGGACAGTGTTACTGAAAATGATTAATATTAATATTAGAGAGGGAGACTGCAGGGAGAGTGCATGGAGAGTGCAGGGAGACTGCAAGGACAATGCAGGGACAGTGCAGTGATACTTATGCTGCATCAGTTTTATTTTTTACTCATTCCTACATCAGTCATAAATATAATTCAATACCAATAAGATGAAAAGCCTTTATTATTCCGGTGCCAGCGTGCCAACCAATACCATCTAGTCTACACCCCTTAGAGTGGCCAGATCTTAATGATGACCATCCTCATCTATTGCTGGCTTTACTTCTTCCAAATCATCCTTCAAAGTCTCCATGTCCTAGAAAAGTCAGCAAAATGCAGAGAGAGAAGGAGCTGGATGTTCTTGATGACAATTCTCATTGATATTAGATGATGTGATAAAGGAGGAAAAGCAGATGGCTGAAGAAGGGCTTCCACCTGTAGGGCAGGAGAGCGCTGGGGTTGGAGAAGTGGGTATGCCAGAGATGATTAATATTCTGTGTTTACTGTCAAATAACCTGCAGGAGATTGCAGGGAAGAACAGCAATAATATGCATATTGTCCCCCCACCTAACCAGCCACCCCATAACAGCAACAGCCCCTGTTTAAAGGTGCCACATGGCCTTTAACATTGAAGAAGAACTATACAGTACAGCGTGGTCTTCATAAATAAATGAAAGGCAGCTGCCAGCTAGTTGGCCGCACGGTTCTTCACAGCAGTTTAGCTGCTCCATGTGGCCGTACCCTAAGTGGCCTGGGTATACCTGATTTATACTAATTTTTTACAAATTAATTTGTAACTAATTAACTTTCTTGGCTAACTTCGGCAAAGTTGCCAATTCGAATTTTTCAAAACTTTGCTCATCTCTCATTAAGACTATGTAACATATCAAGTCCTATCACTAGCAGTATCCTGGTGAGTCACTGCACTTGGGTTGATAGCACTTACTGTTCATCCGTGGTATACAATAACTATAGGGCATGCAGAAGATTTATTCACACCCATCCCCTGGAGACTAAGGGGGACTTCTGCCTATATATGAGGAGACAATACTATAAATGCCAGGGGCCCTGTTACCGTTTTTTGTACTGGGTTTTCAAGTCATTCTTCTGCTGGAGATACTGAATTGAAATCTCATTGGCATATAATTTAACATTTTGGGCTGTTATTTGGCAGAACGAAAGCAGCAATGTTCTTCAGTATAGACGTAGTAGAGCTTAGTTTTTCAATGTGTATACATTACATTTCAAAGCCAGGTCCTCTTTCATAGCATTCTTAATTCTCCTAGTCTTCCTGGAGGGCACAACTGGTTCTGAGTCACAAGGATTGGCGTTCTCATAGTCATCATCATCATCCATATCATTAGTCAAAGTGTTGGCTGGACATAAAGGCAAAGTTGATATAACGTCAGTAATGCTCATTTTATCGTGCAAATTACAGTACTTAATAGGGGATATGATACCTCCAGCAAGTACAGTAATACATATATAGGGCACCTTCTGCTGGCTCACCTCTGTTCCCTGCGCATTCCCCAGTAAGGGCTTGATCATATAACATTTTTGCCCTACGTCTAGCATGTACACCAGGAAACCTCCTGATGTATACGCTAAATGTGTACATAGGGCTCCATTAGTCAGATGGAGGCCAAAAGAGTATCATCAGTATACAGCAACAAAACATATATGCCTATACAGTGATATACTTTTGAGCCTTCCATCAGAGGTATATGTTTTAAGTCCTCCAGACCTACCTTTGTGATAGAAGGCTCAAAAGTCAAAACGTGATGAGAACAGGCTCTAAGATGTATATTAATGTACCTTATTGCTGATTTTCAAATACGTTTTCTAAACCAGGCACCCCCTTGAATTGGATTTTTTTTTGGAAAGTCTAGAATTGCCGAGCTATCAAAAAAGATTGTAATTTCAATGACTTCAGTGAGAGTAGTGATGCAGCAACCAGCTCTGTCCACCACCCAATGGGCAGATCTGTGTATTTCCGGCTCCAGAATCTGGAGCTATACTGAAACAGTTGCATGGCAGGGTGCGGAGTGTCATACTCCAACAATCTCCAACATACTCCAACTGAGGATAGGTCATCAATAACAAAATCCTGGACAACGCCTTTAACCTCCTCGGGACCGCCTAACGCAGGATCGCGGTCCGGAGGCGGCTGCCCCAGGCAGAGTGACGCCTTATACGCGTCATCTCGCGAGACGCAAGATTTCCTGTGAACGCGCGCACACAGGCGCGCGCGTTCACAGGATCGGAAGGTAAGAGAATGGATCTACAGCCTGCCAGCGGCGATCGTTCACTGGCAGGCTGGAGATGCGATTTTTTTTAACCCCTAACAGGTATATTAGACGCTGTTTTGATAACAGCGTCTAATATACCTGCTACCTGGTCCTCTGGTGGTCCCTTTTGCTTGGATCGACCACCAGAGGACACAGGCAGCTCTGTAAAGTAGCACCAAGCACCACACTACACTACACTACACCCCCCTGTCACTTATTAACCCCTGATCACCCCATATAGACTCCCTGATCACCCCCCCGTCATTGATCACCCCCCTGTCATTGATTACCCCCCTGTAGGGCTCCATTCAGACGTCCGTATGTGTTTTACGGATCCACGCATCCATGGATCGGATCCGCAAAACACATACAGACGTCTGAATGGAGCCTTACAGGGAGGTGATCAATGACAGGGGGGTGACCACCCCATATAGACTAGATCATCCCCCTGTCATTGATCACCCCCCTGTAAGGCTCCATTTAGACATTTTTTGGGCACAAGTTAGCAGAAATTGATTTTTTTAGTTTTTTCTTACAAAGTCTCATATTCCACTAACTTGTGTCAAAAAATAAAATCTCACATGAACTCACCATACCCCTCACGGAATCCAAATGCGTAACATTTTTTAGACATTTATATTCCAGACTTCTTCTCGCGCTTTAGGGCCCCTAAAATGCCAGGGCAGTATAAATACCCCACATGTGACATCATTTCGGAAAGAAGATACCCCAAGGTATTCGCTGAGGGGCATATTGAGTCCATGAAAGATTTAACTTTTTGTCCCAAGTTAGCGGAAAGGGAGACTTTGTGAGAAAAAAAAAAAATATATCAATTTCCGCTAACATGTGCCCAAAAAAAAAAATCTTCTATGAACTCGCCATTCCCCTCATTGAATACCTTGGGGTGTCTTCTTTCCAAAATGGGGTCACATGTGTGGTATTTATACTGCCCTAGCATTTTAGAGGGGCCCTAAAGCGTGAGTTCTCTTCGTACGTGCTGGTGGGTGTTTACATTCCCCCCAACGCTGACACCGGTAATGCTCTACAGGCCCTCAGCGATACCATCACAAACTGGGAGTCGGCCCTTCCTGGCTCACTGTTCATCGTGTTGGGTGATTTTAATAAAGCGGACCTCCGTCGTGTCCTACCACGCTACTCCCAGCACATTGATTGTCCCACGAGACTCTCGAACACCTTGGATCATCGTTACACGCCTCTAAGGAAAGCGTACAAAGCCATCCCGAGAGCCGCATTAGGCTCATCCGACCACTGCCTTGTCCACCTGGTCCCCTCCTACAGACGTCGCCTAGAGTCTTCGAAACCGATCCGTAGAACTTCCAGAGTGTGGTCCGAGGAGGCCAAGCTACAACTACAGGCCTGTTTTGACTTCACAGACTGGGGAGCCCTAGAAGAGAATGACCTTGACACCTGGGCGGTTGTTGTCTCCTCGTACATCAGTTTCTGCGAAGACTCCTGTGTCCCCTCAAGATCTTACACGATTTACCCAAATGACAAACCGTGGTTCGCAAACAAGCTCAAACACCTACGCAGGCACAAGGAGACCGCGCATAAAACCGGTAATCAATTAGAATACAGACTGGCCAAAAACTGCCTTAATCGCGAACTGCGTGCGGCGAAACGGGCATACGCGGAACGCATCCACCATTCCTTGCGCTCTAACGACCAGAGGGCGATCTGGAAGGGTCTTAGGTCCGCGACCAACTACAAACCCCCCCCCCGGCGCTCACCACCCCTCGTCAGGCGCTGACAGAGGAGCTGGGCAGGTTCTACTGCAGATTCGAGACCTCGACCGAGGGTGATGTAACTCGTACAATGCCCCCCAGAGTGGGCACCCCAGTCCCGGCTACCACATTATCTGGCCCGCTCGCTGACTTCGCTGATCCACCTACAGTGAATGTGACTTCGGTTCGCACCCTGCTGTCCAAGCTAAATGCGAGTAAAGCCCCTGGTCCCGATGGTGTCACTCCTGCATGCCTGAAATATTGCTCAGTCCAACTGGCCCCGGCCCTCACCCAAATCTTTGACAGATCCCTTAAGGAAGGACATGTCCCCGCCTGCTTTAAGATCTCAACTATCATCCCTGTGCCGAAGAAACAGGGCATTTCTGATCTAAACAACTTCCGGCCCGTGGCTCTGACTTCGGTGGTCATGAAGACCCTAGAGAAGGTGGTCCTCTCCATCCTGAAGACCGCCACTCTGGACCGGCTGGACCTTCTGCAATTCGCCTACAGGGCAAACAGATCCACTGACGATGCGATTAACATGTGCCTAGAATACATCACTGAACACCTCGACAAACCCAACACATACGCGAGAGTCCTCCTCCTAGACTTCAGCTCAGCTTTTAATACCATCTCCCCCAGCATCCTGCAGAGGAACCTTACGGCACTTGATGTCCATCCAACACTACGACATTGGATCATGGACTTTCTCACTAACAGGTCCCAGGTCGTCAGATTAGGCAATCTGACCTCCAAACACTGGCGCCCCTCAGGGATGTGTACTATCGCCGTTCCTGTTCTCTCTGTACACGAACGAGTGCAGATCGGAGGAGGCTTCAGTTAAAGTCATTAGGTTCGCTGATGACACCACACTTGTGGGCCTGATTAGCGACAGCGATGAGCAGGCCTACCGTAAGGAAATTGACAGGATCAGCAACTGGTGCGGCGCGCACAACCTGGTCCTAAACGCCACAAAGACGGTCGAGCTGGTCGTCGACTTCAGGAAGGGAAGGGTAGCCCCCCCCGACCCATATAGATGGATCTGAAGTCGCAAGGGTACCCAGTACCCGCCTCCTAGGCACGACAATTTCTGAAGACCTATCCTGGCGTCCCAACATCTCGTCCATCATAAAGAAGGCTCACCAGCGGCTCTATTTCCTTCAACAACTGAGGAAGTTCGGCATGGCTCAGGACCTACTGAAGTCCTTCTACTCCTGTACCATCGAGTCGGTATTGTGCTCGTCCCTTCTGGTGTGGTATGCCGGCTCATCAGCCAGTGACAAGCGCAAACTACAAAGGGTCATCAGCTCGGCGGAGAGAACTACTCGACTGCCACTACCACCCCTTGACTCTATTTTCTCCAACAGACTGCGCTCCAGGGCTCTGAAAATATTCGATGACCACTCCCATCCGGGCCATCATCTCTTCAGACGTCTAAAGTCCAGCCGCAGGTATCAGGCCATCCCTGCAAGGACATCGAGGAGGCTGAACACTTTCTTCCTAACAGCCGTCAGACTGCTGAACTCATCACGCCCCATCTCCCACCCATAATCCCTCCCTCGCCCCTAATGTGCCCATTGCTTAACCCCCCCCCCTTCCACCCCCTAGTTACTATGCCTGTACCTGTGCCTAACCCAATTCCGAGCACGATCGCTCGTGTCATGTTTGGCGAATAAAGTTAATTCTGATTCTGATTCTGATTCTGAGAAGAAGTCTGGGATCCAAATGTCTAAAAATGCCCTCCTAAAAGGAATTTGGGCCGCTTTGCGCATCTAGGCTGCAAAAAAGTGTCACATGTGGTATCGTCGTACTCAGGAGAAGTTGGGGAATGTGTTTCGGGGTGTCATCTTACATATACCCATGCTGGGTGAGAGAAATATCTTGATCAAATGCTAACTTTGTATAAAAAAATTGGAAAAGTTGTCTTTGCCGAGATATTTCTCTCACCCAGCATGGGTATATGTAAAATGACACCCCAAAACACATTCCCCAACTTCTCCTGAGTACGGCGATACCACATGTGTGACACTTTTTTGCAGCCTAGGTGGGCAAAATGGGCACACATTCCAAAGAGCACCTTTCGGATTTCACAGGGCTTTTTTTTACACATTTTGATTTCAAACTACTTCTCACGCATTAGGGCCCCTAAAAAGCCAGGGCAGTATAACTACCCCACAAGTGACCCCATTTTGGAAAGAAGACACCCCAAGGTATTCCGTGAGGGGCATGGCGAGTTCCTAGAATTTTTTATTTTTTGTCACAAGTTAGCGGAAAATGATGATTTTTTATTTTTTTTCTTACAAAGTCTCATATTCCACTAACTTTTGACAAAAAAAAAAAATTCTAGGAACTCGCCATGCCCCTCACGGAATACCTTGGGGTGTCTTCTTTCCAAAATGGGGTCACTTGTGGGGTAGTTATACTGCCCTGGCTTTTTAGGGGCCCAAATGTGTAAGAAGTAGTTTGAAATCAAAATGTGTAAAAAATGGCCTGTGAAATCCGAAAGGTGCTCTTTGGAATGTGTGCCCCTTTGCGCACCTAGGCTGCAAAAAATTGTCACACATCTGGTATGGCCGTACTCAGGAGAAGTTGGGCAATGTGTTTTGGGGTGTCATTTTACATATACCCATGCTGGGTGAGAGAAATATCTCGGCAAAAGACTTTTCCCATTTTTTTATACAAAGTTAGCATTTGACCGAGATATTTATCTCACCCAGCATGGGTATATGTAAAATGACTCGCCAAAACACATTGCCCAACTTCTCCTGAGTACGGCGATACCACATGTGACACTTTTTTGCAGCCAAGGTGGGCAAAGGGGCACACATTCCAAAGAGCACCTTTAGGATTTCACAGGGCATTTTTTACACATTTTGATTTCAAACTACTTTGCATGCATTTGGGCCCCTAAAAAGCTAGGGCAGTATAACTACCCCACAAGTGACCCCATTTTGGAAAGAAGACACCCCAAGGTATTTCGTGATGGGCATAGTGAGTTCATGGAAGTTTTTATTTTTTGTCACAAGTTAGTGGAATATGAGACTTTGTAAGGAAAAAAAAAACAAAAAAAATCATAATTTTCCGCTAACTTGTGACAAAAAATAAAAACTTCTATGAACTCACTATGCCCATCAGCGAATACCTTAGGGTGTCTACTTTCCGAAATGGGGTCATTTGTGGGGGTTTTCTACTGTCTGGGCATTGTAGAACCTTAGGAAACATGACGAGCGGCTTCAAAAAGCGGAAATTCACATTTTTGTACCATAGTTTGTAAACGCTATAACTTTGACCCAAACCATTTTTTTTTACCCAAACTTTTTATTTTATCAAAGAAATGTAGAACAATAAGTTTAGAGAACAATTTATATAAAGATGTAGTTTAAAAAAATATATATTACAACTGAAAGTGAAAAATGTCATTTTTTTGCAAAAATTTCGGTAAATTTCGATTAATAACAAAAAAGTAAAAATGTCAGCAGCAATGAAATATTACCAAATGAAAGCTCTATAAATTACCACCCAAATTAATTTTACCTCCTTTTACCTCCTAAGGTATCAGATTTTTTATGCTCAGCTTTCTATACATCCAAACATCACACGCTCGGTTCTTCTCCGAGAACTGAGCAGAAACAAATTGAAACAAAGAGGCACAGGCGTTCAATGGAACGCTTCTGCACTCATGTTTTAGTGCTCGGCGAATGCACTAACCAACCAACAAGAGAAACCTCTCATGTGTCACTATAATCTGCCAAAAGTTTAAAAAAATGATTGGCATAGTCACACTTTTCAGATTTGTTGCAGAACCTTCTGCAACTGACATTAATTACAGAAGGTCCGCTCATCTGAATTGGTTGTTCCTGCATGATGATCATGGATTTCTGCAGGCCCCATTCAGAAACAAATCTTCCATGTGTGAAAATACAGTTAAAGAAATGTAAGGCTATGGAACACATCTGGAGGACCTGCTTGCCTTTTTGTTGGTGGGCAGAAGCCCATCAAGCGCCTGCATTGGCAGAGCTTGCTTGTGTGTTCTGAATGGTGAGAGGGCAGACACTTTTGGTCAGTGGCGTAACTATAACTGACTAGACCCCAAAGAAAATTTTTGAACGTTCCCGTTCCCTCCTCCCAGCAACTTCTTTGAAATCCCCTTCACCTATGCAACCCTCACTCCTGTGGCTAATCAAGATCATTCTCTCAGACTACAACCGTCAGCAGCTTCATCCGTTTCCTACACTGTCACCGTATGTAATGTTGAGGGGGCCCTGACAATAAAATCTTTCAGTCCTCCTCCTGAGCGGGCCCCATCTGAGTTTGGGCCCCAAAGCAGTTGCTTCCCCTATAGCTAAGCCCCTGCCATCAGTGTTTTGCGTTGTCTCCCTTGAAAACAAAGGATTGGGCATGTTGTGTGTAGTAGCTTCTTGTGATGACGCTCCTTGGTGTACCATATAGAGCCTAAAGGATATATCGGAACCTTAAAATGCCTGATTACCACCATTGTACTGTACCTGTGTAACATGCTGCATTACAAATGTCAGATCCTTTGTTCCCACACGAGATAAGTCTAATTTGTATGGTCACCCTAAGGCTGGGTCTACACTACGACATTTGTCGCCCGACAGATGGGGCATAACTACACTGCAACATTCGTTGTGCAACATTTTGTTGCACCAATGTTGCACAACAATTTTTATAATGGCAGTCTATTGTCTCGCACTGCAACATGTGACATGCTGCGACTGCGACGCGACAGTCGCAGAAAAATCCATCTCAAAAATTGTTGCGTGACATTGGTGCAACAAAATGTCACGCAACAAATGTCGTCGTGTAGACCTAGCCTAACACTACAAAACACGTACACACAAAAATACAAAAACAAAAAAAAACAATAGCTGTCCCGGTTACACAAGTGTCTAATCGAAAACATGATTCTTACTGGCATTTAATGGTTCTTATTCCTCCTGAACTCCCCAAAAACAATAACTATAAGTCTAAAATAAAAAAGGCTTCCCATACCTTGTTTTGATGTTCCAATTGAATTCCCATACATGTTCTTCTTTTTGCCACTTGACGTCTGATAATCGTTATGAGTTAGGATAACCTTTATATGAGAAGATGACTGTCAGACCACATTCAAATAATCAACCCACAACCAAACTTCCCCTTTCCCAGCCCAGATATTTGGTGATTGTGTTGTTGCGGTTTATCGGCATGTACAGTAAATGTTTGTTTTGTGGGTTTATAGTGCTATTACAAAGCTTACTTTTCCTTCCTCTACAAGACCATCAAAGCAGAACTATACCCACACCCAACTAGAAACAACTCTACAAGGGATGATGTTTTCATGATATTTAGGCAGTCAGTACTGAAGCGGTTTTGGTCTTAAAGGAAATGTTTACCACTGAGCTCCATTTTTTTAAATCTAAGGCTACTTTCACATTTGCGTTGCTGGATTACGGCAGGCAGTTCCGCCGCCAGATGCGGATCCATCTCACAAATGCATTGCAACACCGGTCTCTCTGGTTGTCACCTGGAAAAACAGATCCGGTATTTATCTTTTTCACATTTTTTAAAGGTCTGCGCATGCCGGAACACTTGGGGCCGGATCCGGCATTAATGCATTTCAATGGAAAATAATGCCAGATCCGGCATTCCGGCAAGTGTTCCGAGCATGCTGCCGAATTTTCTCCGGCCAAATACTGTAAGAGTTACTGAACTGAAGACATCCTGATGCATCCTGAACGGATTGCTCTCCATTCAGAATGCATAAGGATAAAACTGATCAGTTTTTTTCCGGTATTGAGTCCCTAGGACGGAACTCAATACCGGAAAAGAATAACGCTAGTGTGAAAGTGCCCTAAGTCCAAAATGATGTGATATTTTTTAATTAACTGTTAAATTGCTTCAGATATCTTTATAGCGATCAGCGCTCCAAATCTGTTCCACAGATACACTTTTAACTCAAAACTAATGCTAAGGAAAACTGGATTTGTTGCCCTCAGCAACTAGTGTTGAGCGAATCGAAGTCGAAGAAAGAAAAATTTAATTTGCTGTGAAGTTGAATTTCCTTGTGCTTCGTGGTAGCAAATTGATTTTCCCTGAATGGCGGTACAATCAAGATGGCGGCGGCCGACTCTTCATAATCAAACTGAGGAGGTATGATTTTTTTTTTCTTAAAATTTTACACTGTATCATTACTGTCCAATGCCGTGATCAGCTATGAATGCGGCATCTGAGGGGTACAATGTTTGTGGGCGCAGCGATCACAGCTCCCTGTCATTGCACCCACTACTTACAAAGACGAAGCACATTTGTCACAAGGCAAATTTATTTTTAAAATTCGGCGAAGCAGCCGAATTAAATTCTTTACTACTTCATTCATCTCTAACAGCAACCAATCAGTTTTATCCTTTAATTAATATTTTTTTGAAAAAGGGAATTTGATTGGTTGCTATGGACATGTAAGTTTTGCTAAATCTTTCCCCCCAGTAAGCTCATAGAGTCACCCGCGATCCCAGGGAGGCTTGTTCCTGTCACGCACCTGCCATTGGCTGCTCTTCCCCAACACCGTATGTTTTCATCCGCACATGGGGAGAAGCAGCTGGGGCTGTACGTGGACCAGGAGCGAAGTGGGGGGTGGGGATCCAGGTAAGTAGAATCAGTGTGAGGGGGCCGTTTGTGTGTGGGGCCATTTCCAGCCTCGGATAACCCCTTTAAGAGAATACACATAATTTTAAGATTTTATAATTCAAAATAGGTCTTAATAATTGTCCTCTATGAAGCTTTGGTGTACACAATTTATCACAAAGGCCTCTCTGACAGTAAAGACTCTTTCTCAGGGGCTTGGTTTCATCAGACCATAACACCTTTTCCCACTTGCTTTTGGGAGACTTCAGATGTGTTTTTGCAAAATGTAGCCTGGCTTGGATGTTTTTCTTCGTAAGAAAAGGCTTTCGTCTTGCCACCCTACCCCATAGCCCAGACATATGAAGAATAAGGGAGATTGTTGTCACATGTACCACACAGCCATTACTTCCCAGATATTCCTGCAGTTTGTTTAATGTTGCTGTAGGCCTCTTGGTAGCCTCCCAGACCAGTTTTCTTCTCGTCTTTTTATCAATTTTGGAGGGACGTCCAGTTCTTGGTAATGTCACTGTTGTGCCATATTTTCTCCACTTGATGATGTCTTCACTGTGTTCCATGTGTTCTAATGCCTTGGAAATTCTTTTGTACCCTTCTCATGACTGATACCTTTTAACAATGAGATCCCTCTGATGCTTTGGAAGCTCTCTGTGGACCATGGCTTTTGCTGTGGGATGCGACTAAGAAAATTTCAGGAAAGACCAACTAGAGCAGCTGAACTTTATTTGGGGTTAATCAGAGGCACTTGAAATGATGGCCGGTGTATGCTGACTCCTATTTAACATGATTTTGAATGTGATTGCTTAATTCTGAACACAGCTACATCCCCAGTTATAAGAGGGTGTGCGCAGTGTCGGACTAGGCTACCTAGGGCCCACCAGTAAAATTTATTTTGGGGGCCCACTGTATGGATACATTCAAATATAATAAATAATCTAACAAGTTTTTATATGAACAGAGGCTGGTTCAGGGTCTGTACATTGTATATATGTATGTAGTGTAGTAAGTCTACTGTGTTATGTGCCACTTGTGCAGGGGGTGGGAGACTAGGGGCCTACTTTGCTCATGGGCCCATTGGGGGATTCCCCTGTACCCCTGTGGGCCAGTCCGAGCCTGGGTGTGCACACTTATGCAACCCCATTATTTTAGTTTTATATTTTTTCTTCCCTCTACCAAATAATTTCTGTTTGTACAGTTTATAGGTCACATTAAAGGTGGAAAAAGTTCTGAAATGATTTATCTTTTTCAAATTTTTTACAGCACAGAAACCTGACATTTTAACAGGGGTGTGTAGACTTTTTATATCCACTGTATATACACACACACACACACACTATCTGTTATGTAACATGATTGATAATGCTATGTGCCTCTCTGTGACCTTTTTACTACAAAATCACAGTGAGATAAAGTTGTCACCATGATTTTGTAGTAAAAAGGTCAAAGAAAGGCATTATCAATCATGCTAAAGTGTAACTGCCGTTTCATGTATTATTCCCTAATGGTATAGTACACCCTGCTGTATAAGTGTTTTTGTGTTTTCAAATTTGATCATTTTCAGTTTTACCTGCTAATAACTCCCACAAATGGATGCTACCTTCCTATTCAGCAGCTCTCATCTCGCAGCGTAGCTATGTGCAGTTCGTCTCATCTCACAGCGTAGCTATGTGCAGTCCGTCTCATCTCACAGCGTTGCCATGTGTAGTCCGTCTTCTCAGTATTATAACAAGAGACGGATGAGCTGTGGGAGAAGGAGCTCAGCCCTGACAGCCCGGAGCTGGGCTGAGGCAGAAAGTGGAGGGGGAGGGCTGCTTTAGATGGTGATATCTTCTCAATGGTAGCAGCTATAAATATGCAACTGATCTTGTTTATAAGCTGACAGTCCAGGCTTTCATACAAGACCAGAATGACAGCTCTAGTCCAAGAAATCACTGTTAGAAATAGAGTCGGGAATAATCGCGGGAAAAATCTGCTTTTACTTTCAGCTTCATTGTCAGCATCCATATTTTTATCATTAATATCTTACCCTGTACTGAACAGATTTATGTCATTCTGGTATTGTCTGAAATCTTGGAATGTCAGCTTTCAGACAATACAAATCTCTAGCTGGTACTAAACCAGAGATATAAGCAGCTATAGCACTCCACTTCCGTCTTCTATACCATGCAGTCCCATGTAAATAACGTATCTTACTTACAGTTCTCTATAACATACAGTCCCATGTAAATAACTTAAATCCCCTCCCTCACCCCCCTCCAACACATAGTCCCAAATAAATAACATCACTCCTTACCTTCCAGTCTTCTAAAATATCCAGTCCCATGTACATAACACCAGTCATCTCCTTCCAATCTTCTATAACATACAGTCCCATGTAAAAAAACATATCTTTCTTATAGTCCTCTATAACATACAGTCCTATGTAACTGACACCCCTCCCCTCCCTTCAGCCCCTCTAACATACAGTCCCAGTTAAAAAACATATTTCCCTCCCACTAAGCAGGGAGGAGGCATAATGGGAGAACCACATCTCCCAGCATTTCTCTGACACTTACATCCATTCCATGGCATCACAGGTCTCCACTGCTGGGGTCACATGAAGGTGACCTCATCACAGGTCCTACCTCCACTTCCACTGCTGAAAAGATCACATGACTATGATGTCATCAAAGGTCCTTCAGCTATGGAGTGTAGACACTCAGTAAGTGCTAATCAGGCTCCCCCCCCCCAAAAAAAAACTCAGCCCCCTCACGATCTCCACACCAAGGTGACCAGGTTACCCTGTTGGCAGAGGTAAGGAATGAAAAATATGATGAGATAAAAAAAATAAAGCTGAACCAGCTGCACAGGTGGTATGGCTGCCCCTGGTGAGGATACACACTGCTCTGGGTACTGTGGGAAGTTATCTGCGTTCTGATTGGTTCTGCTAGTTCATGTGAGGAGAGCAAGGGCTTATGGGAAGTGAGGGAAATACAGGATGGCCTCAAGGGAGGGCAAAGATAATCACAGGAAGAGCAGCAGAGGCCATCTTAGGAAGTTGCTGAAATAGAGGCACAGAGAAATATGGTTGCTAAGGGCTGAATACACACATCAGAAAGTTAAAATTAGCTGAAAAATGCAGCTTCATGAATATCTTCCCTTCAGCATCACATATGTTAGGAATTTCATATTTGGTAGTGAAATGGCAGTTACACTTTAATGCTCTGTGTCTCTGCTGTCCGGAACGGGGCTTGACACTCTTTCACGCAGCGGATTCCACACACAGGATCCGCTCGTGTGAAAGACCCCTTACATGGTCAGATTATCAGTAACAAGCATCCTCACTAGAGTTGAGCGTACTGATCTTCGAAGCCAAGATCCAAAGTCAGTTCGCTTCAAACTTCGTTATTGCCGAAATCTTAGGAGTCTTTGGTCAATAACTTTGGTATTTGATTATTTAACTTAAAACAGATTTTAAACAGGTATCTGAAGTCGGCTTCAGAACCAAGGTACCAGTCAGTACCGAAGCGGACTTCTGATACCCATTTTAAAATCGGTTTAAAAAAAACGCGAAACACTGATTATGCCCTAGGGCGTGCCGTCCTTTATTTTTGGCTCCTGCAGAAATTTCCTATCCTTGCCGGTGGACATACAGGCATGTAATGCACTTTGTGTCATTTCAATTTTTTGGCAGGACCATTGTAGTGAATGGTTATACACACAGGCCTAAAAAAAAAAATGGACATGGGGGAAAAATTATAGTGTGTGCATGAGCTCTAATGTTGATGTCCTATCCGGATCGGTTATCAGTTTCACAAAAGCAGATCATTTCCTTGACAGCGATAACTTTTTCAAATTTCATTATGAGGGCTTTTTTGTGGGTGAACTGTAGTTTTTATTGGTACCATTTTTGTGGTGCGTGCAATTTTTTGATCATTGTTAGGGCACATGCACACAACCGTATGCCCTCCGAGACATACAGTCCGGAGCGAGCCATATGTCCTGGAGCGGCATTGATCGTGTGCACAGGAGCTCACAGCATCATAAGTTATGTGATAAGGGGGCACAGATAAGGGCCAGGGGCACAGACAAGGGTCAGGAGGGGCACAGATAAGTGCCAGGGCCCTGGGGCGCAGACAGGGGCCAGGGAGGTGCAGACAGGGGCAGGTGGGGGCACAGAAAGGTCCAGGGTGGCGCACACAGGGGCTAAGGAGGCAGAGACAAGGGCCAGGGGTGCAGACAAAGGCCGGGGGGGGCACAGATAAGGGCCAGGGCCCAGGGGCACATACAGGGGCCAGGGAGGTGCAGCCAAGGGGAGCACACAGGCAGTGGTGTAACTACCGGGGAAGCAGCTGCTTCGGGGGGCCGGCTGACAAGGGGCCCGGTGCCCAGCAGCATGTCAGTCAGATTATTTAAAGACTAGGACCTTTCGTGGGTCTGGACTTTGTTAACTATGTAGCAGGACATGTTGAGCGGCGCCCAGGGATCTCCCTACACTTACTATTATATCTGGGCGCCGCTCCATTCTCCCGCTGTGGCGTCTGTCTCCCGCACTGTATGTATGATAATTACTACTATCGGAGCAGGGAGGAGGAGACTGCCCTTTTTCCTCAATAGCCGTTTTTCCTGGTTGTAGCGCTGTCCAATCGCAGCGCAGAGTGTCACAGCCAGGGAGAAAAAAAACTCACCTTCTCCCTGGCGGTAACGGGGGCCACAGTGGGCCGTTCTACATGTCCTGCTACTTAGTTAACAAAGTCCGGACCCATGAAAGGTCCTAGTCTTTAAATAATCTGACTGACACGCACCCGGACCCCTTGTCAGCCAGGGCCCTGAAGCAGCCGCTTCCTCTGCTTCCCCGGTAGTTACCCCACTGCTCTTTCTAATCTAATCAGCAAATTTATTTTGCATACAAAATCTAGACATATCAGTGGTTCTGTACAAAGCAACTAAGCCTGACAGCAGATTTTATAGGAATTGTCTCATAAGGCCCGATTCACACCACCGTTTTATATTTCCATTGTTCTGTTCAGTTAGAGGAAGAGAATAATGGTAATAACGGAAGTGCCAGATGGACACATAACTGACCCAAACATTGCTGAACAGAATTCTTTGACTTTAATCGAGCCCATTCAGTTTCCATTCTGAATTAAATTTTTTCACCCTACAAAAAAGATCTGCAAGCAGGAGTTTTTCTTCTGGTGTCCAACGGAATAACGGAAGTGCCAGATACGTAGGACAGATGCAGATGTGAACCCGTCTTTGTAAACATCAATGGAATATCACTAGGGGACAAGCACCGATCATCAGAACAAGAAGAATCGCCAGGAAAGTGTAATACCACTTTGTCTCCTTGCCCAGCTTTTTCTGGAGGTTGCACTTTTATCTTATTAAAGTCAATGGCCAATTATGGAACTTAGTATTATGTCATTGCCTCTCTTGAGACAGTAGGTGCGACTAAATATTTTATCCCAATATCGCTTAAGTTTGGGACAATTCCATATGAATAATATCAGCAACTAGTACACAGCATGAACATCTGGTCTAAGTTATAAATGATACAACAGAGCACAAGATGTAAGTACTATAAACATCTCTCTTAAGGATACCTGATAACCATCCTCTATGGGTACCGAATCATTCTCCTACTTATATCTTAGATGGGGCTTAACCAAGCTCTTATCAACTTGTTGCAGTTGGAGGTATTGGTAAAGACTGGAATGTGATATCTCAAATATGGAGTGTCCATTGTAACGGATCGTTTCAGCAGACAAGGGGTTAAAATCCGTTTAGGCGATATGCCCCTTTCCGAGAGACAGGCACAGCTACTGCAGAACACCAACCTCCCGAACTGGATACAAAATAGCACTCCAAACTGGAACCTCGCGAATAGCTGTCAGCAGACGAACAGGAAAAGCGTATCAGTCAGCTTACACTCCTGGCAATCAGTCTCTAACAGCATACAGGGAATCCCCCCAATAACGAGACAAGGCTCCGTGTTGAGGGTCAAGCAGTGCTCTGATGTGCTGGCACACCCAGCCTGGTTTTTATTACAGTTTTGCAAATACAGAACAGATACAACACATCCCCACAATGCATCATGGGTTCCTCCTCTCTGCCTGGGAGACAACTGAGGGCAATCCAATTATCTCTCAGGACAAAGGGGAGATCGCCAATACACATGTGGAGACACACAATGGGACAATGGGACAATAGAAACACACCCACACAAAATCCTCCCCTCTGCTGATGATGATTATTTGAACACAAGGGCGAATATAATTATCAAAGGCAGAGAAATACAGTTTTATAAAACATATCACAGGAACCCCAAAACATGCAATAACCCCATAACCAATATATCCTCGGAACCGGGGGATCTGGGTGAACCACATGTACAAAATTCACCCACATCCGTTCAGTAGTTTGGAAGATACAGTTACACTGAAAATATACAAGTTATACCGAAAATAGTCACTAATAAATGTGTCCCCTGTTTGGTAGTTTCAAACTACTGAATGATGTCTCTGTGCACCAAATAGCACCGTGTTGAAAAGTCAGAATAGTGTCTGTGAGCTAAAATGGCCGCTATCTATTTTTCTCACCATGTGCTTCATCCAAGCAAGTAAGGCAAATGATGCAATCCAGGGACAGAGGGCTCCGTCCCAAGTGCCTTAAGACCCAATAACTTAAGGGACCATAATTCCAGGGCAGGAGGCTGGTAAACAGCCCCCTCCAAAACACAGTGGCGAGGTTGGTTTCGCCACACATCCCCCCCCCCCAGGGAAGACTAACCAGATACCTGACCTCACGCCGGTCGGTACCTGAGTTAGCCTGGCAGCCCACCCACAACCCAATACTGGACCTGTTGAATTTTGGGGCCTGGCTCTGTTCTGTAGGTCCCCAGCTGTTGAGTGGGCATCTGCTACTCCTTGCTTTGTGGTTCTCCAGCTTGGAGCTGTAGGTACTTGGTGGGCAGAGGCCGACTGTGCTCTGCCCAGATGCCAGCTCTTCCGCTGGGGTGAGGGGGGTACAAGCCAGTCCTGTAACAAGGGGGTTGGTGGAGCAGAGGCTAGCGGCTCTCTGCCCTGATGCCAGCTCTTCCGCTGGGAAGGGATCAGCGGGTATTGCAGGCTCATCACCTGCCCCCCAGAACTCGGTTGGGAAGTAGCTGGGAAGGGGAGGGCTCGCTTACCTCCTCCTCCTGGTATCCCTGCGGAGATGGCTGGAGATCTGGCCGTTCAAGGGGGAGACCGACTGTCTCCTCTTTGGCTAAACAGCCCTGTTGCTGGGGGACAGGACCGACTGTCCCTACCCCCTGTGCTGTGAGTGCAGAGACCACGGTCCCATCTGCACAGCTGTGGGGCCCACTGTCTCCCCCTGGTGCGCCAAGCTGCCGCTGGGGAATGGAGACTAGGCTCCCAGTTCCCAACAAATCCTGCTGCTGCTGGGGGACAGGACCGACTGTCTCTGCCCCCTGTAACTCCGCCTGCCGCTGGGGAATGGAGACTCGGCTCCCAATTCCCTGTACATCACACGGCCACTGGGGAATGGAGACTAGGCTCCCAATTCCCCAAAAATCCTGCTGCTGCTGGGGGGCAGGAACAACTACCTCTGCCCCCTGTAACTCAGCCTGCCGCTGGGGAGGGAGGCCGCTGCTCTCCCCTCCCTCTACTTCACACTGCCGCTGGGGAATGGAGACTGGGCTCCCACTGTCCCGCAACCGTAACTTCCGATGGAGGTCCAGCCAACATGGCAGCTGACCGTCACCTTCTGCCGGGTATAGTAGGGTCTTAGACACTAGACTCCTCACGAACTTCAGGTATTTCTCAGCTGGATTGGGTCCGAAGAAGTTCAGCCGCAACCACATCATACGGTCAAATTCCTCCACAGAGTATCTGTACTCCACTGCTGGTTCCATCCTGGTGCTTTTAGGGTCGCTGTACTGAGACATGCGTTGCCCTTAAGTTGTAAAATCTAAAGAAATGGTGTCTCCTGTAGCTGTCCTTCTGGCTGTAAGAACGATCCCGCTGCTTGCCACCAATGTAACGGACCGTTTCAGCAGACAAGGGGTTAAAATCAGTTTAGGCGATATGCCCCTTTCCGAGAGACAGGCACAGCTACTGCAGAACACCAACCTCCCGAACTGGATACAAAATAGCACTCCAAACTGGAACCTCGCGAATAGCTGTCAGCAGACGAACAGGAAAAGCATATCAGTCAGCTTACACTCCTGGCCAATCAGTCTCTAACAGCATACAGGGAATCCCCCCAATAACGAGACAAGGCTCCGTGTTGAGGGTCAAGCAGTGCTCTGATGTGCTGGCACACCCAGCCTGGTTTTTATTACAGTTTTGCAAATACAGAACAGATACAACACATCCCCACAATGCATCATGGGTTCCTCCTCTCTGCCTGGGAGACAACTGAAGGCAATCCAATTATCTCTCAGGACAAAGGGGAGATCGCCAATACACATGTGGAGACAACAGGACAGACATCACCATTTAAACACACAATGGGACAATGGGACAATAGAAACACACCCACACAAAATCCTCCCCTCTGCTGATGATGATTATTTGAACACAAGGGCGAATATAATTATCAAAGGCAGAGAAATACAGTTTTATAAAACATATCACAGGAACCCCAAAACATGCAATAACCCCATAACCAATATATCCTCGGAACCAGGGGATCTGGGTGAACCACATGTCCAAAATTCACCCACATCCGTTCAGTAGTTTGGAAGATACAGTTACACTGAAAATATACAAGTTATACCGAAAATAGTCACTAATAAATGTGTCCCCTGTTTGGTAGTTTCAAACTACTGAATGATGTCTCTGTGCAACAAATACAGGCAAGATAGCACCGTGTTGAAAAGTCAGAACAGTGTCTGTGAGCTAAAATGGCCGCTATCTATTGTTCTCACCATGTGCTTCATCCAAGCAAGTAAGGCAAATGATGCAATCCAGGGACAGAGGGCTCCGTCCCAAGTGCCTTAAGACCCAATAACTTAAGGGACCATAATCCCAGGGCAGGAGGCTGGTAAACAGCCCCCTCCAAAACACAGTGGCGAGGTTGGTTTCGCCACAGCCATATAGAAGTACATCTCGTAATTCCTCATATATTAGCTAGCCTCTTCCAAACTTCATGAATGGTCAAGTGGCTCAGGTTTTCATTGCCTTGACCAAGTGCAAGTTCCTGAAGACTCCTCCCTGTAACCAGTAGGCCTTTGTAAATTCTACTCACTTTTCCATAGATTCTCGTTCCTACCTTGTGCTAAAAAACCCTTCTTGTGTGTTCTTGGCTAAGATTTCAGTGTAGGACTCTTATTCAACAAGCAATGGGACAGATTTGGCGCTTTAATAGAGATCTTTATTTAACATCATTAGTCTTGTGAATTATTGTGAATTAAGACTGCATGTGAAAAATGTGTAAAAAAGCAAAAACAAAATATTGTGCCCCCCCCCCCCGCCCCATCCAGCCTCTAATCCCATTTGAAATTATATTGCTGAGCTATTTTTTGTGATAACTTGACTGATGTATGATAGTAGAGATAATCTTCTTGAAGTCAGAAGAGCTTTGGTTCAGAAGCTATAAGTACACCAGATTCAGCAGCAGCACCATTTCTTGCAAATATACTTCTTTTTACTGCTGCAGGACAGATTATTCCAGCACCCATTTGAGGATTCAACACAGTTCTTATCATTCAATGTGCTTGGCTTTCCATTCTTCCAGTTACTAGAGAAGGATAAAAAAAATAGCAAAAAATTGAATATTTTTTCCTAGAAAATAATCTACATTCATTACCTTCTTCAAAACAAAACTAGAGAGACAACATTCGATCCTGGGATCCCCATCATTCCATTGCATTACACATTAGATAGGTAGAAGTCTAACTAATCGGGATAACTTCTTACCTCTACCTAGAGGGACGAGGGACTAAGGTACGTAAAGTTTGGCATCACAAGGGTACGCAGTTCATGAGCCCACTAATCAATACAATAAATTCTTCGACAACGCCAACAAAAGCAAAATAAATCATCATAGGCATAACTAAAATCAATGGGCTGTACATGTAATGCACAGAAGTCCCGGGGGCTCCAGAGTGAGATGAACTCCTTTCTGGCTCATAATGGGGGGTCTGGGTGGGAGACCCCCTCCTTTATTATAGGGCTGCCATCTGGGGTAATTGAAAATTTATAAACCAAATACCAAGGCCAATAAGGATAAAGTGCATAAATATATTTGATTACATTTCCCCATTTCCCAAAAATGATGGTGGGTAATCTAAACTGACCAGTATACCCTTGGGCACATCCAAATAGTATTAAAAGTAACCATGTTCCCACAGTCTAGTTTTTATTGGTAAAAAGTGCAAGTATTACCAGATATGCACCAAATGCACTTGTCGTAGATTTAAAATGTCTAAAAGGTCTCTTAAATGCCTGGTCTTGTCGGAGGTCTAATTGGACTATGCCACTAAACTGGAAAGAGTGAAACATAAGGGCATCTGGTGCGTAATGCTTGTCCCTTTAAGTTAAGTAGAAGTCATATTTACCCGTAAGACAACACTGATCCATCTAACCATTTCCATTTTCCAAGTTTTGTATCACGCTTCAGTCCAATCCAGTAATTGACATTTTCAAGGGAGGATTTCAAGGCATCCTAGAATAATATACAGCAGGCCTGTAAAATGTTTACCTAAACTTCTTAACCAAAGCTAATGCATCAAAAAAACTGCTTGATTGTGCAAATTGCCTGATTCTAGGGAAGCTCAAGAGCACAACTAGTGATGGAATGTATTATTCTTGTGTGCCAGATTTTAGGTTGTATTTTCTTGATATACTGTATATATATATATATATATATATATTTTCTGATCGTCCTTGGCAGCACACACGGACGTGAGGTACAACCAGAAATAGAGACCAATTAACAAGCCATAGATTGAATAATTAGCATGGTACCTCCCAGTATAAGGCCCCACAGAACACGCAGAGCCACTAATTTTATTTTCTCTAGGAAAAACTTGAAGAGACCATCACCCACAGTTATCCCCTGCCAGGCGTGATACTTTTGTCCCTCACCCTGAAGATGGTGGCGAGAGTGTTTTCCCCAGTGCATTCAGGCAGCACCTCGCTCCATTCTCTGCTTGCCTCCCTCTGTATGGACGTGGGTTGAGGTTGAGGCAGCAGAGACGCGCGCTATAGCGGAGGTGCACGCGCTGGCGCATCCCGGAAGTATTTAACTCCGTGGCACAGTAACTATGTGTGCTCACCAGGACGCTACTCCTGCTGCTTGCCAAGGTAAGAAAGGATAGCGTAAGGGGATAACATACTTGGCAAGATCTGGCATAGCTTTGGGATGCGGCTGTCTTCCTCTGGGCACACTCTTCGGTGTTGTTGGGGTATTAAGAAACTCTTTGCTGATACTCCTTATTTATTTATTTATTCAGATATCTGCCTCTCAAGAGGAATCTCTTAAGAGAAAAAGTCCAGACACCACTCCTGCAGGAATTGCAAACAACCTATGCCAGATGATGCTCCTTCTGATCTGTGTCAGGGCTGCACTTCTGTGGAATCTGAGTCTCCTCAGAATAATGGTTTTCTGGACTGGTTTAAAGATCAGTTGTCGTCTATATTTGATAAACTCAGAGCCTCAAATAAGAAGAAGAATTATTAGGCAAATGAGTATTTTGACCACATCATCCTCTTTATGCATGTTGTCTTACTCCAAGCTGTATAGGCTCGAAAGCCTACTACCAATTAAGCATATTAGGTGATGTGCATATCTGTAATGAGAAGGGGTGTGGTCTAATGACATCAACACCCTATATCAGGTGTGCATAATTATTAGGCAACTTCCTTTCCTTTGGCAAAATGGGTCAAAAGAAGGACTTGACAGGCTCAGAAAAGTCAAAAATAGTGAGATATCTTGCAGAGGGATGCAGCACTCTTAAAATTGCAAAGCTTCTGAAGCGTGATCATTGAACAATCAAGCGTTTCATTCAAAATAGTCAACAGGGTCGCAAGAAGCGTGTGGAAAAACCAAGGCGCAAAATAACTGCCCATGAACTGAGAAAAGCGTGCAGCTGCCAAGATGCCACTTGCCACCAGTTTGGCCATATTTCAGAGCTGCAACATCACTGGAGTGCCCAAAAGCACAAGGTGTGCAATACTCAGAGACATGGCCAAGGTAAGAAAGGCTGAAAGACGACCACCACTGAACAAGACACACAAGCTGAAATGTCAAGACTGGGCCAAGAAATATCTCAAGACTGATTTTTCTAAGGTTTTATGGACTGATGAAATGAGAGTGAGTCTTGATGGGCCAGATGGATGGGCCCATGGCTGGATTGGTAAAGGGCAGAGAGCTCCAGTCCGACTCAGACGCCAGCAAGGTGGAGGTGGAGTACTGGTTTGGGCTGGTATCATCAAAGATGAGCTTGTGGGGCCTTTTCGGGTTGAGGATGGAGTCAAGCTCAACTCCCAGTCCTACTGCCAGTTTCTGGAAGACACCTTCTTCAAGCAGTGGTACAGGAAGAAGTCTGCATCCTTCAAGAAAAACATGATTTTCATGCAGGACAATGCTCCATCACACGCGTCCAAGTACTCCACAACGTGGCTGCGAAGAAAGGGTATAAAAGAAGAAAATCTAATGACATGGCCTCCTTGTTCACCTGATCTGAACCCCATTGAGAACCTGTGGTCCATCATCAAATGTGAGATTTACAAGGAGGGAAAACAGTACACCTCTCTGAACAGTGTCTGGGAGGCTGTGGTTGCTGCTGCACGCAATGTTGATGGTGAACAGGTCAAAACACTGACAGAATCCATGGATGGCAGGCTTTTGAGTGTCCTTGCAAAGAAAGGTGGCTATATTGGTCACTGATTTGTTTTTGTTTTGTTTTTGAATGTCAGAAATGTATATTTGTGAGTGTTGAGATGTTATATTGGTTTCACTGTTAAAAATAAATAATTGAAATGGGTATATATTTGTTTTTTGTTAAGTTGCCTAATAATTATGCACAGTAATAGTCACCTGCACACACAGATATCCCCCTAAAATAGCTAAAACTAAAAACAAACTAAAAACTACTTCCAAAAATATTCAGCTTTGATATTAATGAGTTTTTTGGGTTCATTGAGAACATGGTTGTTGTTCAATAATAAAATTAATCCTCAAAAATACAACTTGCCTAATAATTCTGCACTCCCTGTAGAGCCGGTCAATACGGACGCGGCGATACCTAATATGTATACTTTTTTTTTTTATGTAATTTTTTTATGTAAGTTTTACACAATGATTTCATTTTTGAAACAAAAAAATAATGTTTTAGTGTTTCCATAGTCTAAGAGCCATAGTTTTTTCAGTTTTTTCATTATCTTGGGTAGGGTATGATTTTCGGGATGAGATGACTGTTTGATTGTTACAATTTTGGCGTACATGCGACTTTTTTGATCACTTTTATTACCTTTTTTGGGAAGTAAGGTGGGCAAAATTTCAATTTCATCATAGTTTTTTATTTTTATGGTGTTTACTGTTCGGGTAAAATAACATGACCGTTTTATAGATCAGGTCGTTACGGACGCAGCGATACCAAACATGTGTAGGGAATTTTATTTTTCTAATTTTTAATCAGTGATAAATGTGTTTTTTGATTTTTACTTTCTTTTCACTTTTTTTTTTACCCAGACCCACTTGGTTCTTGAAGATCCAGTGGGTCTGATGTCTGTATAATACAGTACAGTACACTATATAGGGTACTGTACTGTATTTTACTTACACTGAACAGATCTATGCCTTCATGCCTTCAGCATAGATCTGTTCAGCACCATGGACAGCAGGATGCCTGAGAAGGCGTCCTGTTGCCATGGGAACCTTCCCCGTCTGCCACAACTTCGCAGACGGGGAAGGGTGAGGACGGGGCTGGCGGGGGGCTGTCTGGGAGCTCTCTCCCTCTCCCATCGGGGGGCTACAAAGGCACAGCAGCCCCCCGATCGGAGAGGGAGGGAGCTCCCTGAGCTGTTAACCTTTTCCATACAGCGGTCCAGCCGTTTATACCAGGGTGTCAGCAATGTGCTGGCACCCTGGTATACCCACTGTACACCAACGATTATTCAATGGGAGGCGTGCGGGTGATCGCGATCCCGCCTGCCGCACCGCCCGCACCCCCCCTGCACCCCCCACCGGGCTAAAATCATTCAGAGGTGCAGGGGGGGGGGTGATAAATATATATTTTCGGCACACTAAAGTTTCTGATCGCTGCGGTTAGGGACAGCGGGGATCAGAAACTGCAGAAATCGCAACAAACCGCAGGTCTGAATTGACCTGTGGTTTGTTGCGATCGCGGACATGGGGGGGGGTCACGGGACCCCCCCGCGCATTTAGCCGAGGTGCCTGCTCAATGATTTGAGCAGGCACCTTGTTCCGATCACAGCCGGCCGGGCGCGAGTGATTGGAACAACATATGATGTACCGGTACGTCATGTGTCCTTAAGGACTTGGGAAACATGCCGTACCGGTACGTCATGTGTCCTTAAGGGGTTAAGCAGTCAAGGACACTATTGAATCCGACAGAGATGTTTCTGACAAATTAAAATGTGACAAATTGTTTTATTTTCCTAAAATGGGAGGCAAAGTCTTTCCAGGGCACCCGCTGCTTAATGATTGGCTGAAGCAGGACTGGGACAGACCAGACAAGAAACCAGATCCAAGTTCCAGATTCAAGTATACGTATAGGTTAGCGGACGATACATGCAAAGAATGAATGTCGGTCCCTAAAGTAGATCTTCCAGTAGCCAGATTGTCAAAAAGGGTGTTTTTTCCCTCTGAAGAGGCTTCCCTTATCAGGGATCTGGTTGACAAAAAGGCAGAGTCTCTTCTTAAAAAAACATATGCGCCCACTTCCTGTTTACCGGCCCTAGCCTCTGCACCAGTGGCAAGATCTTTGGGGATCTGGCTTTCCCAATTATCCCATGACCTAGAAGATAGGGTCCCAAGGGAGGAAATTCTAAAAAGTATTCCGGGTTTAAACATGCTTCTGAATTCTTGTGCGATTCTCCACTAGATTTGTTGAGATTTGCGTCCCGTTCATTGGCAATTATTAATGCCGCCAGAAGATCCCTATGGATTAAGATACAAAGCTTCGGAAGCACATATAGGGACATTTACTAAGACCAGTGTAAAACAGGTCGGTCTTAATCTGTCTCTCCCTGGCATAAGATGCACCATAATTGTTAAGAGGCACACAGCGTTTTATGATTGTGGTGCATCTGTGCAGGTGCGTGCACCAACACAGAAATCTAGAACAGCATGGGAACTGGGGTAGATGTCTGCTGTAATCTATTGGTTTAGGTTATAACAAATGTGATGAAAAAGCTATGCTGGCCTCACAATGACTGCTTCTTAGAAAAGTGGGGAGAAGGGCTCAAAACCCATAAGGCTTCTTTCACACGGATTGGTTCCGGATGTGTTCAGGATGCGTTCAGTGAAACACGCACCATTTCGCAAGCAAGTTCACTCAGTTTTGTCAGCATTTACGTTCAGGTTTTTCCGTGAGGGTGCAATCAAAGATTTACAAGCAACATCTCCTAGCAACCATCAGTGAAAAACGAATTGCATCCAGATTACATCCGGGTGCAATGCGTTTTTCACTGAAGCCCCATTCACTTCTATGGGGCCAGGGCTGCGTGAAAAACACAGAATATAGAACATGCTGCGATTCTCACTAAATGATATGTAAAAAAGACAACACTCATGTACACAGACCCGTGGAAATGAATGGGTCAGGATTTAGTGCTGGTGCTATGTGTTCACGCGTTACGCCTGCGTGGAAAACTCGCTTGTGTGAAAGGAGCCTAAAGAGTTAGGTATTGTGTGAGGTATCATGTAAGCCAAACTTTGTGACTTTTTGATGCCAGTTTTCTGGAGTAAAGGGAATAATAAATATCCTTCATACTTCTTACCTATTTAGAAGAAAACCAATGATGTTTGACTTTCAAGTTGACCCACCTTTTCTTAGATTTCTACACGGAAATGTGTAATATCATTATTGCTAAAATGAAAAATTTATCAAATTCCACATCTTTTTACCAACCGGATTCCAAAAAAGTTGGGACACTAGACAAATCGTAAATAAAAACTGAATGCAATGATGTGGAGATGGCAAATGTCAATATTTTATTTGTAATAGAACGTAGATGACAGATCAAACGTTTAATCCGAGTAAATGTATCATTTTAAAGGAAAAATACGTTGAAAGTAAATTTGAGCATAACGAAGAGCTGGAAGACCAATTAACACTAATTAGGTCAATTGGCAACATGATTGGGTATAAAAAGAGCTTCTCAGAGTGGCAGTGTCTCTCAGAAGCCAAGATGGGTAGAGGATCACCAATTCCCACAATGTTGCGCAGAAAGATAGTGGAGCAATATCAGAAAGGTGTTACCCAGCGAAAAATTGCAAAGACTTTGCATCTATCATCATCAACTGTGCATAACATCATCCGAAGATTCAGAGAATCTGGAACAATCTCTGTGCGTAAGGGTCAAGGCCGTAAAACCATACTGGATGTCCGTGATCTCCGGGCCCTTAAACGACACTGCACCACAAACAGGAATGCTACTGTAAAGGAAATCACAGAATGGGCTCAGGAATACTTCCAGAAACCATTGTCAGTGAACACAATCCACCGTGCCATCCGCCGTTGCCAGCTGAAACTCTACAGTGCAAAGAAGAAGCCATTTCTAAGCAAGATCCACAAGCTCAGGCGTTTTCACTGGGCCAGGGATCATTTAAAATGGAGTGTGGCAAAATGGAAGACTGTTCTGTGGTCAGACGAGTCACGATTCGAAGTTCTTTTTGGAAATCTGGGACGCCATGTCATCCAGACCAAAGAGGACAAGGACAACCCAAGTTGTTATCAACGCTCAGTTCAGAAGCCTGCATCTCTGATGGTATGGGGTTGCATGAGTGCGTGTGGCATGGGCAGCTTGCATGTCTGGAAAGGCACCATCAATGCAGAAAAATATATTCAGGTTCTAGAACAACATATGCTCCCATCCAGATGTCTTCTCTTTCAGGGAAGACCCTGCATTTTTCAACAAGATAATGCCAGACCACATTCTGCATCAATCACAACATCGTGGCTGCGTAGGAGAAGGATCCGGGTACTGAAATGGCCAGTCTGCAGTCCATATCTTTCACCTATAGAGAACATTTGGCGCATTATAAAGAGGAAGGTGCAACAAAGAAGGCCCAAGACGATTGAACAGTTAGAGGCCTGTATTAGACAAGAATGGGAGAGCATTCCTATTTCTAAACTTGAGAAACTGGTCTCCTCGGTCCCCAGACGTCTGTTGAGTGTTGTAAGAAGAAGGGGAGATGCCACACAGTGGTGAAAATGGCCTTGTCCCAACTTTTTGGGGATTTGTTGACACCATGAAATTCTAATTCAACATATTTTTCCCTTAAAATGGTACATTTTCTCAGTTTAAACTTTTGTTCCGTGATTTATGTTCTATTCTGAATAAAATATTAAAAGTTGGCACCTCCACATCATTGCATTCAGTATTTATTCACTATTTGTATAGTGTCCCAACTTTTTTGGAATCCGGTTTGTAAATAAAACCATCTTGAGGGAGTACTGCTTCTCACTCGAAGAGAAATGCAGCGCCTGGAAACTCATTTTTCAGGCAAAGCAACTTGAGAAAAAGCATGTAAACTAAATCATAATGCCAAAGAACCAAGCTGATTGTTGGCTCGTGTACATAATATCCGTTGCTCCATCCAGTCCTAGACATTTTAAATGGTCAGAGATCTGCAGTGACCCGCTGGATCACTGCTAAAGGGTAGAGAGTGCATGGGCAGAGACAGTGAAGATAACTTGGACTTTACTGCACATGGTTAGGGTAAATTACTTCAGGCGCCCGCCACACTGGGACTTGCATGCCTTTGGAAGATGGCATGGGTTATATACATAGAGAGACTTTGTGGGGACCATCATACTGCTTGTCCCTTATACAAAGCCTTTTGAAAAACTGCTGCTTTGTGAATTATTTGAGAGCTATGCCTACTGCTTTTGTGTGACCCCCCCCCCCCATCATTCTCAGTAAAGGGACTGCTATCTGTTGCAACCAAGCAGCCATAATTAGTACCAAGCTAGAACATGCTTTCATCTCTGAATACTACTGTTTGACATTGATGGCTGCATCAGAGTTCGCAGGAGTAAGCCTGCCCACACACTGCCCACTGCCTAGATAACGCCCCGCACTACACTCTCTTGAGGGTATCGAGGGGCTCTACTGGTCAGTTTGTTCACCATATTAAGAATGTCTGGGATTGCATAGTGTGACTGGATCCCCGATGCATAGCAGCCATAAACCATTTTGGCTGAACTATGGTTCCAAGTTGAAGGAACTTGGAATGACATACCACAGGTGGATGTCCAGCATTTGTATGGCCATTAACATGCCAAAGTGGCAGTCTGTATGACAGCAAAGGGTGATGCCTGCCTCCATATATACCCTGCTGCAGAACCCAAAATAAAGGGGGTACCACCTTGGTTGTGTGATCATTGACCAAGCATCACTAGCAGCTTAACTGCATTACATTTTTTGGGGTGTTCTCTTTTAAAAATTTACCAGTTGTGTAAATAAAACCAAATAGGTAATGTCACTGAAGTCTCTGAAACAGGTCTATTCACTTGGTGTCCGTTCTTTTCTGTTAGGTTTCCGTACCAGATGGTTCCAGGATAAATCATTAATGGGAAAGAGGAAAGGGTTTGGATCCTAATGGACAATAACAAACCTGTCGAAAGGATCAGATTGGATCCAGACAGCTCATAACAGATTTGTCAAATGAATTATTACACATCTTGTCATTTATATATAGGGTTCGGACCGCGCGTATCATAAATAGACGGTATACAAACAGTTTTTTCTCCTCCTTTTAGAAAGGTACCAAGGTCTTAATTCCAGCACACACCAGATAAGTCTGCTAGTATTCCCAATTTATTTTGGTTTAAAAATTTCTGTGGATACAAGTGGCTCCTACCATAGTGGCTCCTACCAAAAGAAATTGGGAATACTAGCAGACTTATCTGGTGTGTGCTGGAATTAAGTCTGTGGTTGAACTCTGTGCGCTGGCGTGTGAACGTGGACCTTCGCTGCGAAGAATAAAACAAGCCGCGGAGGATACCTTTGATACGCCTGTTGTTGGTGGAGTGCCGTGTAAGTACAATCTGCGCATTGCAGGATAGCACAACCATACGGATTTACACTATTATAATTTTTTACAAGTTGCAGGATATCCACAAATAGGACATCTGCAGACCTGTTTGTATACCGTCTATTTATGATACGCGCGGTCCGAACCCTATATATAAATTCCATGAAAGTGTGATCGACCCCACAACACTCCTCGGACCTGCAGCAGAATCTTTTGCGGACTGGTGATTAAATATCTTTCTTTTTTACACATCTTGTCATATTTGAATAGCTCTTTTAAATCGAAGCCATGATGCTAGAGAGTCCACATGACTGAAATCCATGTAGATTCTTACCGTCTCTTCCTTATTTTTAAGATTTGCAAGTGCTGATCCATTTCTGACACACTCATCTTTAGCATTGTCCCAAGACAATGTGTCTGTAGAGAAGTAGTAACAGAAGAGACCTATTGGCTTCCATCCAGAGGGGCAAGTTCTGCAGAGAATCTCTGAGTGGGAGAGAAAATTATAAATGATGTAGAGCTACCTACAGAAGAGAAGACGACAGATTACTGCTCTCTTTAGACAAACCTTTAACCTAACATGACAAGTCATTTTTTATTTAACAAAAGCTAGGCTAAAATGCAAAAGCTGTGTGCGAAAAATTAAGGTGCCTTCACACCCTGCAAATTTTGTTGCAGAATTTTCCACAACTACAAATCAGTTCCATTCATTTGAATGAGGCAGCAAGCAAATGGATTTCTGCAAGCGCCAGATTTCTACATGTGTGAAAGCGCCCTTACTGCTTCCATAGGAATTAAGAGGGTATGTAGCTGTCAGGTGCTACCGGTGCAATACCCATGATTTAGTTCTTCAGGACCATGAGTTTTTCTATTTTTTTGTTTTTCATTCTCTGCCTTCCCGAAGCCATAACTTTTTTATTTTTCCATTTACGTAGCCATATGAGGACTTGTTATTTACAGGAAAAGTTGTACTTTCTAATAGCACCATTTATTATTTCAATATTGCGGATTTCATATGTTTAGGAAAACTTTGATTCACAGCAAAGTCGAATTTCCTAGCGCTCTGTGGTTACAAATCAGGTTTTTCTAAAATGGCAGCTGCACATGTTACAAAGTGAAAGTAAGAAGCTTGGGAATGTGAGATCACCCATAATGCCGTACAGCCAGCCAACCTGCAGATAGCCATCCCCTCTGATGTCACAGCCCGATAAAAGCCTCATCCCTCATGGTCTCCGCCATTGTGACAAGTGCTAAGGACAGTGTTGCTACAATAATCCAGCGGTCATGTTTTGCATCTGGTTTTAACCCCAATAATTTTAAAAGAGAAATTCCATTAGGTTCATAGTAGGGAGGGTTTCCGGACTTTCTGGAGGGATCCACATGGCATTATGGTCATCCCTGTTGGGGACCCCTCAATTGTATTGCTTTGTACCATCTCTGGTACCATCAAACAGGAGGACAGAGTCTGCTCCATACCTGCTACAGTTCCCCCAATCCCTGCCAGGGGAAGCCAGGGCACACCCAGATGACCACGACATCTGAAGAGTTAAAAGTCTGCGACCGGCATTACCACCGATCATGGGCATTAGTGCCAAGTATTTAAAATAGCAGACACCCAGTGGCCCAATCTTAGTGTGAAAGCTTGGAAGTTAATCCTTTCCTGACTGTTGACTGTAAATTTATGTTGGCGGTTGGAAAAGGATTAACTTCCAAGCCTTTACATTGAGACTGGGCCACCAAGTGGGAAGAATATGATTAGGTACAGTGGCCTGGGTTTACCTGATTTACTGTGATGTGTAATGAATTAACTTCAGCGAATTAGCCAAATTTAAATTCTTCAAAACTTCACTCATCTCTACTCCTGACTTTTATACAGAATTATCAATAGACTTCTGTGGACCCCATTAATGTCATATATTTACAGTGGGGCTAATCTGCCACTAGCAAAGGCTAGGCTGATGCATTAAAACTTCAGAGGACCCTTGTTTTTATATGACTTACCCAAGGTCTTGTTAATAGCTTTGATATGCTGGAGGAAATTCTGTTTGACATTTTCTGTAATAAAGATTTATGTTTAGTAAGTTTGAGAAATAGCACAGGGTGGACATCCTTGAGATGAGATATGAAGATTAGGAACCATGTCATCCCAAAAAATATGGTGGAATCGAAGAAAGTGGTAAGCAATTAAATCAGAGCCCAAATCCACTGGAAACCTACACATTTGGATGCAACAGTGGTTACCTAACCGTATGATCTCTCCTCATCACACTATCTCCCTGTAGCTTGTATAGCATACCTGCCTAACTGCCATATTTAACTGCAGGACACTGTCTAACGATGACACTTAGTCAAGATAAAGTTTGCCCTCATGCTAGCCCCAGCAATCCTGCCACCCTTACCAGGTCTAAATTTATATTTACCAGATTTACAAATTTACCTGGATGCGTAATTTTACATTTATCCACAATGAACCTTTTTTGCCAAGTGGTTTTTCCAAGTTTGGTTGCATTCTCTGAACAACTTCCATAGACTGCAAACAACTCTCTATATCTCAGCTTCCCCTACACTTGTAGGGCTTGGTGAGAATTGAATAAATGGTAGTCACAAACTAATTACTAGGGGTGTAAGGTTACTTTTATGCAGTCAGTATTTGGTCAGTATTTTGCGCTAGTATTTGAAAGCCAAATAGGATGGAAACCATCATGAGTGAAATCTACTCATGGAAAGATTTATGCCGATTCCAGGTTCTGGAACCACTCCAGGTTTCGGCGTATAAATTCTGACTGAAAATACTGACTGAATAGTGACTATGTGACAGTGGCCTGCTCAGATTCTCGATTACAAGGATGTGTCAAATAGGAATGATTTATTTCAAGGAATAGAATATAAGGGAGGTGAAGGATATGACCATTTAAAGGGGTTGTCCAGCCCATTATATTGATAACCTATCAGCTGTTGAAGAAGAGGCAGTGCTTCATGCAAGCACCACTTTCTATTCATTACACCGCACTTTGGTGCAGTGTAATACAAGCACCCACTCCATTCAAGTGAATGGAGCAGGTGCCTGTAATTACACTACTCCACCGCTCCATTGGAGATGAGATGTAGTGTGATGACTAGGAAGTAGTGATGAGCGAACTCTAACTGTATAGTTCGGGTTCGTACCGAATTTTGGGGTGTCCGTGACACGGACCCGAACCCGGAAATTTTAGTAAAAGTCCGGGTTCGGGTTCGGTGTTCGTCGCTTTCTTGGCGCTTTTGTGACGCTTTCTTGGCGCTTTTTGAAAGGCTGCAAAGCAGCCAATCAACAAGCGTCATACTACTTGCCCCAAGAGGCCGTCACAGCCATGCCTACTATTGGCATGGCTGTGATTGGCCAGAGCACCATGTGACCCAGCCTCTATTTAAGCTGGAGTCACATAGCGCCGCCCGTCACTCTGCTCTGATTAGCATAGGGAGAGGTTGCGGCTGCGACAGTAGGGCGAGATTAGGCAGATTAACTCCTCCAAAGGACTTGATTAATCAATCGATCTGCAGCTGTGCATCATTGAGCTGCTGAAATTCAATTGCTCACTGTTTTTAGGCTGCCCAGACCGTTTGTCAGTCACTTTTTTCTGGGGTGATCGGCGGCCATTTTGTGTCTTGTGGTGCGCCAGCACAAGCTGCGACCAAGTGCATTTAACCCTCAATGGTGTGGTTGTTTTTTGGCTAAAGCCTACATCAGGGTGAAGCTGTCACACCAAGTGCATTTAACCAGCAATAGTCTGTTTATTTTTTGGTCATATACTACATCAGGGGCAAGCTGCGCTTGTCACCAAGTGCATTTAACCCTCAATGGTGTGGTTGTTTTTTGGCTAAAGCCTACATCAGGGTGAAGCTGTCACACCAAGTGCATTTAACCAGCAATAGTCTGTTAATTTTTTGGCCATATACTACATCAGGGGCAAGCTGCGCCCGTCACCAAGTGCATTTAACCCTCAGTAGTGTGGTTGGTCAAGCTGTCACACCAAGTGCATTTAACCAGCAATAGTCTGTTCATTTTTTGGCCATATACTACATCAGGGGCAAGCTGCGCCTGTCACCAAGTGCATTTAACCCTCAATGGTGTGGTTGTTTTTTGGCTAAAGCCTACATCAGGGTGAAGCTGTCACACCAAGTGCATTTAACCAGCAATTGTCTGTTAATTTTTTGGCCATATACTACATCAGGGGCAAGCTGCGCCCGTCACCAAGTGCATTTAACCCTCAGTAGTGTGGTTGGTCAAGCTGTCACACCAAGTGCATTTAACCAGCAATAGTCTGTTCATTTTTTGGCCATATACTACATCAGGGGCAAGCTGCGCCCGTCACCAAGTGCATTTAACCCTCAGTAGTGTGGTTGGTCAAGCTGTCACACCAAGTGCATTTAACCAGCAATAGTCTGTTCATTTTTTGGCCATATACTACATCAGGGGCAAGCTGCGCCTGTCACCAAGTGCATTTAACCCTCAGTAGTGTGGTTGGTCAAGCTGTCACACCAAGTGCATTTAACCAGCAATAGTGTGGTTATTTTTTGGCCATATCCCAGTCTAATTCTGTCAGTAAATCCATACCGGTCACCCAGGGCCTAAATACTAGGCCTCAAATTTATATCCCGCTAAATCTGTCGTTACCGCTGTACTGTTGTGGCTGGGCAAGTTATTTAGTGTCCGTCAAAGCACATTTTTTGTTCTGGGTTGAAATACAATTCCCAATTTAGCAATTTCATAATTTAGTGGTTTCTGCTATATCAGAGCTATTTGAAATCTATCCCTAAAAGGGTATATAATATTCAAGGTGCACATAGGGTCATTCAGAATAACTTCACACACACGCTACTGTGCATTTCCAAGTCTAATTCTGTTAGTAAATCCATACCGGTCACCCAGCGCCTAAATACTAGGCCTCAAATTTATATCCCGCTAAATCTGTCGTTACCGCTGTACTGTTGTGGCTGGGCAAGTTATTTAGTGTCCGTCAAAGCACATTTTTTGTTCTGGGTTGAAATACAATTCCCAATTTAGCAATTTCATAATTTAGTGGTTTCTGCTATATCAGAGCTATTTGAAATATATCCCTAAAAGGGTATATAATATTCAAGGTGCACATAGGGTCATTCAGAATAACTTCACACACACGCTACTGTGCATTTCCAAGTCTAATTCTGTCACTAAATCCATACCGGTCACCCAACGCCTAAATACTAGGCCTCAAATTTATATCCCGCTAAATCTGTCGTTACCGCTGTACTGTTGTGGCTGGGCAAGTTATTTAGTGTCCGTCAAAGCACATTTTTTGTTCTGGGTTGAAATACAATTCCCAATTTAGCAATTTCATAATTTAGTGGTTTCTGCTATATCAGAGCTATTTGAAATCTATCCCTAAAAGGGTATATAATATTCAAGGTGCACATAGGATCATTCAGAATAACTTCACACACACGCTACTGTGCATTTCCAAGTCTAATTCTGTTAGTAAATCCATACCGGTCACTCAGCGCCTAAATACTAGGCCTCAAATTTATATCCCGCTAAATCTGTCGTTACCGCTGTACTGTTGTGGCTGGGCAAGTTATTTAGTGTCCGTCAAAGCACATTTTTTGTTCTGGGTTGAAATACAATTCCCAATTTAGCAATTTCATAATTTAGTGGTTTCTGCTATATCAGAGCTATTTGAAATCTATCCCTAAAAGGGTATATAATATTCAAGGTGCACATAGGGTCATTCAGAATAACTTCACACCCACGCTACTGTGCATTTCCAAGTCTAATTCTGTCACTAAATCCATACCGGTCACCCAACACCTAAATACTAGGCCTCAAATTTATATCCCGCTAAATCTGTCGTTACCGCTGTACTGTTGTGGCTGGGCAAGTTATTTAGTGTCCGTCAAAGCACATTTTTTGTTCTGGGTTGAAATACAATTCCCAATTTAGCAATTTCATAATTTAGTGGTTTCTGTTATATCAGAGCTATTTGAAATCTATCCCTAAAAGGGTATATAATATTCAAGGTGCACATAGGGTCATTCAGAATAACTTCACACACACGCTACTGTGCATTTCCAAGTCTAATTCTGTCACTAAATCCATACCGGTCACCCAACGCCTAAATACTAGGCCTCAAATTTATATCCCGCTAAATCTGTCGTTACCGCTGTACTGTTGTGGCTGGGCAAGTTATTTAGTGTCCGTCAAAGCACATTTTTTGTTCTGGGTTGAAATACAATTCCCAATTTAGCAATTTCATAATTTAGTGGTTTCTGCTATATCAGAGCTATTTGAAATCTATCCCTAAAAGGGTATATAATATTCAAGGTGCACATAGGGTCATTCAGAATAACTTCACACACACGCTACTGTGCATTTCCAAGTCTAATTCTGTCACTAAATCCATACCGGTCACCCAACGCCTAAATACTAGGCCTCAAATTTATATCCCGCTAAATCTGTCGTTACCGCTGTACTGTTGTGGCTGGGCAAGTTATTTAGTGTCCGTCAAAGCACATTTTTTGTTCTGGGTTGAAATACAATTCCCAATTTAGCAATTTCATAATTTAGTGGTTTCTGCTATATCAGAGCTATTTGAAATCTATCCCTAAAAGGGTATATAATATTCAAGGTGCACATAGGGTCATTCAGAATAACTTCACACACACGCTACTGTGCATTTCCAAGTCTAATTCTGTTAGTAAATCCATACCGGTCACTCAGCGCCTAAATACTAGGCCTCAAATTTATATCCCGCTAAATCTGTCATTACCGCTGTACTGTTGTGGCTGGGCAAGTTATTTAGTGTCCGTCAAAGCACATTTTTTGTTCTGGGTTGAAATACAATTCCCAATTTAGCAATTTCATAATTTAGTGGTTTCTGCTATATCAGAGCTATTTGAAATCTATCCCTAAAAGGGTATATAATATTCAAGGTGCACATAGGGTCATTCAGAATAACTTCACACACACGCTACTGTGCATTTCCAAGTCTAATTCTGTCAGTAAATCCATACCGGTCACCCAGCGCCTAAATACTAGGCCTCAAATTTATATTCAGCTGAATTTGAATACAATACATTGGGCCAAATAATATTTTTGTTGTTGTGGTGAACGATAACAATGAGGAAAACATCTAGTAAGGGACGCGGACGTGGACATGGTCGTGGTGGTGTTAGTGGACCCTCTGGTGCTGGGAGAGGACGTGGCCGTTCTGCCACATCCACACGTCCTAGTGTACCAACTACCTCAGGTCCCAGTAGCCGCCAGAATTTACAGCGATATATGGTGGGGCCCAATGCCGTTCTAAGGATGGTAAGGCCTGAGCAGGTACAGGCATTAGTCAATTGGGTGGCCGACAGTGGATCCAGCACGTTCACATTATCTCCCACCCAGTCTTCTGCAGAAAGCGCACAGATGGCGCCTGAAAACCAACCCCATCAGTCTGTCACATCACCCCCATGCATATCAGGGAAACTGTCTGAGCCTCAAGTTATGCAGCAGTCTCTTATGCTGTTTGAAGACTCTGCTGGCAGGGTTTCCCAAGGGCATCCACCTAGCCCTTCCCCAGCGGTGGAAGACATAGACTGCACTGACGCACAACCACTTATGTTTCCTGATGATGAGGACATGGAAATACCACCTCAGCATGTCTCTGATGATGACGAAACACAGGTGCCAACTGCTGCGTCTTTCTGCAGTGTGCAGACTGAACAGGAGGTCAGGGATCAAGACTGGGTGGAAGACGATGCAGGGGACGATGAGGACCTAGACCCCACATGGAATGAAGGTCGTGCCACTGACTTTCACAGTTCGGAGGAAGAGGTGTAACGGTCAGCAGAGGAAGAGACCATAGAGCAGGACTCAAGTACAGTGCAGCAGACAAGGAGGCTGAAGTAGAAACCGGCTTTATTAAAAGAGAACTCTAACTGCCGGAGAAGCAGATTTACAATATGAACAGCTTGGGAATTCACAATAAAGATAATGGAAATTTGCATAAAGAACACAAATGAATCACAAACACAAGTACAGACAATAGCAGGCTACTCTCTTCTAGGTAGTCCTATCTGTCCCCGCTACCCGGGGTGCACCTCTACGGTGCACTAAACTAAATCCTATTCCACTATGCCCTAGCTCAGGTTAGCATCAGTGCACTCACAGTTCGGTGTCCGCACATGCAGGCAGGTACAGTCTGGGTCCCGATCTGGCTGCTTGCTTGCTTGCTTGCTTCAGCGTGGCTCAGCTCTGGCCTCTCTTTGTAGTCTCTGTAACTCTGGTTAGAGATAATCAGCAGCTCTGGACGTGTAATCAGGCAGGGCCTGGAATTCACTCACAGTTCCTCTGGTAAGTGCCTCACACTACAGCAGTCTCTCTTCTACACCAGGACACATCAGCTCAGTCAGAGAGCAAACACACTCTAATGTCCCAGATACTGTGTCAGCAGGCAGGGAGCAATCACTCTAATCTTCCCTGTGGATCTCCCTCTCAGTGCACAGCGTCCTTCTTCCTGTGTACTCAGACACCTTCAGCCCAGGCTCTCTGCTCAGCCCGGGAAAAACACTTAACTCCTTGTCCTCTGGAAACAACTCCTCTCACTGTCCTACTCAGCCACAGTGGCCTCTGGTGGCTGGAGGGAAACATGACAGTCTGCTATATATATATGTGTTGGAAATGTTGCTGGATGATCAGGGCTGCCTCTTACATGCCTCCCCACTTAAAGGTGGCCGTCCTCGGCCTTGTTATATAGTCCATAGAAATAATGGTTAATGTAACTTTTTATACAGCAGTACAACATTGTCCACAATACATACAGGTGGACCAAATGAACTCATCAGCAGCGTACCTGTTTGGTGGAACCCCTGCAGTAAGCCTACTGGATCTCCGGAGGTCCTGGCTATCTGTTACGACCTGACTCTCTCCACTAGGAACTGCCAGTCTGGATTCATCCACCACAATAGGAGGTTCGGGTGTGTCCGAGGGCCCCTCTCCATTACGGGCTGGCAATGGTTCTGTGACAGTGCCTTCATCACCTGTAACCTGGGAGGCTTCTTCAGTGTTGGGAGCAGTCCACCAGTCTTCACCATAATCTCCATCAGAGATAACAAGTTCTGAGTATGGGGCAGGAGGAGGTGTCCTCTGAACAGGTGCGGGATCTTTGGACCGGCATGGCCGTAACATATTCCTATGTAGAGTCCGTGAAGCAAATTCCTCATTCTCAACCTGCACTTCGTAGACCGGACCATTAGGGTACACTCTCTTGATCACTTTATACGGCTGTACTTCCCAACGCTCACTCAACTTGCCTCTGGGACGTTTCTCTCGTACCAGTACCCGATCCCCAGGCTGCAATGGAACCTCCTGAACTGGAGGACGGTCTGTATGAGCTCTCTCCTGTAACCGCTGACCTGCCAACCGGCGAATGGTCTGGAGACGCCGACGGTGTTCTTTCACCCATGAGGTGGTTGATCGCTCTATTAGGTCTTCTGGCTGTTCTAGGTTTAATTCCACGATCTCTCGACCAGCCCTACCGAACAGTAACATGTATGGGGTGTAACCGGTGGTGGTGTGGACACGATTATTGTAAGCCCAGACTAATTCTGGCAGGTAGTCAGGCCAGTGTGCCCTCTTGTCTTCCTCTAGTGTCCTCAGCATTTGCAGCAATGTGCGGTTAAAGCGCTCACAGGCTCCGTTTCCTTGGGGATGATAAGGAGTTGTCCTGGATTTTTCAATGCCGTACAGTCGATGTAGCTCTTCCATCACTTTTCCTTGAAAGCACGCCCCTTGATCTGAATGGATCCGCTTTGGACACCCATAGACCCGAATGAAGTCTTGACAAATGGCTCGTGCAGCGGACTCGGCCGTCTGGTCCCGAGTTGGGGTGACTACTGCAAACTTGGAGAAGTGGTCGATCATGACCAGGCAATACTGTGGACCTCTTGACGATTGTCCCACAAGAAGATAGTCTATCATCAACACTTCCAGCGGTTCTGTGGTCTGGATGGACTGTAGGGGTGCTCTCTGTTCTGTACTCTTCGTGAGTTCACACACTCGACACTGTCGGCAAACTTCTTCAACTGTGGCCTCCAGTCGCGGACAATACACATAACGCTGCAGCCACTGGTATGTCTTGACTGGCCCGAAGTGAGCTCCAAACTCATGAGCCTCTTTGGCTATCTCCCGTGCCATTCTTCTGGGTATCACTACCTGCCACCTCGCCTCTAGGTCGGCAGGCTGTTGCCACTTGCGGAACAAAACAGCTCCATGCACTTCCAGTCTGTCCCATTGATGTAGAACGGACTTCATCTCGGCATCCAGATCAGTCCTTTCTTCTTTGTTGGGTTTCCTGCACTGGGTTACCCAGCTTTTCATTTGCTGCAGTCCAATGTCTTCATCTTGCAATCTGCCCCATTCTTCATTAGTTCTCCCCAATGCTTTGGGTAGCTTACGGGCCTCCCCACTTGTCTGGGCCGCGACTGTTGGGGGAGCGAACTTGCGGAAGTCAGGAGTTTCATCTTCTTCCTTTTGTTCATCCATATCCCCTACTGGAGTTTCAAAAGTAACCCTCGAGAGACCATCAGCATTAGTGTTCTCTGTAGCGGAGCGGTAGCGAATTGAGAAGTCATACTTTGCGAGGCGAGCCGCCCAGCGTTGCTCCAGGGCTCCCAACTTGGCAGTACCCAGATGGGCCAGGGGATTGTTATCCGTCCGTACGAAGATCTTAGCTCCTGTCAGATATCCTGCAAATTTCTCCGTCATAGCCCACACCAGGGCAAGGAGTTCCAGCCGGAAGGAACTGTAGTTATGGGGGTTTCGCTCCGTATCTCGCAAGGATCTACTGGCATAAGCGATCACTCTCTCATGTCCATCCTGTACCTGCGACAGGACTGCCCCAAGTCCGTAGAGGCTGCCATCAGTAGCTAAGATGAATGGTTTATCAAAATCGGCATAAGCCAAGATGGGGGCCGATGTCAGGGCTTCTTTCAGGGCCTGGAAGGCCTCTTCCTGTTTCTGTCCCCAGGGGATACTTTGGCCCTTGGGTTGCCCAGCCGTTCCTCTCAACAACTCATTCAGAGGGCCCGCTATTTTTGCGTAGTCTTTGATGAACCGCCGGTAGTACCCAGTCAGTCCCAGGAAGGCCTTCAACTCACGCAGTGTTCTCGGCACTAGCCATTGTCGTATTGCAGCCACTTTGTCTTGGGACGGTAGCACTCCGTCTTGGGACACCCTATGGCCCAGGTACTCGATCTCCCTCTTGAAGAGATGACACTTCTTTGGCTTTACCTTCAGGCCATGGGATCGCAGTCGCTCGAGTACCTGCCCTAGCCGATTCAAGTGTTCTTGAAAAGTAGCAGAGTATACGATGATATCGTCTAGGTATATCAGAGTGGCTTCAAAATTCAGGTCTCCCAGGCATCTCTCCATCAGCCGCTGGAAGGTTCCAGGGGCATTAGTCAGTCCGAATGGCATCCTGTTGAATTCAAATAACCCCATGGGGAGTATGAATGCTGTCTTTGCCTTGTCCTGCTCAGCCACTGGTACTTGCCAGTACCCACTTGCTAGATCCAGGGTGGAGAAGTATTTGGCTCGTCCTAGAGCCGTCAGAGACTCCTCGATGCGTGGCAGAGGATATGAGTCTCGCGCAGTGCAAGCATTCAACCGCCGGTAATCCACACAAAATCGAATAGTGCCGTCCTTCTTCTTGACAAGCACCACTGGGGCTGCCCAAGGGCTCTGGCTTCCCCGCACCACTCCGGAATCTATCATCTGTTTCAATAGCGTCTTCACTTCCTGGTACAACTTGGGCGGAATCTGTCGATATCTCTCCCGAATTGGTGGAGTGTCCCCCGTCGGTATATCATGTGTGATAGCATTCGTGCAGCCAAAGTCATCGGCGTGGCGGGCAAACGCAGCCTGATTCTCCCACAGCATGGTTTCAACTGCTCGCTGTTGGTCTAAACTGAGAGCCTTAACATCTATCTCCATTTGACCCAAGATGGTTCCCCCATTCCATTCTGGGGTCGGCGCCTCTTCTGCACTGGCAGTAACTGCCAGGGTCCAACCAGCATCCCCTACCGGAGCTAGAGTCACTTCTCTCTGACTCAGGATTTCTCCCTGATGTAGGTACACACGAGCCAGTTCCACCCCTGGCGTCAAGGGAACTTCTAGATATCCCACATTCACAGCTCTTATGGGTACTCGTCCATTCTGGACCACTCCCAGTGTCCGGGCCACCAGGACGTCCTGACCCAGCTCTCCTAGGCCTGTTGGTTCAACGAACACCTCCATGCCTTCAAGATTACGGAAAGTTCCCACGGGTAACGTCAGCACGGTCTCCCGACCAGGGGGAAGGGTGAAGGTAGCCTTTCCTGGCGCTCGGATCGTTCCCACCGCCTGGTGTGCTGGTACACTTTTCTGTGTTCCACAAAAACGGATTAGCCGTTGAAATGCTTTCTGGGTAGGTTTGTGCGGGGTGGCTTGTTTCCAGTAACCCGGCCCCCGTTTGGTGAACATGATCTGATCCAATTCTCGCAGGATATTCATGCCCATTATCACCGGCACATCTTCTTTGAACGTTTCGGGGACCAACAAGATACCTTTCCGCCCCACTTCCTGTCCACATAGCCGTACATTCATCCACACGACCCCTGTGACAGGAATCTGTTGTTGGTTAGCCGCTGTAACCCGGACCAGTGTCTCTCGTTCTGGCTTGGCCAGCGCTTGAAAGTAACGGTAGAAGAATGACTCGGGCATAGTTGTCACCTGAGACCCAGTATCCACTAAGCAGTCGACAGGAACACCTTCGAACTCAGCTCGTATAGTGGGGCACCCTGCGACCAGGTGTTCGGAGCTTTGCTGGGTAACTTGGCTCTCCACCTCCCCTGCAGTACGCCCCACTACTGCAGGGGTCGGTAGTTTAACGGCGGCTCTTGGCGTCCAGCTGGATTATTCCGACACTCTCTGGCGAAATGTCCTAGATCTCCACACCGCCAACACTGTGCCCCTTGACGGCCCACTTTTTGCCTGCGAGTGGGAGGTGCCCTCAGAGCTTGGCTGGATGGCCCCACTGAAGGGTAATGAGGGGCTTGATGGTATGGTAAACTAGCATAAGGGCATTCGGGTGTAGGAACCCACGGAGTCGCCTGATAGGTTTGTTGTCGGGCTGGATAGGCAGCCTCAGTAGTATGGCGCGACTCTATCCGTTTCTCCAGGTGTGTCAACTTTTCGTGCATGGCACTCAGGGAGCTCTGCAAGTCTTGTACCACTCTGACCAGGGCTTCCTCATTTCTCGTAACCCCGGGGGGTGTAACGGTCTGGGTCCGTATTACTCCAGAAGCATAGCCGTCTTCTTTGTTTCGCGTCACGGCCTCTGCCAAAATTTGTCGAAAGGTTAGGGTAGGGTCTACTCTGACTCGTTCCCGCAGAGCCTGTTTCAGGGGATTGCTGTAGAGCCCCAGAATAAATTGTTCCCGCAGTATCCGGTCTATGGGTCCCATGCCAGTAACCCCATCTGCCTCTTTTTTTTGTACCTCGGCCAACACTTCCTGTAGGGCTGTAGCGTACTGAGAGACACCTTCGTCTTCCCGTTGAATCCGGTAAAAAAACTTCGCCCGGAGGTGCCCTGCACTGGCTGTTTCCCCATATATTTCTTCCAGGAATCTCACCATCTCTTGCAATGTATTGCGCGTGGCTTCTGGTTGTAGGAGAACATTTCTTCGGGCCTCACCCTCGAGAGCGGCCAAAGCAATTTCTACTTGTAGTTCTGGGCTGACATTGTAAATCCTAACAGCACTCTGTAACCTTGTCACCCAGTCTGACAGTGTCATGTTCTGGCCATCAAATTTGGGTAGCAAGTTGAACAACGTGCCAATAGGAAGGGCCCTTGCAAGGGTTCCACCATTGCCTGAGGTACTCACATTAACATCATGCACATTGCCTTCAGCCGCCTCCATCTCTGTGACTGTACCCTGCTCGCAGCGCCACTTGTAACGGTCAGCAGAGGAAGAGACCGTAGAGCAGGACTCAAGTACAGTGCAGCAGACAAGGAGGCTGAAGTAGAAACCGGCTTTATTAAAAGAGAACTCTAACTGCCGGAGAAGCAGATTTACAATATGAACAGCTTGGGAATTCACAATAAAGATAATGGAAATTTGCATAAAGAACACAAATGAATCACAAACACAAGTACAGACAATAGCAGGCTACTCTCTTCTAGGTAGTCCTATCTGTCCCCGCTACCCGGGGTGCACCTCTACGGTGCACTAAACTAAATCCTATTCCACTATGCCCTAGCTCAGGTTAGCATCAGTGCACTCACAGTTCGGTGTCCGCACATGCAGGCAGGTACAGTCTGGGTCCCGATCTGGTTGCTTGCTTGCTTGCTTGCTTCAGCGTGGCTCAGCTCTGGCCTCTCTTTGTAGTCTCTGTAACTCTGGTTAGAGATAATCAGCAGCTCTGGACGTGTAATCAGGCAGGGCCTGGAATTCACTCACAGTTCCTCTGGTAAGTGCCTCACACTACAGCAGTCTCTCTTCTACACCAGGACACATCAGCTCAGTCAGAGAGCAAACACACTCTAATGTCCCAGATACTGTGTCAGCAGGCAGGGAGCAATCACTCTAATCTTCCCTGTGGATCTCCCTCTCAGTGCAGTCCTTCTTCCTGTGTACTCAGACACCTTCAGCCCAGGCTCTCTGCTCAGCCCGGGAAAAACACTTAACTCCTTGTCCTCTGGAAACAACTCCTCTCACTGTCCTACTCAGCCACAGTGGCCTCTGGGGGCTGGAAGGAAACATGACAGTCTGCTATATATATATGTGTTGGAAATGTTGCTGGATGATCAGGGCTGCCTCTTACAGAGGCAGTGGTGAGACCGAGCCAACAGCGTAGCAAAAGAGGGAGCAGTGGGCAAAAGCAGAACACCCGCCGCCAAGAGACTCCGCCTGCTACTGACCGCCGCCATCTGGGACCGAGCACCCCAAAGGCAGCTTCAAGGAGTTCCCTGGCATGGCACTTCTTCAAACAATGTGCTGACAACAAGACCCGAGTGGTTTGCACGCTGTGCCATCAGAGCCTGAAGCGAGGCATTAACGTTCTGAACCTGAGCACAACCTGCATGACCAGGCACCTGCAGCAAAGCATGAACTGCAGTGGAGTAAACACCTTAAAACCAAGGAAGTCACTCAGGCTCCCCCTGCTACCTCTTCTGCTGCTGCCGCCTCGGCCTCTTCTGCTGCTGCCGCCTCGGCCTCTTCCTCCGCCTCTGGAGGAACGTTGGCACCTGCCGCCCAGCAAACAGGGGATGTACCACCAACACCACCACCACCTCCGTCACCAAGCGTCTCAACCATGTCACACGGCAGCGTTCAGCTCTCCATCTCACAAACATTTGAGAGAAAGCGTAAATTCCCACCTAACCACCCTCGATCCCTGGCCCTGAATGCCAGCATTTCTAAACTACTGGCCTATGAAATGCTGTCATTTAGGCTGGTGGACACAGACAGCTTCAAACAGCTCATGTCGCTTGCTGTCCCACAGTATGTTGTTCCCAGCCGCCACTACTTCTCCAAGAGAGCCGTGCCTTCCCTGCACAACCAAGTATCCGATAAAATCAAGTGTGCACTGCGCAACGCCATCTGTAGCAAGGTCCACCTAACCACAGATACGTGGACCAGTAAGCACGGCCAGGGACGCTATATCTCCCTAACTGCACACTGGGTAAATGTAGTGGCAGCTGGGCCCCAGGCGGAGAGCTGTTTGGCGCACGTCCTTCCGCCGCCAAGGATCGCAGGGCAACATTCTTTGCCTCCTGTTGCCACCTCCTCCTTCTCGGCTTCCTCCTCCTCTTCTTCCACCTGCTCATCCAGTCAGCCACACACCTTCACCACCAACTTCAGCACAGCCCGGGGTAAACGTCAGCAGGCCATTCTGAAACTCATATGTTTGGGGGACAGGCCCCACACCGCACAGGAGTTGTGGCGGGGTATAGAACAACAGACCGACGAGTGGTTGCTGCCGGTGAGCCTCAAGCCCGGCCTGGTGGTGTGTGATAATGGGCGAAATCTCGTTGCAGCTCTGGGACTAGCCAGTTTGACGCACATCCCTTGCTTGGCGCATGTGCTGAATTTGGTGGTGCAGAAGTTCATTCACAACTACCCCGACATGTCAGAGCTGCTGCATAAAGTGCGGGCCGTCTGTTCGCGCTTCCGGCGTTCACATCCTGCTGCTGCTCGCCTGTCTGCGCTACAGCGTAACTTCGGCCTTCCCGCTCACCGCCTCATATGCGACGTGCCCACCAGGTGGAACTCCACCTTGCACATGCTAGACAGACTGTGCGAGCAGCAGCAGGCCATAGTGGAGTTTCAGCTGCAGCACGCACGGGTCAGTCGCACTACAGAACAGCACCACTTCACCACCAATGACTGGGCCTCCATGCGAGACCTGTGTGCCCTGTTGCGCTTTTTCGAGTACTCCACCAACATGGCCAGTGGCGATGACGCCGTTATCAGCGTTACAATACCACTTCTATGTCTCCTTGAGAAAACACTTAGGGCGATGATGGAAGAGGAGGTGGCCCAGGAGGAAGAGGAGGAGAAAGAGGGGTCATTTTTAGCACTTTCAGGCCAGTCTCTTCGAAGTGACTCAGAGGGAGGTTTTTGGCAACAGCAGAGGCCAGGTACAAATGTGGCCAGCCAGGGCCCACTACTGGAGGACGAGGAGGACGAGGAAGAGGTGGAGGAGGATGAGGATGAAGCATGGTCACAGCGGGGTGGCACCCAACGCAGCTCGGGTCCATCACTGGTGCGTGGCTGGGGGGAAAGGCAGGACGATGACGATACGCCTCCCACAGAGGACAGCTTGTCCTTACCCCTGGGCAGCCTGGCACACATGAGCGACTACATGCTGCAGTGCCTGCGCAACGACAGCAGAGTTGCCCACATTTTAACCTGTGCGGACTACTGGGTTGCCACCCTGCTGGATCCACGCTACAAAGACAATGTGCCCACCTTACTTCCTGCACTGGAGCGTGATAGGAAGATGCGCGAGTACAAGCGCACGTTGGTAGACGCGCTACTGAGAGCATTTCCAAATGTCACAGGGGAACAAGTGGAAGGCCAAGGCAGAGGAGGAGCAAGAGGTCGCCAAGGCAGCTGTGTCACGGCCAGCTCCTCTGAGGGCAGGGTTAGCATGGCAGAGATGTGGAAAACTTTTGTCAACACGCCACAGCTAACTGCACCACCACCTGATACGCAACGTGTTAGCAGGAGGCAACATTTCACTAACATGGTGGAACAGTACGTGTGCACACCCCTCCACGTACTGACTGATGGTTCGGCCCCATTCAACTTCTGGGTCTCTAAATTGTCCACGTGGCCAGAGCTAGCCTTTTATGCCTTGGAGGTGCTGGCCTGCCCGGCGGCCAGCGTTTTGTCTGAACGTGTATTCAGCACGGCAGGGGGCGTCATTACAGACAAACGCAGCCGCCTGTCTACAGCCAATGTGGACAAGCTGACGTTCATAAAAATGAACCAGGCATGGATCCCACAGGACCTGTCCGTCCCTTGTCCAGATTAGACATTAACTACCTCCCCTTAACCATATATTATATTATTGGACTCCAGGGCACTTCCTCATTCAATCCTATTTTTATTTTCATTTTACCATTATATTGCGAGGCTACCCAAAGTTGAATGAACCTCTCCTCTGTCTGGGTGCCGGGGCCTAAATATATGCCAATGGACTGTTGCAGTGGTGGCTGACGTGAAGCCTCATTCTCTGCTATGACATGCAGACTAATTCTCTGCTGACATGAAGCCAGATTGTCTGTTACGGGACCTCTCTCCTCTGCCTGGGTGCTGGGCCTAAATTTATGAAAATGGACTCTTACAGTGGTGGGTGACGTGAAGCCTGATTCTCTGCTATGACATGAAGACTGATTCTCTGCTATGACATGAAGACTGATTCTCTGCTGACATGAAGCCAGATTGTCTGTTACGGGACCTCTCTCCTCTGCCTGGGTGCTGGGCCTAAATTTATGAAAATGGACTGTTACAGTGGTGGGTGACGTGAAGCCTGATTCTCTGCTATGATATGAAGACTGATTCTCTGCTGACATGAAGCCAGATCCTCTGTTACGGGACCTCTCTCCTCTGCCTGGGTGCTGGGCCTAAATATCTGACAATGGACTGTTGCATTGGTGGCTGACGTGAAGCCTGATTCTCTGCTATGACATGCAGACTAATTCTCTGCTGACATGAAGCCAGATTGTCTGTTACGGGACCTCTCTCCTCTGCCTGGGTGCTGGGGCCTAAATTTATGACAATGGACTGTTGCAGTGGTGGCTGACGTGAAGCCTGATTCTCTGCTATGACATGCAGACTGATTCTCTGCTGACATGAAGCCAGATTCTCTGTTACGGAACCTCTCTCCTCTGCCTGAGTGCCGGGGCCTAAATATCTGAGAATGGACTGTTCCAGTGGTGGGTGACGTGAAGCCAGATTCTCTGCTATGGGACCTCTGTCCAATTGATTTTGGTTAATTTTTATTTATTTAATTTTAATTTTAATTCATTTCCCTATCCAGATTTGTTTGCAGGGGATTTACCTACACGTTGCTGCCTTTTTCAGCCCTCTAGCCCTTTCCTGGGCTGTTTTACAGCCTTTTTAGTGCCGAAAAGTTCGGGTCCCCATTGACTTCAATGGGGTTCGGGTTCGGGACGAAGTTCGGATCGGGTTCGGATCCCGAACCCGAACATTTTCGGGAAGTTCGGCCGAACTTCTCGAACCCGAACATCCAGGTGTCCGCTCAACTCTACTAGGAAGCATTGCTCACATGGAGCACTGCTTCCTCGTCTCAAAGCTGATCGGCGGGGGTCCCGTATGTCCCAGATATTGATGAGGATAAGTCATCAATATAATGGGCTGGACAAACCCTTTAAGATGTTGAAGTCAGTGGAGATGGGTCTCTGAAAAGTTGAAAGACAATCCCTTTTGGTCACCATTATGGTTACCATTGGTGGTCTTCACTTTGTTGCTTGAATGGTTTACCAGGATACACATATTGATTATCTAGTAATACAGAAAAAGATGACAGACGTTATAAATCTTTTGAAGGACCCACCGAAATAATTTTTGAATGTTTCGACATCTTCATGGAGCATTCGTTGTCGATCGTCTGCTGGAGAAGAATACCAGAGCACCGAGGAGTTAACAAGTCACATAGATAGATAAACTAGTCTCTGGACCAGTGAATTTCATGTTAATTCATATTAGGTGAACTGTTTTACATACCGAATGTTGTGATGGCAAGGTAGCAATGTACGGTTGCATGATATATTTTGTCTTAAATAAGTCAAGGTAAAGCAGAAGAAGCCATCCTGTAGATAACCTAAATTAACTGCCTACACTGAAAAACTGAGGGTTGAATACAACAATCTATAATATCACACTCTCTTTGACAACAAGTCACACTAAAATAGTAGACTAAGAGCTCATGCACATGACCGTGTACCGGCCGGGCCCGTGCTGTGGACCGCAACTTGCACAGGCGCCGACAGTATGGTTATCGTATGTGAACACAGGACCCATACACAATTCGCAATTTGCAATCCACATCCTCATCTAAAACTCTACCAGACTATTTGAGTGACCACAACAAGACGCTGAGATGGGGATACTCTGCCACAGTCCCTTCAGCTTTCTGAGAGAGAAAGAGAGAGGGACAGCTAGCTCAGACCTTTTCTCAACTTCAAACCCTTCTTCTGCCAGGGAGGAGACTGAAGAAGCCAGCCCTATGCCTCGCCTGTATTGTTTTGCACATTAATTCCTCCAGTAAAGAAGCACCCTGGTTTACTGAAGACCATGACTCTCTGGATTTATTCCCCACTCGGGTGCACCACGCCTTATCATCCCTTCCGGAGCACAGCAACACGTGGTGACACCAGTGGCCACTGGCTTCACCCCAGAAAGCTGGACCTCACTGGCCACGCCCTCAAGCTGATAAACCATGCCCCCGGCTCTGTGAAGCCACATCCCCATCGCTGGCCAGAGAAAAACACATGGAGGAAAGGGAAGAACTTTCAGAAGGAAAGGTGAGCGGGGGGGGGGGGGGGGCAGGGGGTTGGCAGGCTGGGGCGCTTCAGTCAGCCACAGGGAGCCATGTCTGCGGTTTTAGCGAATGACTGGGGTGAGAAAAACCACAGTCAATTGTTGCAGCTTACGCTCATACAGCACAATGCTGTCTGAACGTGAGCTACTGAAAAAGAGGACATCCCTGCGTTCCTCCAGGTCCTGTGCTGGACAGAGCACAGGGAACCAGAAAACCAGACTGTCTGACCTAAAACCGGAAGACTGGCCACCCTAGGTGACACCTCAACAGTGTCTGAGGAACCCAGTGTAGCGTTGGGGCTACCCCATACCCTGCCACTGCAGCAGCTTCCACTGTTTTTCTGACACAGGCAGAGAGCTTCCTTTGCCCCTCTGTTTCAGTGATGTGATGAGAGGGGCTGGCTGTCTGGCTCAGTTCCCTCCTGTGTCTCTGCATTAGTTGTGATGGAGAATCAGGCTGGCTTAGCTAATAAAATGAGCCAGTCCACCAGCCCCTCCCTCACATCAATGACTGGGGAAAAAGCTCTCTGCCTTTGACTGAAAAACAAGGAAATCTACACTTATGGGACTACATGACCAGCACTGATATCAGGATGTCCATAAAGATTTTAAAATTAGAGGAGACTATAGATGACCAATCCTCAGGATAGTACAGCAATAGTAGTTAGGAGCAGCATCCACAGGCCTTATTTTTCAGTCTCACCGGAATGCAGCAGCCTGTCCACGACCACAGATCCTCAGTAGTCCACAGATCAGCAATCAAATGACAGATGACTGCAGCATCTCCAGATAATCTTTATTCAGCGTACGTCCATGATTTATGTACAGTACAGACCAAAAGTTTGGACACATCAGAGAGTTTTCTTTATTTTCCTGACTATGAAAATTGTAGATTCACACTGATGGCATCAAAACTATGAATTAACACATGTGGAATTATATACATAACAAAAAAGTGTGAAACAACTGAAAATATGTCATATTCTATGTTCTTCAAAGTAGCCTCCTTTTGCTTTGATTACTGCTTTGCACACTCTTGGCATTCTCTTGATGAGCTTCAAGAGGTAGTCACCTGAAATGATCTTCCAACAGTCTTGAAGTAGTTCCCAGAGATGCTTAGCACTTGTTGGCCGTTTTGCCTTCACTCTGCGGTCCAGCTCACCCCAAACCATCTCGATTGGGTTCAGGTCCGGTGACTGTGGAGGCCAGGTCATCTGGAGCAGCACCCCATCACTCTCCTTTATGGTCAAATAGCCCTTACACAGCCTGGAGATGTGTTTGGGGTCATTGTCCTGTTGAAAAATAAATGATGGTCCAACTAAACGCAAACCGAATGGAATAGCATGCCGCTGCAAGATGCTGTGGTAGCCATGCTGGTTCAGTATGCTTTCAATTTTGAATATATCCCCAACAAAGTCACCAGCAAAGCACCTCCACACCATCATACCTCCTCCTCCATGCTTCACGGTGGGAACCAGGCATGTAGAGTCCATCCGTTCACCTTTTCTGCGTCGCATAAAGACACTGTGGTTGGAACCAAAGATCTCAAATTTAGACTCATCAGACCAAAGCACAGATTTCCACTGGTCCATTCCTTGTGTTCTTTAGCCCAAACAAGTCTATTCTGCTTGTTGCCTGTCCTTAGCAGTGGCTTCCTAGCAGATATTCTACCATGAAGGCCTGATTCACACAGTCTCCTCTTAACAGTTGTTCTAGAGATGTGTCTGCTGATAGAACTCTGTGTGGCATTGACCTGGTCTCTAATCTGAGCTGCTGTTAACCTGCGATTTCTGAGGCTGGTGACTCGGATGAACGTATCCTCCGCAGCAGAGGTGACTCTTGGTCTTCCTTTCCTGGGGCGGTCCGCATGTGATCCAGTGTCTTTGTAGCGCTTGATGGTTTTTGTGACTTAACTTGGAGACACTTTCAAAGTTTTCCCAATTTTTCAGACTGACTGACCTTCATTTCTTAAAGTAAACATGGCCACTCGTTTTTCTTTACTTAGCTGCTTTTTTCTTACCATAATACAAATTCTAAGTCTATTCATTAGGACTATCAGCTGTGTATCCACCTGACTTCTCCACAACGCAACTGATGGTCCCAACCCCATTTATAAGGCAAGAGATCCCACTTATTAAACCTGTGAAGTGAAAACCATTTCAGGTGACTACCTCTTGAAGCTCATCAAGAGAATGCCAAGAGTGTGCAAAGCAGTAATCAAAGCAAAAGGTGGCTACTTTGAAGAACATAGAATATGACATATTTTCAGTTGATTCACACTTTCTTGTTATGTATATAATTCCACATGTGTTAATTCATAGTTTTGATGCCTTCAGTGTGAATCTACAATTTTCATAGTCATAGTTGTGTCCAAATTTTTGGTCTGTACTGTACATAAGAGAGCAATAAAGTGCAATGCTTCGGCTACAAAGTAGCCTTTGTCAAGCATAACAATAAGTGATAATGATAAAGTTATATAGTGCATACAGCTCCTCCCTTAGTTTGGAGAGCCAATGAATAGAGACTTTACAACGCCCACTAAAAAATAAATATCCAATAAAAACATTTCAATTCCTTTTTGGCACCGTTTTTTTAATTTTTTTTATTTACAACAGTCATCTGACAGGTTAGATCATGTGGAATTTTTATAGTTTCAAAACATTTTTTATTGATGAGTATAGATCATTCAAGTATATCTTTTTTTGCTTGTTTCAGTAAAAGAGTAATACTTTTTCTTAAAAGGTCAGATGTGCAATAATTATTTTACAGAAAGTGAAAAATAAGGATAATGAATAATCACATATAATGCGAAGAGCAAACATTAGGGAGACAATGGGGAAAAAGGGGGGGGGGGGTAGGGTTTACAGCTTGTTAAGTCGTCAAGTCTGGAATGCAAACCATCTGGAGATTTCAGTCTACTATAGGGATTTGTGTATTATTACTGGATATCCCTTGCTTATCGAAGCCTCTAAATGATACCAAAGGGTAGCAGGTCTTTTGAAAAGCTTGAGTGGATCTGGCTTCCGAACCAGCTATCTGCTCCATTCTATAGATATCGTCACATTTATTAAGCCACATACGTAGCTAATGTGGGAGGTGAGTCACAACTCCATTTAGAGGCGATAAGTATCCTAGCAGAGGCCAGCAAGGAGGTTATCAGTTTCTTTGCATGTCTAGGGAGTGGTATCGGATCAAACAGGTTAAGTAGGCATAGTTGTGGTGTTGGTTGAACTTTGGTTATACATATCTCACTGATCGAGGAACATATGGTATTCCAAAAGGAAGTTATATGGCTACATTGCCACCATATGTGAATAAATGTACCGGAATCCTGTTTACAACGCCAGCATAGGTGGCTGATGTCTGGGTATATTTTGTGAAGGACCTCCGGGGTGTAGTACCAACGTGTGAGTATCTTATAATAATTCTCCTGTAAGCGAACGTATAAGGAGATTTTCGGTGTGAGCGCTAAATATTTGTTGAGGGACTCTTGTGACAGTGCAATTTGTAGGTCCTTTTCCCATTTTATCATAAACGATAAGGTTTCAGGTTTGTTGTATTGAAGTAACTCGGCATATATTGTAGTTATCTTTTTAGTTGGTTCTTTCAATTGTAATACTTTTGACTCAAATTGAGTCGGATTTGTATATTTTGCTGGGATCAGCAAGTGTTTTAGATGGTTATTCCATATACTAACAGTGTTTTTTGTTAGGAGGCTAAAAAGCTTTGTATGGGACAAAAATGTGTCCGCTAATAGGAGGGATCTTACTGAGATGCTGTTAATTGCTTGTTCAGCTTGTATGTCCAGTTGGGCCTCTGACTGGTGGAGCCAGTCTAGACACCGTACTCCTTGCATAGCTATATAATAACTACGTATATCCGGTACTCCCATCCAGCCCTGAAGAGAAAGTAATGTAGTGTACTGTTTTTTAATTCTAGGTTTTTTCTTATGCCACAGGAAATTGGAGAGGATGGTCTGAATTTGCGTAAAAGAAAGATCTAGGAAGAGGTATTGTTAAGGTCTGTAGGTAATATAGTATCTTAGGCAATAATATCGTTTTGATTAAAGAGCGTCTACCGAACCAGGATGAGAATTGGATGTCCCAAGTATTAATGGTTTGGCTTAAAGCTTTGGGGAGTTCCTGAAAGTTTGTTTTGTATAAATCTTTTGGGTCAGCTGTTAACCAGATTCCCAGGAATTTTAGGGAGATGTTGGACCATTGGTAAGGTGTAATTAATTGTAATCTGTTTTGGGTTTGTAAATCCAATGTCACGTTGAGAACTTGGGATTTGGCTGGGTTTATTAGGAAGTTAGATATTTTACCAAAAAGGTCAAATATATTCTGTATAGCGGGGAATGCTGAGTCTGGATTTGTTATTATTACCAAGAGGTCATCCGCGAATGCGGCAAGGTGGTGCTGTACCCCCTGCAGATCAATACCCTTTATTCTATCATCTTGTCTAATTGCCTGAAACAAGCATTCTACTGTGAGGACAAATAGTAGAGGAGACAATGGGCATCCTTGTCGGGTCCCATTATTGCCATTATTGATATGCGGGGGGGGGGATAAAGTACCATTTATTAGGACCCTGGCTGTGGGTTTATTATACATTGCCATGATGGTAGAGATAAATTGGTCCGGTATACCAAATTTGTTGAGCGCTCTCTTCATGAATATCCAATCAATACGGTCAAACGCCTTTTCGGCGTCAGTGCCTAGTAACACTAAGGGCACCCGACGGCTACTAGCGTAATTTATGATATGGATCAGTCTAGTGGTGTTCATTCTGCCCTCTCTCCTAGCCACAAATCCAACCTGTTCACTACGGATGAGAAGGGGTAGAATCGGTTTTAGCCGAAGGGCTATGAGTTTGGCAAACATTTGGAGATCGGTGTTAAGGAGTGATATAAGTCGGGGGCGGAGCTTGCGCCGGAGCCGGATGGCTGTGTGAGCTGAAGCTCTGCTGAGAACGATTCCCTCTGAAGCCCTAATTTTTAGCTATTTGAGCTCAAAATGGTCAAGATAGGTGGCCCTAGACCTGCTGATGCCCCGGATCCGCCCAAGTCGACATCTCAAGCGGGAGGCATGGAGAAATTCATAAAGAAAGCGGCGCAGACTTATGCCGGCAGAGAATCCAAAATGGCGCCGGAGCCACCGCGCACGCCGAGAAGCAAACAGCAAGCTGCATGCGCGGCTGAGAAGGTGAGAGACGACTCCCCTGAGGCTGACACGCTTGAGCTCTCTCGATCCTTTCTAAAGAGAGCGTTATCGGAAGCCCTAGAACCTCTGAAGTCCGATCTTAATGCTATTAAAGAGGATGTGAGGCACATAGGGAGAAGAGTGGAAGCGCTGGAGGAAGCGAATATCGCTATTACTTCGCACCAAGTTGCGGTATCCGATTATTTGAGCGCTCATCAGAAGCACCTTAATAACCTCTATATGCAATTAGAGGATCAAGAAAATAGAAATCGGAGAAACAACCTCCGCTTCAGAGGAATATCTGAATCAGTGGGCGCTGAAGAGATCACTGAAACGGTGACACAGATATGCCTACAACTCCTGGGCCCTGACTCCACACATGAAGTGCTTATCGAACGAGCACACAGAGCGCTACGCCCTAAGCCTCAGTCCACGGAACCTCCCAGGGACATAATTTGCAAATTTTTGCACTTTCCTGTTAAAGAAGCAATTCTAAATGGAGCAAGAAATACCCCTCAATTAACATGGGATAACAACCCTGATCTCCATATTTCAGGACTTAGCACAGTCCACGCTTAAAAACGGAAGTCCTTGAAGCCGCTCACTGACCTGAGGAACAAGAAGATCATATACAGATGGCTGTTCCCATTTGGTTTGTCCTTTTTTCATAATGGCCGCAGAATATCCGTCCAATCATATGCGGATTTGGATAAAGTATATGACATCCTGCAAATACCGACACTACCAATTGAAAACTGGGACTTAGTACAGGATGTTCCGGAATTACCTATCCTGACCTCGGATGGCCCGTGGGAGACCCCTCGCACTCAAAGGTCTCAAAAGATAAGAAGAAATCGCCATGCATCCTCCTCCAAGAGACTGACGCTAACAGACGACTGATCTATTTCTTGTTCACTCTCCCCATCTTCGCTGGGGACAAGGTCACATTGTCTGATTTAAATATGGTCACTCTCTTGACAGTTAGTATGCCTTCAAGTTTAAGTAAGAGGTTGAGAGAAGCTTTTCATTGAATATTTCTACACCTTGCTCTTGCATAGATGGCATCAATACTCCCCCTAATTCTAGAAGGTTGTTCTGGCCATACCTGGAGCTTAAATTTTTCTCCTTAAGAGGGATCGTCATAGTTGCACTCTAGTGAGAGCAATGCAATACCCCCCCTTGCTACTAATTCTAATTGGTTCACATAGCTTAGTACCAGTTTGGTGCTTTAGTTGGTTATGTTTATGTTCTCCCCTTTATTTTGTTAACCCTTTTTTGTCCTCTGATAGGTCTCAAGAATACACTAAAATGTATGTCTCATCAACTGACGTATATCTGTTGTGCAGAAGAGCCTTCTTCCTTTTCTGGAGTCATCGCTTACCTCGGGGCGGCACCCTCCTCTCACCCTGGTTGGTAATTAACACGCATCTCTCACCCACATTATCAGATTCACTCAATATTTACTTCTCTTATGATCATGTCTGACTTAAGAGTAGTAACCTATAACGTGAAGGGGATGAGGTCCCCGTCTAAAAGGTGTCAGATTTTCTCCCTATTAAATAGAGAAAGATGCTCCATAGTCTTTCTGCAAGAAACCCATTTTAAGCATGGAAATTACCCTAACCTCTCTTTCTCTAAATTCCCTAACTGGCACCACTGTGGGGCTGGGGGTGCCGCCTCGAGGGGAGTTAGTATTGGCTTCCATAGAAGTATACCCTTTCATTACAAATCTCATGTACAAGACCCTGACGGCAGATTTTTAATACTCAAGGGTATGATTGGTTGTTCACTTTATACACTAGTGAATGTATATGCTCCTAATACTGAACAGGTTAGTTGGCTAGCCACATTAGTTACTCTTGTAGAAAAGCACAAAGAAGGCATCCTGATAATGGCTGGAGACTTTAATTTAGCCTTTAACCCGTTATTAGATACCTCCTCCAAGAAGTCAGCCATTTCCCAAAAAGCCCTGGGTTTTCTCCAAACTAAGCTACGAGATCTTGGTGTCACAGATGTATGGCGGTGTCACAACCCACATGGTATAGACTACTCCTTTTACTCCTCCTCTAATAGATCCTATAGTAGGATTGATTATATCCTTGTTTCTACAGAAAATCTGCAACTATGCTCGCTCTCTAAGATTGGAGATATAACATTGTCAGACCACTCTCCCATTTTTTGCGACATGCACCCTCCCATTAGATCGAATAAAAAAACCAGTTGGAGATTCAATGAATCCTTGCTAGGGAATAATACACACATAGCCCGTATCTCCTCCTTTCTGGAGGAATATTTTTCATTTAACAACACTACAGATGTCTCCCCCCAAACTCTTTGGGATGCCCACAAGGCTTATATAAGGGGTAAACTAATTAGCCTATGTTCACATCTTAAAAAACAATCTGAGTTGAAACTCTCTACTCTGCTATCCAAAATCCACATACTGGAAAAAACACATAAACAGTCCCTGCTGACCCAACACCTCTTGGAACTTACTTCCCTAAGGACAGAATTAAAAAACCTACTTAACGAGAAGTCGGCTAAATATTACTTATCTGCACAACAAAAAGTTTTTGCCCATGGTAATAAGGCCTCTAAATTTGTAATTCAAAGGATTAAACAAAGAAAGACTTCCCGCTATATTCAAAGTATTAGATCCCCCCAAGACACCTTATTGTTTAAAGCCAATGAGATTGCCGACCAGTTCAGGAGGTTCTATGAGTCCTTATATAATCTCCCCCCTTCTACACTCCCAGATCCCTTACTAGACAGACACTCTAATATTAACGCCTTCTTATCCTCCCTCAGATTACCGTCATTGTCTGAGTCCCAAAAGGAATCCCTGTCCACTCCCTTTACTATATCGGAACTAGTGTCTGCTATTAAGTCAACTCCCAAAGGGAAATGCCCAGGTCCAGATGGACTCCCCATAACTTACTATTTGACATTTAAAGACACTCTCCTCCCCTTCTTACTCCCAATTTTTAACCTGGCCTTAGACAAACATCCACTTTCCACAGATATGACCAAAGCCACTATCACAGTAATCCCTAAACCGGGCAAAGACCCTACCTCCTGTTCGAATTACCGCCCTATTTCCCTATTGATAGTGGATCTTAAATTACTATCGAAGGTCCTGGCCACCAGACTGCGGAACCTCTTACCTCAGTTAATTCACTCAGATCAGGTGGGTTTCGTGAGGGGGAGGGAAGGAAAAGATAACACTACCAAAGTGTTAAATGCTTTGTATTATGCCTCTCACAGATCCACTCCTTTGGTTTTGCTTGGCACAGACGCCGAAAAGGCATTCGATAGAGTGGACTGGACTTACATCTCTTTAACTTTATCGAAATTTCAAATACCGACGCCATTCATTGATGCTATTTTTTCCATGTACACCCACTCTTCGGCGTCTGTGTCAGTAAACGATTCACTTTCACCTAGTTTCCCCATTAGAAATGGAACAAGACAGGGCTGCCCACTCTCCCCTCTTATATTCGTCCTAGTGATGGAAACTTTACTGCAGTCTCTCAGACAAAGCTCAGATATTAGGGGCTTGCAAGTTAGTGGCCTGGACTTTAAATTAGCTGCTTTTGCAGACGATTTATTAATTATTACAACCAACCCTCTTGTGTCTATACCTGTAATTATATCTAGTCTTGACCATTTCGGTGCCCTGTCCAACTTCAAAGTAAATGCGTCCAAATCCCAAATAATCCACATAGGCCTCTCCCCACAAAATCTCATGTCTTTACAAAAGAAATCCCCTTTCAATTGGCAGACCCAACAATTAACTTACCTGGGAGTGAAGCTGTCCCCCAACCTGGGGGAGCTATTCAAACTCAATTACAAACCCCTTTTAGCATCTTTAATAGCCCAACTAGATACCCTAAATTTTCCCTATCTGTCTTGGTTTGGGAGGAAAAATATTCTGATGTCGCTAGTGGTCCCGAGACTCACATACTTGATGCAAGTTCTTCCTATCGAAATCCCTAAATCCTACTTTTCCTCTCTTAATAAACACTTCCGCAAATTTATATGGCAGGGAAAAAAACCCCGTATCTCTTTTGATACTCTAACCAAGCCGAGATCCGATGGAGGAATCGGACTTCCCGACCCAGAGACATATATGAGGGCCATTCAACTAGCCAGGGTGGTAGACTGGATTAGGAATCCTCCCCATAAACTGTGGCTAGTTTTGGAAAACGCTTTCCTACCCTCCCCATTTAGGTCCCTCATTTTGGCTGACAAGCCCCCTCCAGCCCCCAGCTCTATATCAAATCCCTTGATTCGGAACACATTGAAGGTCTGGAGGTGGTTCTCGGCCAATGTGGGGGCTCTGACTCTCCCTTCGCCCTTCATCTCTATAAAAGATGTATTAGCACTTGCCCCCAAAGAGTTAAGAGATAGCTGCCCCCCTTCTCTTGTAAATCTAGATACTGAGGTCTCACAACTTTTCCAAAAAGATGGAGGTATCCTTTCAGATCAAGAAATTTGTGGCCTTCTCAAGGCTACTATAAAACTACCTTTTATCTTAAGCTTTATTAGGAAGGAATCACTCCTTATTGCAAAAAAAACCTCACAGGCACGAGATTTAAGGTGGTTTGACAAGATGATTGGAGCTTCGTTGTACCCCCCCAAATCCATATCAAATATATATAAGCAGCTTAAATCCCCACCTTCTTCCATCAAGCCAGCTGCGATTGGGCTCTGGGAAAATGATCTTCAACGTAAATTCACACCTTCCGAAATGTCAGATATATTGATCGCCCCACACAAGATTTCTAGATGTATCCTTATTCAGGAAAACAGCTATAAAATCTTGATGCGCTGGTACAAAACCCCGGATAAGACTTGTTTATACAACCCAACGTATTCTGATATTTGCTGGAGATGTAGCAAGGAGAGAGGTTCTTATTTTCATGTCTGGTGGTCCTGCGACCTGATTAAACCTTGGTGGTCTTATATTGTCAATCTCAGCAACCAAATTTGCCAGTCCTCCTTCCCCTGCACTCCTGATACTGTTTTGCTCAGTCTGGGTCTGAGGGGAACTAAGTCTCGCAAATCAACCCTATTTGCTTTTATGATGGTAGCGGCTAGAATGTTACTCCCTAAACTCTGGTTATCTTCAGACACCCCTAGTCAAGATCACTGGATCAATAAGCTTGACCAAATTTATAGGCTGGAGGAAATTTCCCACTGGGAACAACGGACCAGACATATCTTTCTTCAGATCTGGACACCTTGGAGGGAGTATAGAAAGTTTTCCTAGTTTTCTTGATTCAAATTCTGCCTTATACGATCCAGCTGTGTGAAAACGCCACTCCTCCACAGTACTATTATTATGGGGATCTAGTGAGGAAAAATGTGCTGATCTATACCCTACCACCCCGAGATTTATGCTGACAGATAAACCCCAGATAAAACCGTGACACATGCATAGAGATATCTCTTGAGCGTGGTTTTACCTATCATATGGAGACCAATTTGGTCCCCCCCCTAATTTGTGTTCTATTTTTATTTTTGTTTCTATTTCCTCTTTTTGTGTTCTGTTTATATTTCTGTAAACCTGATGCGGTCTAGACACTAGGTCTAGCTTTGTAAACTGCTTTTGAATATCTGCATGATCTAAATGACCTGGATTATTCATGTATATGTGTGTTTTGCGAAAAACAATAAAAATTGTCAATATAAAAAAAAAAAGGAGTGATATAAGTCTATAGTTGGCACAGAGAGAGTTGTCCTTGCTCTCTTTAGGTTTGATTGTGATATGTGCCATCAACATCTGGGACGGCAAAGGTTCTCCTTTTAGTGCCCCGTTGCCTAGGTCAAGAAACCTAGGCAATAGGGTAGTACGGAAAGTACGGTTTCATCCACAGATTCCCCCATAACAGTGTGTCATCCACAGATCCCCCCATAACAGTGTCTTCCACAGATTCCCTCATAACAGTGTGTCATCCACAGATTCCCCCATAACAGTGTGTCATCCACAGATTCCCCCATAAGAGTGTGTCATCCACAGATTCCCCCAAAGGAGTGTGTCATCCACAGATTCCCCCATAACAGTGTGTCATCCACAGATCCCCCATAGCATTGTGTCATCCACAGATCCCCCATAACAGTGTGTCATCCACAGATCCCCCATAAGTGTCATCCACAGATTCCCCCATAAGTGTCATCCACAGATTCCCCCATAACAGTGTGTCATCCACAGATTCCCCCATAACAGTGTGTCATCCACAGATTCCCCATAACAGTGTGTCATCCACAGATTCCCCCATAACAGTGTGTCATCCACAGATTCCCCCATAACAGTGTGTCATCCACAGATTCCCCCATAACAGTGTGTCATCCACAGATTCCCCCATAACAGTGTGTCATCCACAGATTCCCCCATAACAGTGTGTCATCCACAGATTCCCCCATAACAGTGTGTCATCCACAGATCCCCCATAACAGTGTGTCATCCACAGATTCCCCCATAACAGTGTGTCATCCACAGATTCCCCCCATAACAGTGTGTCATCCACAGATCCCCCATAACAGTGTGTCATCCACAGATTCCCCCATAACAGTGTGTCATCCACAGATTCCCCCATTACAGTGTGTCATTCACAGATTCCCCCATAACAGTGTGTCATCCACAGATTCCCCCATAACAGTGTGTCATCCACAGATTCCCCCATAACAGTGTGTCATCCACAGAACCCCCATAACAGTGTGTCATCCACAGATTCCCCCATAACAGTGTGTCATCCACAGATCCCCCATAATAGTGTGTCATCCACAGATCCCCCATAACTGTGTCATCCACAGATTCCCCCCATAACAGTGTGTCATCCACAGATCCCCCATAACTGTGTCATCCACAGATTCCCCCATAACAGTGTGTCATCCACAGATTCCCCCATAAGAGTGTGTCATCCACAGATTCCCCCATAACAGTGTGTCATCCACATATCCCCCATAGCATTGTGTCATCCACAGATCCCCCATAACAGTGTGTCATCCACAGATCCCCCATAAGTGTCATCCACAGATTCCCCCATAAGTGTCATCCACAGATTCCCCCATAAGTGTCATCCACAGATTCCCCCATAACAGTGTGTCATCCACAGATTCCCCCATAACAGTGTGTCATCCACAGATTCCCCCATAACAGTGTGTCATCCACAGATTCCCCCATAACAGTGTGTCATCCACAGATTCCCCCATAACAGTGTGTCATCCACAGATTCCCCCATAACAGTGTGTCATCCACAGATTCCCCCATAACAGTGTGTCATCCACAGAACCCCCATAACAGTGTGTCATCCACAGATTCCCCCATAACAGTGTGTCATCCACAGATCCCCCATAACTGTGTCATCCACAGATTCCCCCCATAACAGTGTGTCATCAACAGATCCCCCATAACTGGGTCATCCACAGATTCCCCCATAACAGTGTGTCATCCACAGATCCCCCATAACAGTGTCATCCACAGATTCCCCCATAACAGTGTGTCATCCACAGATTCCCCCATAACAGTGTGTCATCCACATATTCCCTCCATAAGAGTAAGTCCTCCACAGATTCCCCCATTACACTGTAACAGTAAACCTTGTGCTTTTTTAGTTTTTTTTTTTAAATGTGCCAGGGGAAGATTGCTAGGGCAGATAAGAACAGGGAGTGTAGTTGGGGTTAGTGTAGGGTCCTGCTTAAAAGAGTCTACCTTGTCGTGGTAGCAGGCTTCATATTATTTGGTCAAAAATGAATTCCTTACTGAAATCACTGATTATCACTTTTTACTGTCTTTGTAGTTGTAAAAAAATTATGAAATTGGGGGTAGGTCCTTGGGGGTTGAGGGGAGGTGGAGTCAGGACGGATTCTAAAGGGGCGGGTAGGAGGGGGGGCCCAGGCCTTGAGCTGTGTAAGGGGCCCCAAAATTTCTGATGGCAGCCCTGCCTCTGAGTATCTTGCAAGGAACATTATACCTGCCGTTGATGTAAAAGCCTGTTTGTAATGTGAACCTGCTATATGGATCTGAACTTACAAAGGAATGTATAAAGTTTAACCATTTCCAGTAAAGAAAGTTTGGTTCACCACAACCTGTGTTTCTCACTTATTACAACTATAAACCGGTGTGCCACAGGCACTGGCGTCACGAATCTTAAAGGGACCTTGCCCCAGGCACATTAAACATCTGCAACATCCAGGGCACCTCACCCAACATCAGGCCTGGTCCCTACATATAGAGAGTGCCCCAGGGGACTTCTGTGCCAGCCTCTCCATCACTGCTATAGGCCTGCCCAGGGTCTCCCTACAAACTGTGAGTAACCCTTGTTTGCCCATTTAACCGTACATCGCAATACCCTGCAGCTCGGCGTACTGCACAATCAATGAAATGAGATTTGAGGTGTTGGCTACAGCTACCCTGCCCTATAAAAAACACACACCAGTTCTGGGTTTGCTTTTCACAAGAAGCATTGCCTGATGTGAATGATGCCTCGCACAAAAGAGCTCTCAGAAGACCTACGATTAAGAATTGCTGACTTGCATAAAGCTGGAAAGGGTTATAAAAGTATCTCCAAAAGCCTTGCTGTTCATCAGTCCACGGTAAGACAAATTGTCTATAAATGGAGAAAGTTCAGCACTGCTGCTACTCTTCCTAGGAGTGGTCGTCCTGTAAAGATGACTGCAAGAGCACAGCGCAGACTGCTCAATGAGGTGAAGGAGAATCCTAGAGTGTCAGCTAAAGACTTACAAAAGTCTCTGGCATATGCTAACATCCCTGTTAGAGAATCTACAATACACAAAACACTAAACAAGAATGGATTTCATGGGCGCATACCACAGAGAAAGCCACTGCTGTCCAAAAAAAAACCCATTGCTGCACGTTTACAGTTTGCACCAGAGCACCTGGATGTTCCACAGCAGTACTGGCAAAATATTCTGTGGACAGTTGAAACCAAAGTTGAGTTGTTTGGAAGGAACACTCAACACTATGTGTGGAGGAAAAGAGGCACAGCACACCAACATCAAAACCTCATCCCAACTGTGAAGTATGGTGGTGGGGGCATCATGGTTTGGGGCTGCTTTGCTCAGTCAGGGCCTGGACGGATTGCTATCATCGAAGGAAAAATGAATTCCCAATGTTATCAATACGTTTTGCAGGAGAACTTAAGGCCATCTGTCCACCAGCTGAAGATCAACAGAAGATGGATGTTGCAACAGGACAATGACCCAAAGCATCAAGAGAATGGCTTAAACAGAAGAACATACGCCTTCTGGATTGGCCCAGTCAGAGTCCTGACCTCAACCCGAGTGAGATGCTGTGGCATGACCTCAAGAAAGCGATTCACACCAGACATCCCAAAAATATTGCTGAACTGAAACAGTTCTGTAAAGAGGAATGGTCAAGAATTACTCCTGACCGTTGTGCACGTCTGATCTGCAACTACAGGAAACGTTTGGTTGAAGTTATTGCTGCCAAAGGAGGTTCAACCAGTTATTAAATCCAAGGGTCCACATACTTTTTCCACCTGCACTGTGAATGGTTACATGGTGTGTTCGATAAGAACATGGTAACATTTAATTCTTTGTGTGTTATTAGATTAAGCAGACTGTGATTGTCTATTGTTGTGACTTAGATGAAGATCAGATCACATTTTATGACCAATTTGTGCAGAAATCCATATCATTCCAAAGGGTTCACATACTTTTTCTTGCAACTGTATATATGAACCAATGCTCATGCAGTTTAATTTATGTGGATGAGACCACCACGAAAATTTGGGAAAGAATAAATAAACATAAAAGTACCATCAGGAATAAGATGTTGGATAAACCGGTGGCCAAACACTTTGAAGAATGTGGCCACTCCAACAATCAATTGAGGTTTCTTGTCATTTATGCTGTGGGAATATTGGAGAGGTGATGACAGAAAGAAGTTACTTAGAAAAAAGGAATTCAAATGTTTTTATTGGATATTTCTTTATTAGTGGGTGTTGTAAAGTCTCTATTCATTGGCTCTCCATACTAAGGGAGGAGCTGTATGCACTATATAATTTTATCATTATCACTTATTGTTATGCTTGAGAAAGGCAACTTTGTAGCCGAAGCGTTGCACTTTATTGCTCTCTTATGTACACATTCATGGACGTACGCTGAATAAAGATTACCTGGAGATGCTGCCATCATCTGTCATTTGATTGCCAATCCTCAGGATAGGTCATCAGTCGATAAGGTGTTTGAAGACGTCTCTGCACTATGATGAGCTCTTTGGCTCCTTCCTAGGCCAGTTATGTCAAATTCATCTGTGACATGGCCTATGTGCAGCTCAGTCTTATTCAGGTTAATGGGCCTGGGCTACAAAACCAAGTACAGCCACTATACAATGTACGGCAGTATGCTTGGTATGCTGTGAGGAGGCTGTCATGCTCACTAAAGTGCTGAATCCTCTTCAAACAGTTAATAGGTGCACAGGCGGATTGGGAACTTAAAGTGACCTTGGAAGAAATACTGAAAGTGGCCCTGTTTTGTAGTCGGGTCCAAATTGATGGAAGGCAGAGCCAGCAATACCATAATGTGGCCAATTATACCACCCCAACAGAGCCAAATACCAGTGTCCATCACAAAATACTCCCAGCAGCACAAAATAGATCCCTAAAAACTTCCACTGGCCGGCCGTGAGGAGGGCTTAGGGGGCCCCCTGGGATTGGCCCACTTGAATAGGTGGCAGTGCTGGTTTTTTTGCAGACCCATTCAAATGAATTGTTCCGCATCTGGTCCACAAAAAAAACAAAACTGAACGAACACGGAAAGAAAATACATTTATGTGCATGAGACCTAACTCAACGTTTGGAACATATGGAGTACGGATCCCATATCATTTTTGTGATACCCATACTTTCCTCGTCCAACAGCTAAGCAGAGCCTATGAAAGCCAAAGGGACCCATTTGTGTTTTCATCAAAATTTTTGTTACCCTATTTCACACAAAATATGTCAGAAATAAACAGCTTATAGCTGTGTTCTACCCACAATATAATAATAATAATAATAATAAGAAGAATAAGAATAATAAGCCCTTTAACCAAAACTTACAAGATTTTAACAGGAGACTTGTGATGACAACCGAAAAAAGGAACATTATAAATAGAAAGGTGAGAGCTGCTAGAATTACCCGTGCCTTTGTGGTTTTGCTAGTTGACACTTCTGAAATAAAGGAGAAGAATATCAGCTCCAGGGGCGTCACTACCATAGCGGCAGACCACAAGACTGCTATGGGGCCCAGGGCAAGAGGGGGCCCAGTCTTAGTTGGGATCATCTCCTCTTCTACTGGGGGTGAAAACTTGGTCACAACTCTACCCTCTAAAGGAACAACTTTTAGCATAGCAGTGGAAAAATGGCCCAAGACCTAGAGTAATACAATATTGTACTCAAGATCATACAAGCATTATGTAAAGTTATAGATAAATGAGTGGTTGGCTCACCACCTAGTGGCTATGACGGGTGCTACTAACTCAAAAATCGGGTGCCCGACCCAATAAAAATGGTAATGAAAAACAAGGGAGTGAGCACTCACAACTTCTGGACCATAGGGTGCAATATTAATATTTATTCAGATAGGACCTATCAGGTCCAATAAGTATTATAAAACAATCACAAACTCCAAATCACATACAATATAAAATGGTACCAATAAATTAAAATATAAACCTTGTTCATCAATTCTGTATAGGAAAACACTTGAGAAAACCGCATACAATAGTGATATTGTGTCACAATCTGCAGTCCATAATATTATATCCTTGCTAGAGGTGGACAGTCATAAATAGTGTAAGTGCTAGCACTATTCGTTGTTTGCAATGTCTCAGTGATATAAACAATCAATCACTCCAAGTGCCGGTTTAAATAATGACCAGTTCCAGCATTGTAATATACTAAATAGCTCCAGATGTATTCCTCTTTTTATCGTTGGTATAACTGAGCGGTAAGTTCACTGGTACTCGAATCTCACAGTTCAGGTTCTTACCTAGATCTTAGCGCTGCGTCCCGCTGCCAGACCTCCCAGCGTTTCCACGAGGTGCATACAATGTTTGTAGCTTTCGGCGTCCTGCCTTGCTTGTCTCAGGCAAATGACGTCACGTTATCGCGGTGCTGGGTGCCCAGGATCAGTGCTTGTACAATAAGGTCCGTATCGGAGCGGTATATTGCAGCAGTAGTTATACCTGGAGAGTCTTTCTATCGCATGGCCATGCAATTTAATAGTGGATGTTAGATAGGGCGCTTCTTCCTGACACCAGACGCGTTTCGGGGCGTCCACACCCCTTCCTCAGTGGTTGAAGCGATCTACATCCCACCCCTCCTTTTATACTTCCTTCAGTCATCTGGAATTTCCGGATTCTGGATCATTTCAGCAAAATTTGTTTCATTGCGGTTTTGGTGCGGTATGGTTGCGGTTTTTTGGGTTTAGATGCGTTTTTGTTAAAAATGTAACTAACATATTATAAAACTATGTCCTAATTGATTTTTGGACATAAAAAAAACATTTTATTACAAAGATATTTAAAAAAGATGTATAAAAAATCACAATGTAAAAATATAAATAAATATATTGGAACCCATAGGTCCCCTCTGTGGGCCGAGGGTCCTTAAAAAGGGAGAGTTGCAGAGATATGGAGAAGGGTAAATGGATGAATGGAAGGATTCATAATACAAAGGAAGTTTGGGGGTGGTGGTCCCTACTCCGAGGGGGGGACCCAGGGCCGATAGACGGCCTTCTGGGGCCCCCCATCAGAGACGGGACCAACACCCTACAAGAAGCCGAAGATCTCCAAATCCGAATTCAGGCCTGCCGGTAGTAAGCAGCCAAATTCATAAATATGTTTGGATTCGGCCCTGGACATCCTCTTGATAAAGTCACCCCCCCTCCAGTGTTTGTTGATCTTTTCCAGGGCAACAAAAAATAGCTTGGACGGATCTCTACCATGGACATCATCATAATGTTTAGACAGTGAATGTTTAGCTTATCCCTTTTTAATATTTGAGACATGTTCACTGATTCTAGTTTTTAATAGCCTTTTTGTCCTGCCTATGTATTTGCATGGACACTGTATCAAATAAATGACTCCAGCCGAATTGCATGTAAGGCAGTCGTCAATCTCCCAAGTGAATGAGTTATGAGCTGAATGTATTGTGGTTATTTTCCTTTCTTGCATGCTCATTTTGCACCCCATACATCGCCCACATTTAAAAAACCCTTTAAGATTCAAATAAGAACCTAAGTGTGTTGTTGTGGGCCTTATCTCTCTAGTCGATGGGGCTAGTTTAAGCTTCAAACTTGGGGCCTTCGTATATACTATTTTAGGTGTATTCGGCAATTGTGAACCAATTACTCTGTCACTTAGTATATGATACCAGTGTTTGGTTATAATATTTTTAATCTTTTTATAATTCCCATTAAAAGGCAAAATCATTTTGATGTCCATTTTGGATTCTTCGAATGTCTCCGCTACCTTTTTATCTACAAAGAAGGATTCTCTTTCGAGCTTCCTCACCTTGTTTAAAGAGGACCTTTCACCCCCAAAAAAATTTTAAACTAAGACTATAGCGTTACTTACATGCCCCCATCGTTTCTTGAACGTTAATTCTTTTTTCATTCTGTGTCCCCGTTTGTCCGCTATGCCCCCCGGAATAATTCCCGCCGTCTATGCTAATGAGCCAGCCTCAAATGGGCTGGCTTTAAAAGTTCTCCCGGTCGTGCCTTCCATCTTCTCCCTGGCACGGAGCGCATCCAATCAGCGCGCTCCGCTCTTAGCCAGGGAGAAGACGCTCCAGTTCTCGCGAGACTTCAGAGAACTGGAGCGATTTCGTCTATCCGGCTAAGAGCGGAGCGCGCTGATTGGATGCGCTCCGTGCCAGGGAGAAGATGGAAGGCACGACCGGGAGAACTTTTTGAGGCTGGCTCATTAGCATAGACGGCGGGAATTATTCCGGGGGGGATAGCGGACAAACGGGGGCACAGAATGAAAAAAGAATTAACGTTCAAGAAACTATGGGGGCATGTAAGTAAAGCTATAGCCTTAGTTTAAAAAAAATTTTTAGGTGAAAAGTCCTCTTTAAAGATTCATCCAAAACGGTAATTGGATACTTCTTGTCTAAAAACTGGGCTTTCATCTTACTAGCCTCTTCTTCGAATTTGTCCTGTTCCGTACAATTTCTTTGTATTATGAATCCTTCCATTCATCCATTTACCCTTCTCCATATCTCTGCAACTCTCCCTTTTTAAGGACCATCGGCCCACAGAGGGGACCTATGGGTTCCAATATATTTATTTATTTATATTTTTACATTGTGATTTTTTATACATCTTTTTTAAATATCTTTGTAATAAAATGTTTTTTATGTCCAAAAATCAATTAGGACATAGTTTTATAATATGTTAGTTACATTTTTAACAAAAACGCATCTAAACCCAAAAAAACGCAACCATACCGCACCAAAACAGCAATGAAACAAATTTTGCTGAAATGATCCAGAATCCGGAAATTCCAGATGACTGAAGGAAGTATAAAAGGAGGGGTGGGATGTAGAGCGCTTCAACCACTGAGGAAGCGGTGTGGACGCCCCGAAACGCGTCTGGTGTCAGGAAGAAGCGCCTATCTAACATCCACTATTAAATTGCATGGCCATGCGATAGAAAGACTCTCCAGGTATAACTACTGCTGCAATATACCGCTCCGATACGGACCTTATTGTACAAGCACTGATCCCTGGGCACCCAGCACCGCGATAACGTGACGTCATTTGCCTGAGACAAGCAAGGCAGGACGCCGAAAGCTACAAACATTGTATGCACCTCGTGGAAACGCTGGGAGGTCTGGCAGCGGGACACAGCGCTAAGATCTAGGTAAGAACCTGAACTGTGAGATTCGAGTACCAGTGAACTTACCGCTCAGTTATACCAACGATAAAAAGAGGAATACATCTGGAGCGATTTAGTATATTACAATGCTGGAACTGGTCATTATTTAAACCGGCACTTGGAGTGATTGATTGTTTATATCACTAAGACATTGCAAACAAGTTGCGGTGTGCGGCACAACGAATAGTGCTAGCACTTACACTATTTATGACTGTCCACCTCTAGCAAGGATATAATATTATGGACTGCAGATTGTGACACAATATCACTATTGTATGCGGTTTTCTCAAGTGTTTTCCTATACAGGATTGATGAACAAGCTTTATATTTTAATTTATTGGTACCATTTTATATTGTATGTGATTTGGAGTTTGTGATTGTTTTATAATACTTATTGGACCTGATAGGTCCTATCTGAATAAATATTAATATTGCACCCTATGGTCCAGAAGTTGTGAGTGCTCACTTCCTTGTTTTTCATTACCATTTTTATTGGGTCGGGCACCCGATTTTTGAGTTAGTAGCACCCAGTCATAGCCACTAGGTGGTGAGCCAACCACTCATTTATCTATAACTTTACATAATGCTTGTATGATCTTGAGTACAATATTGTATTACTCTAGGTCTTGGGCCATTTTTCCACTGGTATGCTAAAAGTTGTTCCTTTAGAGCAGGGGTGCACAACCTGCGGCCCGCGGGCCGCATGCGGCCCCCAGAGCCATGGTTTGCGGCCCCGTCCTGCTGGGCAGAAACACAGCTGATTCTGCAATCAGCTGTGTTTCTGCACAGAGCGCCGGCACAGCAGATGGATCACAGGTTTTGCTCCTGCACTGTAGCAGGAGCAGAAAGGGTCCCCGGCTATTAGTGAGAAAAGGAAGCCGAGGAGAAGACAGAAGCGCTTTATTAGCGCTTCTGCCTTCTCCTCTATGAGCGCTCTGCAGTGTAGACCCAGCGATCACGTGATCTCTGGGTGTCTCGGGAACAGAGGAGCGCTGCCCTGGTACAAAGCCTCCGCAGCAGGCTGGTTTGCCTGTAACTGGGGCTCCTTTGGATGCTCCAATTACAGTGGAAATAGTACAAAAAAAAGTCACTTATCGTCTCCCAAAAGGTCTTTCAGTGATCTCTTGGGGACAAATTATGTGGTAAAAATATATTTTTAAAAAAGTTAAAAAAATGATTTAAAAAAATTTGAAAAATAAATAAATAAAAAAATAAAATAAAAAGGAAAAAGTGCTTAATAAAAGAGTGTTCACTGTCCCACCACAGTCTTTTTATGCAAAAGTGCAAAATTTAAAAAAGTGACAATGTCCCCCAAGGTCTTTTTATGACCTCTTGGGGGACATATTATGTAGCAGAAATATATTAAGTAAAAAAAAAAAATATCATACATAAAAGAACAGACACCCACACCAATCAAAACCATCACCATTACCGCCCCATTCACGTAAAACTTTTCATATTATATAGCAAAATACACAAAATAGAGATCTAATTATAATAATTTATTTTGGTGTCAGTTTGCATATTTAAAGAATAAGGAGCTATAGTTTGAAAAAATATATACTTTTTAAAAACGTTTTGTACAGTTTCCCCCAAATAAAAATTGTTGCAAAAGTTATCTTGGTAGTCCAACAAAAAAGATAGTTACAACCATTTGAACCACCAAGCGTGCTAAATCACAAAATGTGTCTGGTCATGAAGGCCTTTTCGGGCCTGGTCATTCAAGCGTTAACCAATAGGCGCCTTCCCCACTAGCAAGGTAATGTGCTTACTGGTTACTGCAGGACGCCTATAACTGGATTGGCAGGAGATGGTGATAACCAGTGAGCTCCGTCCTCTGCAGTGAAGGAAACCGCTGATTTATAAATAGGAGGCAGGATGGAAGGAAATGTCGCCACTTTTCTGGTAAAAATGAGGCCTGGAGCATGGCCTCTGAAATAGAAAATTCATAATTACCTGCTCCACTCCGGTCCTCTGCGCTGCCTCTATCTTCCGGTTCCTGCTCTGTTTACACCTGACAGTGCATAACCATGGTCACTTGCACGGCTCCAGTCAATGACTGGCTTCAGCAGTGACACGCTGCTTGTGGCCACATCACCGCCTAAGCCAGTCATTGTCTGGAGTGGTGTATGACCATGTCCATGCACTGCCAGGTGTAAACAGCGGAGGCAGTTAGAAGAACCGGAGAGGCGGGGAGCAGGTAAGTATAACTCTTCGGTTTCAGGGGCTATGCTGCAGCACAATATTTGGGACAATTACTGGGAAACAAGTGTTCATAGGAGCGCTCATATCTTATATCTGGCCGGTATAATCGTGCAGCTGATCAGTCGATAAACAAGGAATTGCTTATTTGTCGGCTGATTTGCATATTTTATCAGGACGAAAGATGTCCGATTATCTGCACCACGACTGTGGCAGTGATCACTCCTCCCCAGTCACTTTGCACTGGCTTGTGTCATAGGCAGATGAGCACTGATCAACATTTTTTTATTTGCGGCCCCTTGAAATAGAGCGATGTGACAATGCGGCCCCCAGACCAAAAAAGGTTGTGCACCCCTGCTTTAGAGGGTAGAGTCCTGACCAAGTTTTCACCCCCAGTAGAAGAGGAGATGATCCCAACTAAGACTGGGCCCCCTCTTGCCCTGGGCCCCATAGCAATCTTGTGGTCTGCCGCTATGGTAGTGACGCCCCTGGAGCTGATATTCTTCTCCTTTATTTCAGAAGTGTCAACTAGCAAAACCACAAAGGCATGGGTAATTCTAGCAGCTCTCACCTTTCTATTTATAATGTTCCTTTTTTTGGTTGTCATCACAAGTCTCCTGTTAAAATCTTGTACGTTTTGTTTAAAGGGCTTTTTATTATTATTATTATTATTCTTATTATTATATTGTGGGTAGAACACAGCTATAAGGTGTTTATTTCTGACATATTTTGTGTGAAATAGGGTAACAAAAATTTTGATGAAAACACAAATGGGTCCCTTTGGCTTTCATAGGCTCTGCTTAGCTGTTGGACGAGGAAAGTATGGGTATCACAAAAATGATATGGGATCCGTACTCCATATGTTCCAAACGTTGAGTTAGGTCTCATGCACATGAATGTATTTTTTTTCCGTGTTCGTTCAGTTTTGTTTTTTTGGTGGACCAGATGCGGAACAATTCATTTGAATGGGTCTGCAAAAAAACCAGCACTGCCACCTATTCAAGTGGGCCAATCCCAGGGGGCCCCCTAAGCCCTCCTCACGGCCGGCCAGTGGAAGTTTTTAGGGATGTATTTTGTGCTGCTGGGAGTATTTTGTGATGGACTGTGGTATTTGAACTTACCGCTCAGTTATACCAACGATAAAAAGAGGAATACATATGGAGCGATTTAGTATATTACAGTGCTGGAACTGGTCATTATTTAAACCGGCACTTGGAGTGATTGATTGTTTATATCACTGAGACATTGCAACATTCGGTGCGGCACAACAATAGTGCCAGCACTTACACTATTTATGACTGTCCACCTCTAGCAAGGATATAATATTATGGACTGCAGATTGTGACACAATATCACTATTGTATGCGGTTTTCTCAAGTGTTTTCCTATACAGGATTGATGAACAAGGTTTATATTTTAATTTATTGGTACCATTTTATATTGTATGTGATTTGGAGTTTGTGATTGTTTTATAATACTTATTGGACCTGATAGGTCCTATCTGAATAAATATTAATATTGCACCCTATGGTCCAGAAGTTGTGAGTGCTCACTCCCTTGTTTTTCATTATGTAAAGTTAGCAGAGTTATTTCCTTTGGCCCTCTTCCATGCCTCACACTAGTACGTCTTCTGGTCGAGCAGTCCATAGAAATAGACAAATCTTCTGCCGACTGCAGCCTCCTTAGTAACAACAGGCTCCTTACTCACTACTGAACCCACCTATCAATGGATGCACATAAGGAGCTTTATTATTGGCGTGTTGGGAACCAACAATAGGGCCGTGCTGGTCTCGAAAACCGACTGATGGCATCAGTCATCTCGCCTGTACGAGCCTTCTCTCTGCATCACTCGTCCACATACAATTTCATTGTTTGCTGGCAGCAGATGGACCATCTGCTGGATGGAGCCCAGGACAGTTCTGTGTCGCAGTGAAGATGCTGTTACCTGATGAACTAGTGTTTGCTCTTTTATTAGGTGATCGGAGGCATATTCACGCAGGTCGGTTATCAGGAATGAGTATTTATACAAAATTAAAAACATTTTTTTCCTGATAATCGGTCCAAAAATATGCCCATGTAAAAGGACCTTAAAGAGGTTGTCTGTTTAAAGGGGTTGTCCGGGTTCACAGCTGAACCCAGACATATCCCCTTTTTCACCCCTCCAGCCCCTCTGATATGAGCATTTCATGCTCTGATGCTCTCCCTTGCCCAGTGTACTGAATCGTGCAGGGCAAGGGCTTTTTCATTAGATCCGGGGACGTACCAGGCTATGCTAGGAAGAGGCTTCCACCTAGCAGTGAGCCTGGTGATGTCACCGGCACTAATGGGCGGACTTAAGCACTGATCTAGCCTAAAGCCCGCCTATCAGTGCCGGTGACGTCACCGGCACTGCTAGGTGGAAGCCTCTGCCTAGCAGTGCAAAAAATATAAACAAACAACCTTGGCCCTGCGCGATACAGCATGAATTTTTTTTTCCGAAGCTCATATCAGAGGGGCTGCCTGGTTGAATAAGAGGATATGTCCGGGTTCAGCTCTGAACCCGGACAACCCCTTTAAGTAAGTGGCATTTATCATACTGGCTTGATTCATTTTTCCATCACATTATACACTGCTTGTTTCCATGGTTACGACCACACTGCAATTCATCAGTGGTGGCCGTGCTTGCTATAGGAAAAAGCATCGGCCTCCCTGGATGGCCAGGACTGCAGTAGCGCACGTCGGCTATTTTTTTTTCTTATAGTGTACAAGCACGACCACTGCTGGATTGTGGGTGGTCGTAACCATGGAAATGAGCAGTGTATAATGTGATGGAAAAATGAAACCAGCCAGCAAAGGAGGCAATATGGAGAATCACAATACATTAGTAGGTGCCTTGTATTAACTTTCTTTACATGATAAATGCTTTTTGCTGAAGTGAGACAATCCAGTTAAGCCTAATAAGAAACATTCAAAAAGTTTTATTTTGTTTTTCTAGCACAAGAAAGACACCCGCATAGCTTCTATAAGACTAAGGACTGGAAGCGTTGTCATAGATTTTGTATGTGATTTTAAATGTGTCTTGGTTTTCTGAAGCTTAGGCTAGATTCAGAATGAATATTTAATAATAAGATTTACTTTTGATTTTTGGCGTTTTCCTCTTAGATCTCTTCAGTTCTTCTGCTTTGCTTAGTTCATCCATATTCACATATACATCATCATCACTGATATGCTCATCTGAAAATGAGAGACATTATTAGTGAAATATCACATTTTTAATTCTTTTATTTTACAGAATGTAAAAGGTAAATTTAGCAACTTTTTTTTGCTGTTTTGTCTTCATCTCCCATTCAGATATATCTGTAACGCCCCTGAGTGGCATTACCACTCCTGCGCCCTTCTTCTGTCTGTATGAGCGATAACCATGTCATCTTATGCCTTTATTCCAGGTCCTCCAATTAGTGTGTATTTCCTATTATGCATTTGTTCTTGTTCATGTAATAACCTGGTTCACCAGCAGGTGGCAGCAAACTTGGCAGTGCCATGTGGCAGAGTGTGGAATCCTTTTTTCCAGCTATCTGACTCTCCTCCAAGGAGAGAGTACTATCTAGTTAGAACCAGTTAGTTCCGGTACTCCATGCTGTGGGGAGAAAAGCAGATGCTCGTCCCTATGGGACTGAGCTCTCCCTAAAAGCCAGCCAGGAAGAAGCTTCCTTGGATTTACCCACTAAAGAGCCAGACTATCAAAGCTAGAAGTTGCAGCAGAAATCAAGCCAAAGGAAGACTTCCTATTTAATATTGCAGCCGCCTGTGTTATGCATCTTACTATTCCATATTACTTTGGAGCACCTTGGTTCCCACATTATTCAGAAGAACCTCATTCACTCAGGGAATTCCATGATAAAATGTCGGCTACGTTTAAGCTATACCCAGGTATCTCAGGACCAGAGAGTGGAAATCCTGATTGTCTAGTTACAGGAGGTTAAGTCCTGGCTTTGACCAGAGCGCGAAACAGCTGAACAGATCCTAGACTGACTCAGTATTACCTTTGACACCAGGACCGCCTCTAAACTTAAGATGCATTTGTTTGGGAAAATGACAGCAGTCAAAAGAAACTTTAAGAGACTTGGCCCTGTCCCTGCAGGAAGCTCTGCGAGCAGTTATCCACCTACTGTAGATCCCCGTGAAGCTGAGGGACAAGATCAGACCCTCAGAGAGCAGTTTATCGAAGGTGTCCTTGATAAACCCTTCAAGCGTGAACTAAATATGCGGTCGGTTCAGCACCCGGTTACCACGTTCTTAGATTTTAAGGAGCTTGCTATTGGCATCCTGGGAGAAAGTCCCAATGCTGAACTCCCTAAAGACAGGAAGGCATGGCCTGCCCTGCGACCTGCTGCCTGCGGCCAGATATCCTAATATGGGGTCCAGGCACCTGTCCTAGATACTGTGGCAGCCCTGATGGCTCAAGTCTCCCTCCTAGCCGAGAATATGGAGAGGATGAGAAAGCAGCAAGAGCGACTGGAACAGCAGTCCAAGACTGAAAAAGGGATCGCTCCACCTGGAGACCTCACACCCGATCCAAGAGGAGATTGAGGCCTGCCAACCGGTAGGTTGTCAAACCCAAGGCATTTTAACACCAGGAAACGCAGATGCTCGTATTGTCAGAAGTATGGACACACCGAAGAGAACTGCTGGCAGTTAAGCGAAAATCCCCTGAGGCTAAGGACCACCCCTCAGGAGGAAGAATACTAGGTCCCGAAGATCCAGCCTTCATGTCTAGATATTTGGGAGGCCGCCCCATGATTGAAGTTAGCATAAATGGAATAATGTTTTCTGCTTTGATTGATACCGGATCTCAAGTGACTACCATCTGTCAGTTCGCATTTGAAAGATGCCGGGATGGAGCCCAGCTGACACGACCTCCTGAATCCTGAATCCAAATCAGAGCTACTAATGGCCAAACAGTATCCATCTTAGGCTATTAGGAACCCACCTTACGGATCGAAGGTATCGAACTCCTACACTCAAGTTCCAGACGACGAGTGCCCTGTGGTCCTTGCGATGAATGTAATCGGTAACTGTTACACTGAAGTACAAGAAGCCTTGAAGAAAATCCTACTAACTGCACTCTGTGTAACTCAATGGGTCATAACTTAGACCATCCAAGTGCTAACTGCCCAACAAAAATTTGGTAACCGACAGGGAGAAATATGCCACATTCGCATCAAGGATTCTCAGCCTATTAGACTCCAGCCCTGAGCAGAGACCCTGATATGATGCAGGGCTTGCATCATTGTCCGAGGTCAGGATTACTACAGTTACAAGATCACCCTCTTGTCCGAGTCACCAGGAGCTTGGTTACTGTGTCGCGCGGAAATGTACCCATACGTTTGGTCAATCTAGGCAATAACAAGTGCTCGGCGGCACCAAATCAGAAAACCCTATGTCCTACCACAATCCGGGGGGTTCCACTGCACATCCATGAATCCCGGAGGGAAAGCAAAAAACATCCATCCCTGGGCTAGATGATGATGTGGTATTGAAGGACAGGGTGGGCAAAGAACTGTCCCTGATATTGCCCTACAGGGGGTGCTATTCTGGCCCTGATAGCCTAACCACAGACCAATCGCCCTGATAACAGCGACCCCGTCCGGAACCTTACCCTATATAAAAATGGCCCTAGTAAGCCCCTAGCCCCTAGGCCCCTGACTTCCAGGTGATCACTATATAGATCTATGTGTCTTTGACTCATTATAAGTATATTGCACCCCTCTGTCTATCACACATATAGATAGCACACCTATACCAGACTTTTGTAGCCCTATTAGCTAGCAATTGGTGTCCCTAACAGCCTTTCGGCCAGATCAGGTTATTTATAAGGTAGGGGGTATGTCCATGTGCTGAAATGTCTCAATTGGCTGTCCTGTATCACCTGATGGATGTGTCATGGGTCAAAGTTCTTCATAATGTAAAAGAATATGGCGGGCGTGAATTTCTCCATATGTTTGCATGTTTGGCGAATCGCGAACACGCAAAGTTCTCCACGAAACGACCGCCGGGCGAACCGCAAGGCCATCTCTATTCATTATCACATTTTGGTCCCAAGTTTAATGTTTACCCATGACGTATACGTTAAACTGATGTTCTAGGCGGGTTTCCATTGTATTAAAAATAAAAAATAAACATGCATTAACTTAAATGTTTTTTGCTAGACTCTGAAGGATGGAAAAGTGTTGTGTACTATGCTTTTGCATCCTTTGTTTCCCAACGTATATGTAAAAGGGTTTTTCCCACAGAATACTTTTGTAATTGCATGTACCTAAAAATGTTGTATAGCCGCTGAGTTATTCAATAAAATGTATCTGTATATCGCCATCTTCTGTATTTTTTTTCTTCTTTCTTTGACCTGCTCACAAAGATGGCCGCAGATGCTCAGTTTTATCCTTCAACTTCGTCTTGAGCTGTGATAGGGAGAGCTGAGACACGCCCCCTGAGCTGTGATAGGGAGAGGGCTGCAGCAGAAAGGACACTCCCCTTGAGCTGTGATAGGAAGAGCATGGACACCCCCCCCCTGAGCTGCAGCAGAAAGGACACTCCCCTTGAGCTGCCAGCTTGATATAAATCTAGCAAAGCAATGAATGGGGAGATCTCTGGACCCATGTGAGGTACAGGGCTGGTTCTAACTTTATTGGAAATTGTCATGTACTATATGAGGTTATTTTAATTTTTTTAATTAATCATGAGATAACCCCTTTAAACGTGGGACAAAAATATGATGTGAGTAGCCTTAAAAAAATATGGGTTCTTACATAAACTGCAATGGTTTACCAATATAGTATATGGGAAAATTTTGATATGGCAGGTGTAAGGGCCTTCACAAGCACTGAACAGCTTATACAATCTCATTGTTGTTGGGAACTTCATTTACCGGGAGCAGCCCTCTCTTAGTAAATTACCTATGAGATGTATACAAAGTTAATACAAGCCACTTACTAATGTATTGTGATTGTCCATATTGCCTTCTTTGCTGGTTTGATTCATTTTTCCATCACATTATACACTGTTTGTATCCAGGTGTTTACGACCACTCAGCAATCCAGCAGCAGTGGCTGTGCTTGCACACTATGGGAAAAAGCACCAGCCTATGTTTGGTCCCACAGTCCCAGCCACCAGAGAGGCCGGCTCCTTTTCCTATAGTGTGGAAGCACGACCACCGCAGTTGGATTGCAGGGTGGTCATAACCCCTGGATACAAGCAGTGTATAATGTGATGGAAAAATTAATCCAGCCAGCAAAGGAAGCAAAATGGACAATCACAATACATTAGTCTGTTTTCATTGGTTTTTTTCATAAAAGCAATAATACATGGAACCGCATCATGTCCAGACAATATCTAGACATATTGAGAAATTAATAGGTCAATTTTTCTAAGTTAATAATAAAGACAAAGACATATGCTACACATCACTACACGCAAAAGTGAGTTTCGCAAAGACTATGCTGAGATGTGTACATTAGTCTGGATTATAAGGAACAAAACATCTAAAAGAACTTAAAAGAACCTGCACCTATTGCTGCTAGCAATCACTCTAACTTTGTCTACATGATAAATGCCATTTGCTGAAGTGACATACCCCCTTTAAATGCCCATGATCCGAGTTGTCTTCGATCACAGACACTTCTGCTTTGTAATACAGTAGTCTCCTGAAAAAATGTAGTTTTAAGGCATGTTTTAACCTCTTAAGGACACAGGGTGTACAAGTACGGGCGGTGATCGGAACAAGGTGCCTGCTCAAATCATTGAGCAGGCACCTTGGGTAAATGCGCGGAGACCCCCCCCCCCCCCCCCGTGTCGGCGATCAGACCTACGGTTTGCGGCTTTTACCTATTGTAGCGGCGGTGCCATCGGGTCCCCATGCGGCTGTAGGGGGGACCTGATGGCATGGAAGGCAGCGCGATGCCTTCCTTAGGCATCTGCGCTGCCTTCCAGTGATGAGCCTGTGAGATCCAGCTCCCTGGTCCATGGAAAGTGGGTTTTTTGCTTCTAAACTTATAAACCTTGTAACATCCCCAAAAAATAAAATGTAATTCCCAGCATGAAGTAGACATATTTTTGTAGGTATTACTATGTATTATAGAAGTAGAGAAATTGAAACTTGGAAATTGCCAATTTTTCCAAATTTTGGGCAAATTTGATATTTTTTTTATAAATCAAAATGATTTTTTTTTTACTCCATTTTACCAGTGTCATGAAGTACAATATGTGACGAAAAAACTATCTCAGAATGGCCTGGATAAGTCAAAGCGTTTTAAAGTTATCACCACATAAAGTGACACTGGTCATATTTGCAAAAAATGGCCTGGTCCTTAAGGTGAAATATGGCTGTGTCCTTAAGGTGAAAATGAGCCCCGTCCCTAAGGGGTTAAGGTAGGGAAATCTGATTGTCCGGGACACAGCATTCCAGAGGGTAGGTGCAGCTCGAGAGAAAGACAGGAGTGAGAGGTACGGATTATGGAGGATGTTAATCTTAGGTCACTAAAAGAATGGAGAGCACGAGTAGGGCGGTAGACGGAAATGAGGGAGTAGATGTATGGAGGAGCAGCACTGTGGAGAGCATGAGCAGGGTGGTAACCCTAATCCTAAACTGACTCCCCCCCTCCAACCTTCCATCTTCTGGCAGTAATCCCCACACCCAAACTACTAGCTCACACGGTTCAGCCTGCACCACTGCTTTTAGTACAAATGCAGTATACGGGTAGGTTACCCGACACTGCTATATTATAATGTGTAGCTCCCTTTAAGAAAGTTAGGCCTGTAGCCGGCAATTCATATTCCAGCCAGCAGAGGGAGCCCCGAAGTTAGTATAAATAGGCTAGGGCCTAACCCAGGAAGGGTTGTAGTTGGAAGTTCCTAATTCAGAGTGGGTTCTGAGAGATTCAGGACTCAGTAACTAGTGCAGAAATTGCACCACTGGTGTGGAGGATCATTCCCACCCAGTTTTCCAGGTCAAGTATACCTGAGGTACTCTAAGTAACCGCTTGTCCACAGGAGAAAAGGGGAACCTCTACAAAACCTTTGCTCAAGGGTTATCACTGTGATTTGGGTGTCTGGACCTTGAGAGTATTGCTTACAGCCAGGAACTAAAGCAGGAGAGGAAGTAAGTGTACCCCTGCAGAGAGAATAGTTGCCTGAAGTGTATTGCTACATCTAGAGTAAGAGGAAAGCCCTGATCCTAAGAGGCCTGTCTTGAAGATAGCTTTTTGCGGCTGCGCTTAATAGCCTGAACCACTGCTATGACTGTTTTGTAACGTGTGGAATATTCTGGAACTGTACTTACTGACTGTTCATCTATCTTCAAGTATCTTCAGTAAAGTTACCCTGTTATTCAAATATAAAGATTCCTCAATTATTCCGCCTGTCACTACACGGTGTGCCACCGTTCAATTGGCACTGGCGTCACGACATTCATCACCTGCCTGTTCCAGTGCTGACCCATTTGAAGACGACAGTGAGCCCCAGGTTAGTGGGTTACCCTGCACTACAAAGCCCAGCATACCTAAAGCTACACTACTGACCCCCTGGGACACTGCATCGCTCTTTTTGGCGTCACGAACAGGATCGCATGCTTCTGGAGTGCAGAGAAGTGTGAACTGTGTGCTTTAACTATTCCATCACCGTATTGCAAGGACTGTACCCTTTATTCCCAAGTCTGTGGATTATAATTGTGCCTGGGAAGAATCGGAGGCGCTGCGCTGTGTTGCGCTACCCCCAGAGAGAAAATCGTGTTTGTGGATTGCAATTTATTGACTTTTCAACGCCCCTGCTTGCTGTCAGGGAATAGCGACCAAGATGGCCGCCGGCCGCATAGAGTAAAGTTTCCCGCGCTGCTAAGGACCTTCGTGGGCGGATCCCTTCAAAGACACAGAGAATCCCGCCCCTCTTCATCATCGCACCGCCGCGGCCCTGCTTTTCCTGCGTCAGCAACGTCACCGCGTACGCCGGACGTCCGGAGTCTCACGAGACTTGGCCTGCACAACCCCGGCGATACCGGTAAGGACTTGTAACCGGAGGGAAGGGGATTGTTCCGGCCCTTTTAGTCGCCAGCGGCCGCATCTTATTAAACTAGTATGTCAGAGCCGGGAGTTCCCGAGCAGCCGGCACCAGGAGAACTTGCGGCTTCTAATCCTCCTATAGCCCCCAGCATGATGCCCTTTACTATGCCTTACTATTTTGGGGCCCCATGGTTTCCCCGCTATAAAGGGGAGGCCCATACCTTAAGAGACTTTAAAGAAAAGTTGCTGGCATTATTCAAACTGTACCCCATAAATGCCGAACAGCAGATGGAAATCCTGCTAGCACAATTGGAGGGAGCTGCCCGCAGAGAGGTATTATCCTGGCCTGATGCTGAGCGGAGTACTCTAGAGCAAATATTCACCCGCCTCAGGACCATTTTTGAAACAAGGACTGCCTCAGAGATAAAGATGCACTTCTTTGGCAAGAAGCAGAAGTCTGGTGAGTCCCTCCGTGACTATGCCCTATCACTTCAGGAGGCTTTGGGGGCTGTAATCCAGATAGATCCCAGGGAGGCTGATAATCAGGACCAGACCCTGAGGGAACAATTTATCACAGGGGTGTCTAGTGAGCAAATAAGGACTCAATTAAAAATGCTGTCAGCCCAACACCCCAGCAGTACCTTTCTGGATTTTAAAGAGCTAGCTATAAAAATTCTGGGATCAACAGTATCTACGGAGGTGAGCACCCCACCTGAGTCGCCAGTCTGCAGGCCAAAACCGCTTATCCCTAACCAGGCTGGGGCCGGCCAAGCTGTTCAAGCTTCAGCTACTGATACTATAGCCATGCTGACGGAACAGGTAAACCATCTCACTAAAAGTTTAGAGAGAGTGTGCAGAAAGATAGAAGAATGGGAAAAACCCCTAATGTCAGAGGAAGAGTTCCTGTCACCTCCTAAACCATTCTCACCTCCATACCAAGAGACTCACCCCAGGGATCCTGGGAGGCGTAATAGAGATCGTTCCAAAGACTGCAAACGGCCCGTGTGTAAATACTGTAAAAAGGTGGGACACACAGAATCCACGTGCTGGCAGTTAAACAGGCTACCCTCGAGGCTGAGGACCACCCCTCGGGAGGTAGAACATTAGGTCCAAAGGATCCAAGTTGGATGCCCCGGTATGTAGGATCCCATCCTAAAATCAATATAGAGATCAACGGGGTCCCCTTTGAAGCCCTACTAGATACTGGGTCCCAGGTCACTACCATTCAGCTGCCCACATTTGAAAAATTCTGGGACACCAACCAGTTAGCCCAACCGCCTGAATCCTGTGTGGAGATTATCACCAGCAATGGCAAGCCAGTAAAGGTTCATGGGTACTGGGAACCCACCCTGCAGGTGGGAGAAGCAACCTTGCCTCAACAGGGGGTGATAGTAGTACAAGCCGGCGACAGAGGAGGACATCCTGTCATTCTAGGCACCAATGTCTTCAAGAACTGTTATTCTGAAATACTTGACGCACTGCATCAGACTTTGCCCACTGCTTCCTCTGCATCCAAGAGGGTGATTCAGAAGACTATTACCGTGTTAAGTGCTCAGCAGAGGTTTGCTAATGGGAAAGGAGAAATTTGTACTGCCAGGATCCGTGATAATAAGCCTGTGACTCTGCCTCCTAATTCTCAAACTCTTTTATGGTGTCGTGCTGTCCTGGGAGTCCAAGGCCAAGATTATCCAGCCCTGGTGGAACCAATACAGATGGAGAACTACCCTTATGTGAGAGCTGCCAAGTGCCTGGTGAACGTCTCCCAAGGTAAAGTGCCTGTCCGTCTGATTAACCTGAGTGATCATCCTGTTGCGCTTACTAAGCACTGCCCTGTTGCCCAGCTTTCCCAGGTGTCCTTCCAGGACATCATTCGTCTGCCAGTGACAGAAAAGCCGCCAGCTGCAGTCAGTGGACGTCCGCCGGTGACCCAGCCACAAGTACCCTGGTGGGAAGAGCTCCATGTCGGGGACGAGGCTACCCCCCAACATCAACGAGAAGGGATCCTACAGCTTGTCAAAGAGCACCACCAGGCCTTCAGTAAACATGCTACTGATTATGGAGAGGTTAGTGCCATACAACACACCATACCTACTGGCTCTCATCCTCCTATCAAGGAGAGATACAGACCCTTGCCGCCGACTTCATATCAGACTGTAAAAGAAATGATCCAAGAGATGAAAGACTCTAATGTGATTCGGGACAGCCGTAGTCCGTGGGCTGCACCCCTGGTCCTTGTAAAGAAAAAGGATGGTGGTATCCGTTTCTGTGTGGATTATAGAAAAATTAACCAAATAACCCACAAAGATGCATACCCACTGCCCCGCATTGAGGAGTCACTAACTGCTCTGGGCTCCTCCGCTTATTTCTCCACATTGGACTTGACCAGTGGCTACTGGCAAGTACCCATGGCCCCCGAGGATAGGGAAAAGACGGCTTTCACCACTCCCATGGGCCTGTTTGAATTCAATTGTATGCCGTTCGTGCTATGTAATGCCCCAGGGACTTTCCAGAGACTAATGGAGCGGTGTTTGGGCCACAAAAACTTTGAAACAGTGCAGCTGTATCTAGATGATGTCATTGTATATTCAAAAACATATGAGGACCATCTGAAACATTTAGCAGAAGTATTTGAAATCCTTATCAAATATGGCTTGAAAGTAAAGCCATCCAAGTGTCACTTGCTCAAACCTGCAGTAAAATACCTGGGGCATGTGGTAAGCGCAGAGGGCGTGCAGCCTGACCCTGATAAGCTAGCGGCTGTCCGTAATTGGCCGGTCCCCACTACCGTCAAAGAGGTGAGGAGTTTCCTTAGCTTTGCAGGCTACTATAGACGTTTTATCCCCCATTTTGCTCAAATAGCTGATCCTATTCAGGAACTCCTGAGGGGGCAACCCAAGAAAAGCCCTAGGACTCCTGTGCCCATTGAGTGGAATGAGGAAAGGGAAATAGCGTTCCAATTGTTAAAAAAAGAAATTGACCGAGCCTCCTGTGTTAGGTTACCCAGACTACAGCAAACCCTTCCATCTTTATACCGATGCTAGCAAACGAGGCCTGGGAGCTGTGTTGGCTCAGATCCAAGAGGGAAAAGAAAGAGTGATAGCTTATGCAAGCCGCTCCCTGAAAGGAGCTGAGAAAAATGACCAGAATTATAGTTCCTTCAAACTAGAGTTCCTGGCATTAGTGTGGGCAGTGACGGAGAAATTCAAAGACTATCTAGCCGCCACCCCGTTTATTGCATTCACCGACAATAACCCTCTGGCACATCTAAATACAGCTAAATTGGGGGCCTTGGAGCAGAGATGGGCCTCCCGCCTCGCCAACTATGATTTCTCTGTAAAATACCGTGCTGGACGTACTAATGATAATGCTGATGCTTTATCCAGGCTTCCCACAGAGACAGCTCCTGATGACGGGCGGGATGCTTGGGCAGATGTAGAAATGCCTGCCTTCTATAACAAATTTGCTCAACAGGATCAGGCTCGAGCTACCAATGACAGAGCCACCGCCCCTTCACCCTCCAGTAAGCCCGAGCCCAAAGAGGAAAGATGGGTGAAATTACAGTCTGAAAGTAGAGTGCTGGGTGAGTTGTTGGATTTTATTACTAGTGGCAGAGCCCCTGAGAGAATTAGACGTAAGACTGCAGATCCAGAGCTCACCAAACTGTGGAGACAGCGCCATCAGCTCTTCATACAAAAGGGCCTATTACTACGGAGAAGCCTAGACCCAGTATCCAACGAGAGAGTGCATCAGATTCTCATACCCCGACGAGATGCAGGTATGGTGTTGGAGATGTATCATAATCAATCCGGTCATTTTGGGGTCCAAAAGACTGAGGCTAATATCCGCCAGCGGTTTTATTGGGTGGGCATGAGAGAGGACTTTGAGAGATGGTGTTGAGAGTGTATAGCCTGTGCCTTAAAACGAAGTGAGCACCACGACCAGAGGGCACCACTACGACCCATTGTAAGTACCCATCCTCTTGAACTTGTCGCCATCGATCATGTGAAGTTGGAGCCTAGTCGCTCAGGGTATGCTTATGCCATGACTATTATTGACCACTTCACCAAGTTTGTCATAGCAGTGCCTGTGAGAGACCAGACGGCCAAGACTACAGCCGAACTGTTCTGGAAACACTTCCTCTTGCCCTACGGATGTCCAGAAAAGATCCTCACTGATCAAGGCCCTGCTTTTGAGTCCCATCTGTTCCATGAACTGTGCCGCTTACACAACTGCAAGAAGATCCGGACAACGGCCTACCATCCTCAAGGTAATGGACTGTGTGAAAAAATGAACCAGACCTTGATAGAGATGCTGAGGGCCGTGCCTCCTGAAACCAGAGGGGATTGGCCCAGTCTGTTGCCACAGCTCATGTACACGTACAACCATACCATCCATTGTTCCACTGGGTATACCCCTTTTTACTTGATGTTTGGGCGCCAAGGAACATTGCCTGCTGATCACTCCTTGGACATACACGTACCTGATTGCATCAACCCATTACCTAACACCGACTGGGTTGCTGAGCACCAAAGGCGATTGAATACAGCCAAAGCCATTGTTCAGGAACGTATGGATTATGCTAGAGACCGACAGCAGAGAGACTATGATTAAGCAGCCCATGCAGAACCCTTGACAATAGGAGATGTGGTGTGGTTGAAAAACAACCATCGTACAAGTAAACTGGACAGTAAATGGGAGCAGATTCCCTATGTTGTCATTGCGATCCCAAATGCTGGGACCCACACTTATGAGATTACCCGAGAAGGCAGGGGATCCCAAATTGTGCACAGGAACCGGTTAAAGCTCTGCCTGATGAAAGAACCCAGTGCTGAGAGTTCTGAATCTGAATCACCTGTGTCAGAGTCATCAATACAGCCTGAGGATCCTATGCAGGCTGTCAGTAATTTAATGTATGACACCGAACCCATGCATTGGCTCCTGACACCATGGTTGAATTTGTTGGTGCCCGCTCCGACACCTATGGTGCCTTTACCTCCAGAAGAGCCGGTTCAAAATGCCCCGGATCCAGTCCTCCTTATAGGGGATCCTGTTGTTCCTGTTGTTCCTGACCAGGGTCCCACTGGTGGAGACCCTCCTGTTGCTCGTATCTCTTCTACCTCGATGCTAAGGGAGGAGGAGACCCCTGTGTTGAGAAGGTCCACCCGGATGAACAGGGGACGTCCACCAGTCCGTTTAGGGGACTTTGATTATGCTGGTGGTGTCTCTTCCCAGGCAGTTGCTACTGGAAATAGCTTGCTTGACGTTTGTGTGCAAGAATGGACTCCTCCACGTGAGCCCTTGCCTGTTATACACCCGCAGGAAACCCCTGTGTAGTTCCCTTATTATACTTTAACCAAGAAAAATGGACTAACCTGGTTCACCTTAAGTCCGCTGTGCCAGGTCGGCGGCCGTGTCTAAGAAGCAAGAAGACGCCCCTTTCCCTTGCGTCATCTGTTCATTAAGTTACAAATGTTATATCTTCTGTGTGAAATAATTATTTACCATATTTATAATGTAATGCTTAATTTATGTACCATTGGATGCCGGTTCAGAAAGGCATGTGTGTGAGTACGAGGCCTTACTCACGTTAAAGTCTGGGGGTGTGCAGTATACGGGTAGGTTACCCGACACTGCTATATTATAATGTGTAGCTCCCTTTAAGAAAGTTAGGCCTGTAGCCAGCAATTCATATTCCAGCCAGCAGAGGGAGCCCCGAAGTTAGTATAAATAGGCTAGGGCCTAACCCAGGAAGGGTAGTAGTTGGAAGTTCCTAGTTCAGAGTGGGTTCTGAGAGATTCAGGACTCAGTAACTAGTGCAGAAATTGCACCACTGGTGTGGAGGATCATTCCCACCCAGTTTTCCAGGTCAAGTATACCTGAGGTACTCTAAGTAACCGCTTGTCCACAGGAGAAAAGGGGAACCTCTACAAAACCTTTGCTCAAGGGTTATCACCGTGATTTGGGTGTCTGGACCTTGAGAGTATTGCTTACAGCCAGGAACTAAAGCAGGAGAGGAAGTAAGTGTACCCCTGCAGAGAGAATAGTTGCCTGAAGTGTATTGCTACATCTAGAGTAAGAGGAAAGCCCTGATCCTAAGAGGCCTGTCTTGAAGATAGCTTTTTGCGGCTGCGCTTAATAGCCTGAACCACTGCTATGACTGTTTTGTAACGTGTGGAATATTCTGGAACTGTACTTACTGACTGTTCATCTATCTTCAAGTATCTTCAGTAAAGTTACCCTGTTATTCAAATATAAAGATTCCTCAATTATTCCGCCTGTCACTACACGGTGTGCCACCGTTCAATTGGCACTGGCGTCACGACATTCATCACCTGCCTGTTCCAGTGCTGACCCGTTTGAAGACGACAGTGAGCCCCAGGTTAGTGGGTTACCCTGCACTACAAAGCCCAGCATACCTAAAGCTACACTACTGACCCCCTGGGACACTGCACAAAGATGGCTGGACCACTTCATATAATACAATTAACTATAGCTTTTGTGTCACCCCCACTTCCTCATAGATTGTAAGCTCTTGCGAGCAGGTTCCTCACTCCTAGTGTATCAGTTGTATATTAGCCAGTAACTTTGTAATGTCTTGTTTTGTACATGAACCCTCTGAATTGTAAAGTGCTGCAGAATATGGTGGCGCTATAGAAATAAAGATTATTATTATTAGGACAATAGAGTGAAGAGAGAATGAAAGCTTCCAAAGAAGTGTACACCATAGTGAGGATAGTCTTTCTACTAGAGGCTCGGTGTAATTTACCTTCCTTCCTTGTACCATCTTGAATATTCTTCCTTTCTTTATTCTTCATTGCTAAGTTGTCAGACGTGTCGTCCTGCACTGTGTCCTTCAGCAAAGTAAGTCTACGTCCTGGTCACCATCAAGTGTCACAATGAACCTTGCATTACTTATTACATGGGAGACCACAAGGAAAAGTAACAGTTACAAAACTTCCTAAAATGTATTTCAGAAAACCAGTGACTGTCTGTCCACTGTCTCTGACATCATGTCTTCTCTCTATCTGCAACTGGATCTTTCAAAAACTGAAATTCTTGTGTTTTTACCATCTATTAACCTAACTAAACCTGATATCTCCATCTCAGTCAGCGGTGCTATCATCACGCCTAAGCAGCGTGACTGCACCACGTCTCCGTGTTATTCGGTGCATTCCCTGGATTTAATGGAGGCCACTATTGCACCAAAAGCATCAAAAGGCAGAGTGGACCCAGCATGCATGTGGAACCTGCATTCCCTGTATTTTATGGTGGCCAATAGGGCACTATAACAGGTAGTATTTAGTTTTAGGATCCCGTCTTATAGAGATCGCCTTGACGCCGGCGGACAAGCACAAATAATTTGGTACAAAATGTATTTGCCAAGAATCTCAAATTTATGAAATAAACGTAGCATTAGCACCAGAATATTTTCTATAACTATGGCATTATTGTACTTTATTTGTGTTTGCAGAGTGCTGTTGCATTGTGTTTTTTTCTTAGTGTTTTTAGCCATGATGACATGCACCTACACATTGGGATGTGCTGACTGACCACCTTTTTCTTTACACCCTTTTTCTTTGCACCACGTCTCGGTGTTATCTTTAATGCTAATCTTCCGTTTGCCACCTATATTCGATCTCTTGCCCGCTCATGCTGCCTGAACCTCAAAAACATTTCTAGAATTCACCCCTTTCTTACTGGGGAAACAACAAAAACTCTCATTGTTGCCCTGATCCATTCTCGCCTCGATGACTGTAACTCATTAGTAATTGGTCTCCCCCTCACCAGACTTTCCCCTCTCCAATCTATCCTGAACACCACATCCAGGGTCATCTAGCTGTCTAACCGCTACTCCGATGCCTCCAACCTGTGCCAGTCAATGCACTGGTTGCCCAGACAGTACAGGATTCAGTTTAAACTGCTCCTTCTCACCCACAAAGCTCTCCACAGTGCTGCACCCCACTACATCTCTTTCCTTATCTCTGTCTTCCAGCTTACCCATGCTCTCCGTTCAGTCAATGACTTACGACTGTCATCCACCGTAATCCGAACCTCTCACTCCCGTTTTCAAAACTTCTCCCGAGCTGCACCAGTTCTCTGGAATGCCCTAACCCAATCTATTTGGTTAATTCACAGCAACCACAGTTCAGGCGCTTCCTAACAACTCTTTTTAATTCACCAACCCTTTATCATCATTCTTCTGAACCTGATCCATCATCATCCCCCGCACTCCATGTACTCAGAAGCACTACAGATTTTGGCTGGTGGCTGGCTGCCTAGACATCTTTATATCTACTCCCCTATTGTGTTAAGATGGCTGACACATTGTCCAAAACAAGCACTTCTTACCCTTTGTGTCACCCCTATCTCCTCACAGAGGAGCAGGGCCCTAATTCCTCTTGTTATAATTGTTGACTTGTTTGTTGCTATGTAATACATGATTTTGTTTGAACATGAACATTATTGTAAAGCCCTACAGAATCTGTGGCCGTTATTTTAATAAAGATTATTGTTATTATATTATTGAAATGCAAAATTATGAAATTAAGTTAACATGAGCTGAACTTGAAAATTTGATCTGGAGAAGTTTGGTTTTACCAAAACAACAAGAAAGGGGAGGGGGTACGGAAGGAGCAGGTGCACCCAAACCCTTGTGCCTGAGTGGGCCCAAAGGCCTCTCCATCTCAGAGGTAGTCTCATGTTCATTGGGGTGCTTAGATATTTTGTTTTTCACATTGGAGCTTCCCACACTATACCTCTCCTGAAATCCTAGGTAAATGTTAGAATTCCTTTAGTGATCTCAGTGATGGTGTAGGCCCAGTGCACAGCTTATTCTAGAAGTCAGATATCCATTAAACATGGATGACGGTCGAGGCAATTAATATTCTTCAGTCTGTCTTTGACTTGGGGTATAAATAATTTGGCATGACACGAGCGCCAACCAACAGTATAACAAGTTGATCACTGCTTGTTTAACCCTTTCAGAGCACAGCCTATTTTTGTTTTATGGCCTTTCAAGAGCCATGATTTTTTTTTTTTACTTTTCTGTGCACATAAGCATATTAGGGCTCGTTTTTCTGACAAGTTGTATTTTTTTAATGGCACTGTTTACCTTCCAATAGCTTGTATTGGGAAACGGGAATAAAATTCTTTGCAAGGGGAAAAATTGGAGAAAAAATGTCAATTCTTTTAAGGTTTTTGGGATTCAATTTTGCAGTGTTCGTGGCTCACTTATGGTACTTTCACACTAGCGTTTACGTTTTCCGGTATTGAGTTCCGTCATAGGGGCTCAATACTGGAAAAAAACGCTCCAGTTTTGTCCCTATTCATTGTCAATGGGGACAAAACTGAACGGAGTGCTCCAAAATACATTCCGTTCCGTTTAGCTGCTTTCCCACACCGCAACATGTTTTATTTTGCTTTCCGTCCTGGGATGCGGAGCAAGACAGATCCGGCATTACCCCCAATGCAAATCAATGGGGACGGATCTGTTTTCTCTGCCACAATAGAAAACGGATCCGCCCTCCATTGACTTTCAATGGAGTTCATGACGCATCCGTCTTGGCTATGTTAAAGATAATACAACCGGATCCGTTCATAACAGATGCAGATGGTTGTATTATTAGTAACGGAAGCGTTTTTGCTGAACCCTGCTGGAACCAGCAAAAACGCTAGTGTGAAAGTAGCCTTAAAGTGACATAAACTTATTTGGTAGGGCAGTGTTATTTTAAGATGATCTAACCAATTTGTATTGAAAATTTCATGTTCATTTCGGACTAATCCACTAAAACGCTGCGTATCACCATTTTACTGAACTTGGCAGGAAAAAAGCACTATAGGTTTTCACATGACCCTGAAAGGAAGGGGGGGCTTGCTCTGATTGGCACCCAGGCCAAGAGACAGCATGCATGAGACAATTAGTGCTGCAACAGACAGGGAGGTGCCATAGTAGAACCAGCAGAACGCCATTCTGTGTTTGGCTCTGAATGAATGTGGTTGTGTCTTAGACTTCTTGTGGTCAATTTCAGTATTGAGATCTGGCAGTGGATCTCAATACCGGGAAAAAATGTTTTGATTTTGCACTTCAGGGTGCATCAGTTCTGTTAAAATGTGGTTGTGGGAAATCAAAATGGAAAAAACATCCATTGAAAGTCAATAGGTGACGGATCCGTTTTTTAGGCTCCTAAAAAAACGGATTTGTCACTTTTGACTTACAATTAGTGTTCAGCGAACCCGAACTGCCAAGTTCGGGTCTGTACCGAACTTTGCGAGTTTGGGTACCTGAAACCCGAACCTGAACTTTGCTGCAAAAGTTTGCATTCGAGTTCGGTGTTCAGGCATTTAATAAAGCTTGTTGAAAAGCTGCAGGGCAGCCAATCAACAAGCTTTTAAGCTGTGGGCACTTAGAAGCCATCACAAGCTGTGATTGGCCAGTGTATCATGTGACCCAGCCTCTATACAAGCTGGATCATGTGTAGCACCGCCCATCAGCCCTGATTAGTGCAGGGACAGGAAGCAGGAAGCTGAAGTGAGGGAGAGTGTTACGAATCTGGCTATTTATTCTGTGGGTGACCTATAGAGATTTTTTGTGGGTGCAATGCACCATCTTTGCACCACTAACACAAAAATATAATAGTTAATCTGTCTGTTAATTCAGTGGGTGACATATACTCATTTTTGGTGTGAGATACATGTGCACTTTATACGTGACAGGGAAATTAATATAGTTAATCTGTCTGTTAGTTCAGTGGGTGACATATTCCTGTTTTTGGTGTGAGATACACGTGCACTTTATATGTGACAGGGAAATTAATATAGTTAATCTGTCTGTTGGTTCTGTGAGTGACATATACCCATTTTGGTGTGAGGTATGCAGCGGGCTGGTCCCGCACCAGGGGTCTCTTCTAAAAGGTGTTATGTAAGTCTTTAGAGTTTTTGTCGTGACGCCAGTTGCATTTCAGCAACGAGGGATTAGATCCTCCTATGTAGAATGTGGTGGTGGAACCCAGGTGTAGGTATGCCAGAGTGGTGTAAGGGTTGCCTATAGTGTCCTTTTAGGTGCGGATTTGCACTTGTCACAGTGCTCCTACCTGGATATCCGGAACCCAAAGCATGGTCGTCTGAAGCAGTGATAAAAGGGTTAACAGTTGAGGGATTTGAAGAATGAATTGAGTCCAGACTGGTATTGAAGTTGTTAACAGCTTTACTTGAATAAACTTTCATCAGGAAACAATCTTCCAACTTTATCTTGGTCATCAGCAGATTTTGGCATAAGCTTTGGCTGGCAAACGCAATCAGCATTGGTACATCTGTACTCTTTCAGCTCTGCTATGCGGGCTGGATTAAATAGGAACTTTTCCTTTCTGCTTTCTGCTATATGCTTGCAACTTAGCTTGGTAGTCTGACTCTGTCTTTATCTGGATCTTTCTCTTTGTCTCTGTCTTTATTCAGGGAATCTTTCTTCCTGACTTTGGAGCTCTTGATTCTCTTCTTTGGCCTAGTAGAGCAGACAGTGCTCTGCTGGCTGGCATGCAGCCTTCCCCTTGCAGGGGCTGCTCTAGTCTATCTTCTGCAGGCTCATCCAGGGGGGACAAGGGCCTGCTGCTTTCCCATACAGGGGATACTCTGAACTCTATTCACAACCTCTTCCCAAGGAGGGGAAGGTTAGACTGACCTTCACTAACTAGAACTCCTCCCTCTCTAGAGAGGACTGGAATGGATAGAAGGTTCCTCTCCAGGGAAACTAGCTCTGCCAAGATTAACGCCATCTGCTGGTGAACCAGGCACATTACATGTTAACATAACATTTGCAAGGAAATATATATACACATTGTACAATACCTAGGCAGGATGACATAAGGTACACCATTAAAAAAGATAGCGATGGGGCGAAAAGAGTGGTAATGCATTACAGATACACCTGCACTGCATCCGTGACAGGGAAATTAATATAGTTAATCTGTCTGTTAGTTCGGTGATTGACATATACCCATTTTTGGTGTAAGGTACACCTGCACTGCATATGTGACAGGGAAATTAATATAGTTAATCTGTCAGTCAGTTCCTCAAGGGCATGTAGGCGACAGGATTTTCAGCATCATTTTGTAGGCCCGAATACCAGTGTACGAATGGTGAGGCCAGAAAAAGTAGAGGTGGTTGTAGATTGGATGGCTGACAGTGCCTCCAGTTCCTTCACATGGTCTACCACCCAGTCCCCTACTGAAAGGGCAGAGTTGGCACCTTCAGCGCATGGGCATCTGTCTTTCACCTCACCCCCTGGCAAATCAGTCAAGCAGTCTGAGCCCCAAGTTATGCAGCAGTCTCTTATGCTTTTTGATGACTTTGCTGGTGGGGTTTCCATGGGACATCCCCCAGAAGAGATGCCCAAACACTTATGTTTCAGGATGTGAACATGGGAGGACCACCGCAGCATGTCTCTGATGATGATGATGAAACACAGGTGCCAACTGCTGTGGCCTTCTGGGGTGAAGAGTGGGTGGAAGATGATGTGGATGATGAGGTCCTAGACCCCACATGGAATCAAGGTCATGCGAGTGACGTGTGCAGTTCGGAGGAAGAGGTGGTGTTCACACAGCGCCAACCACACAGCAAAAGAGGGAGCAGGGTGCAAAAGCAGAGTGGCCGTCTCCTAGACAGTACGCCTTCTACTGCCCACCACACCCAGGGACTGAGCACACCAAAGCCAGCTCCAAGGAGTTCCCTTTTAAAAAACTGAACTTCATGTCTTTCCCCCATCTACTAACTCACCTAAACTTGATATTTCAATTTCGTTCTGCAGCACTATTATAACATGCCCGCTGCCTTGGGGCCACATTTGACTCTGATCTTCCCTTTGTTTCCCATATTAAATCACTTACACGCTCTTGTCGTCTGCACCTCAAGAATATCGCCAGAATCTGCCCTTTTCTTTCGGTGGAAACAGCAAAAACTCTTGTTGTTGCCTTGATCCATTCTCGTCTTGACTACTGCAACGCATTACTAATCGGTCTCCCTCTCACTAAACTCTACCCCCTTCAGTCTGTCCTAAATGCTGCAGCCAGGCTTATCTATCCATCCAACCGCTACACTGATGCCACTAGTCTGTGCCAGTCACTTTACTGGTTTCCCATCCACCACAGAATACAGTTCAAACCTTTCACCCTCACCCACAAAGCTCTGCACAACGCCGCACATCCATACATCTCCTCCCTCATCTCCATCTACCACCCTTCTCGTGCTCTCCGTTCTGTCAGCGACCTAAGATTAATAACCTCCATAATTCGTACCTCTCAGTCCCGTCTTCAAGACTTTTCTCGAGCTGCACCTACTTTCCGGAATACTCTGCCCCGGAATACTAGGTCAATCCACAACTTTTCCACCTTCAAACGTGCCTTTAAAACACATCTTTTCAGGCAGGCTTATCAAGCTACCAAAAATGACTTTTCCCAGACTAAACCTTCCCCCACCAACTCCTCTGGCCTAAACGCTATCCTCTAGTAGTCCCAAACCTGAAGCAGATTGGCCAGCACCACTCCTGTCTGCTCAATAATGGCTCAAATCCTACTTATCACAATCAACTACCTTATGTATCACCCCCAATTCCTCATAGATTGTAAGCTCTTGCGAGCAGGGCCCTGGCTCCTAGTGTTTCAGTTGCATATTATCCAGTTATTTTTGTTTTGTATATGAACCCTATGAACTTGTAAAGTGCTGCGGAATATGGTGGCGCTATATAAATAAATTGTATTATTATTATTACTGCGACAGACAGTGAAGGGAGGGAAAGGCTAGAATTACCAAGAAGAAGAATTTTTTATGTATTTTTTGGGGGTTTGTTCAATTTAATTAAACCAGCATATAGGTAATACACCAAATTATCTGAGTGATAATGTGATATTAAGCATCAGGCCTGGCCCTTAATTATCCATTTCCTTTCATTTATTTCTCCACACGTTTAGAATTATTTTTTTTTGGGGGGTGTTCAATTTAATTAAAATAGTATATAGGTGATCAGTACACCAATACACAGGGTAGTGCACCAAATTACCTGTGAGTGATGAGGTGATATTAAGCATCAGGCCTGGCCGTTAATCATCATTTCCATTCATTTATTTCTCCACAAGGATGGAATTTTCTTTTTTTTAGGGTTGTTCAATTTCATTAAACCAGCATATAGGTGATCAGTACACCAATACACAGGGTAACACACCACATTTGCTGTGAATGATAACATGATATTAAGCATCAGGCCTAGCCCTTAATCATCTGTTTCTGTTTATTCTATATCTACACATTTTTATGGGGTTGTTCAATTTAATTAAACCAGCATAAAGGTGATCATTATACCAATACACAGGGCAGCACACCAAATTATCTGTGAGTGATAACAAATTTAGGCCTAAATCTGTTTCCCTTTATTTTTGTCTCCACACTTTCCAATACAATTTTTTTTTGGGGGGTTGTTGATTATATTCAAACCAGCATATAGTGATAACTACACAGGTTTAGTGTACAACATTATCTGTGAGGCCCAAAAATATCAGGGATATGGAAGGGTTCCAAACGAATGACTCAGGGCCAGAATGTGGTTAGTAGCAGCACCAGCAATCCGGCCAGAAGTAGTTGTAGTAGGTGGGAGGGAAAGGCAGCCATCCCACCTACTTAGCGGGACCTAGAAGTTGATTTTTAACTTCATTTTTCAATCCCTGTCGGCTGAGTGGTAGGGGGCGTGGCCTAACCAGATCAGGGGGTGTACTTTTGAACAGCTCACTTTAAGACAGCAGCACTGTGCTGTCTGAGTGTGAGCTGAAGGGAGAAAGACCCTCCCACTTCTGCAGCTGAAAGAAGTAGATTTTTAACTTAATTTTTCAATTCCTGTCGGCTGAGGAGTGGTATGGGGCGTGGCCTAACCGGATCAGGGGGGTTTACTTTTGAACAGCTCACTCTAAGACAGCAGCACTGTGCTGTCTGAGTGTGAGCTGCAGGGAGAAAGTCACCCACCCTCCCACCTCTGCAGTTGACAGGTTGATTTTTAACTTGATTTTTTTAATCCATGTCGGCTGAGGAGTGGGATGGGGCGTGTCCTAACTGGATAGGAAGCGTGTCCTTTTGAACAGCTCACTCTAAGACAGCAGCACTGTGCTCTCTGAGTGTGAGCTGCAGGGAGAAAGACCCTCCCACTTCTGCAGCTGAAAGAAGTTGATTTTTAACTTCATTTTTTCAATCCCTGTCGGCTGAGGAGTGGGAAGGGTGTGGCCTAACCGGATCAGAGGCGTGGCTTAGTGGGACCTGGGGGTAGAATTTTAAGTCCGTCTTTTCAGGGTGGCCTGAATGGCGACTCTACCTGCCCCCGAACTGTGACCTCCAGAACACTCTGCTCCCTTAACAGTGTCATCCACAGCTATAAAGCCATGGCTTTACTTCAATATTCGATTATCCTGGTGACAGGTTTCCTTTAAAGCTCACCTACAGCAGTGAAAAAAATGGCTGGGTTGCTATGGAAACCTGGTGTCAAACTATGTATGTGGAGGTTAACGGCCCCAGAGCTTCTATTAGCTGATAAGGGTCATGTGACCAAGCTTCTATTGGCTAATGCATTTTTTTTTATATATATATCTCAGGAACGGTATGTGCTAGAGAGCTGAAACCCGGTCTAAAACCTTCCCGGACACCTGATGTACCTGTGTGCCAAATTTCGTGATTGTAAATGCAACGGTGCAGATTCCTTTAGCGGACATACATACATACATACACATACATGCATACATGCATACACATACACTAAGCTTTATATATTAGATAACTTTAGAATGCTTTTACTGATATTACTATCTAACTGATTCTGAGATTGTTTTCTCGTGACACATTTGTACATCCACATGACTGCTATAGCCAATCACAGGCCTCAGTGATCTTGTTCTGCACACTGCTGAGGTCAGTACATACGTAGACAGGCATACCGATCCTGCAGCAATGCAAAGGCCGGCAGGTCTGCACTAAAGTAGTGACAAATTTGCCAGTTGAGTATATCAGTGGTTCCTTTGTTATAATCTACCATTTCTCCCTAGCCATATTTTTTCAGATATCTGAAAACCCCTGTAATATTAATCATATAGCAGTATCACCTTAACCCAAAATTAATTAAGGGCGGATTGTGTTTACAATAAAAGAGAAAAAGACCCTCAGCTCTTCTAAGTGCTGATGGCTACATCTCTGCTACTGCCAGTTCCCTGTACACCTGAGATGTGATGTGCCATTTGTAGTCTTGTGTATTTTCAGGACAAGTCACCTCTGAGGCCAGTGAATGGCTGCAGCAGTGCACATCGGCATTGGAACAGAGCGGCTGGGAGGATACCACTGATGAAGGGAAGGCTATTCCCGAAACGCGTCTGGGTTTGATCGGACACCTGCAAAGAGCACCTCCGCAATCATAAGCGTGGCCAAGCTATGAAAATTGAAATCTCAAGATAGAGGAAAGACCATCGGAACAATAACACACAGACCAAAAAGGTACCTTCCTCTGCACTGTGCCGGAAGACAAAAAGGCACGGACGATACACAGACGTAAGTCCCGTCCTAACTCCCGCGATAATTCGAGGAAGCCGGCTTGAGGAGTACGGAGCGTGACGCCGGCATTATCCCGTGCCGCCCGACCCTCGCCTGAACTACCTTAACATCGAGGAAGGTAAGAGGAACTTTGTTTAGTAATATATTGACCATCAATGAGTGTTTAAGAACTGTCAACGATTACTGGGAATACGATAATACCAGAGACTTATACTTTGAAATAATCGCTGAAGGATCAAAGAACCTGAATACCGATAGTTACATTCTAGATATTGATCTGTATCCATATGTGGACTTATTTGCATGGGACTGCAATTCATACCATCAGGAAATCTGCCACCATATAGCCAGTCGATTATTGCGTGAAATAACAAACATTCAGGAAGTATCCACTAAATATGTGGACCTCGTTCTAAGAAGTGCTGCTAGGAATATTGCATTTTTATTTTACAGCATTTTTATAGTGTTTTATACGATTTTATTATGTTACACACGTGTGAATTATACAATTGCTTGATTTAATTAAATTTTATTGTCAAGTCCAAATGAAGTGTGCTCATCCATTATTCTAGTATTTTATTGCACAAACCTGACCAGAGGGTGGGTATCCCTCTAATCTGGGTTAGCAGCACCTGTTCCTACAATTCGTCTGGAGTGAGCCACCATTGTGAAATCGAAATTGTAGTATTGTTTAGAATTGTAGTATTATGTCGTCAAAACTACCGTATATGGTGTTTGAATACTGAATATTATTTGGATAGTATATGTTGGTATTATGTGGTCTGTATATAGCAGCATTATCACGGCACTATTTAATACTGTACTTTGCCAGGGCCCCATTTATTATATTATCAGCCCTGCGTATGGCACTGATATACACAGATGATCTCTGTCGTGTATAGTGGAGGCGGCCGTGTTTATTGCCATTGTCAGACTATCTTGTAGCCAAGGAGGCACAAAGCTCTACATAGGAGCTGCGTACACAGAATGGTAGGACTGCTTTAAAGGGTAACTGTCATGTTTTCGTCAAAAAGTAAATTTTAGCATGTTACTGTTGCAGCAGCATTATGCATAAAGCAATCCTTAGTTTCTTCACATACCACTGTTTTCCTTGAGTTTTTCCCTTAGTTACGGCTGTTTAAACATTTACAATATGAGGACCTTCTCAAGATGGCTCCTCTGCCAGTTCTCTGAGGCCAAAACTGCTTTCCCTCACTTCACATACACACTTGCTGTAGCCAGCAGCTTCCTGCCAGCCAATCAGATTGGATTACTAAGAGACACGCCTCCTCACTCTGAAGCCTAATGCAGGCATGCAGTGTGAAGGACCGCCCCTCTGTCTTCTGTTAATACTAAAAGGAAGACAGACAAGCCCTAGCAATGGTCTTTTAAGGGAGCAGTGGAAATGAACAGAGGACATTAATGAAAGCTGTTATAAGGTAATTACAGATCTTTTGACAATCATTGACAGACTAACTCAGGTATACATGCCTGGCTTTAATAAACTAGCAAATAAAATAAAAATATGAGTTATCCTTTAATGAAGACGCCGTGCACAGTTACATCATCATTTTTTATTTTCAAAGCACTCCTAAAATAATAAAATGTACATGTCCATCAAATGTTTAACATATGAACTATTCTAATAACTGTCCAGCTGGAATTTTGTAACAGAAAATGGCATTATATTGTTACAATTATTTATCATTATACAGAATAGGATTGTATTATATGTACATTATATATTTACAGTAGGACTAGCAGGTAGAAGATTATGGGCACACCTATAGTACCGCCACAGGTAAGACCCAGAAGTAAGTGTGCACAGCTAAGGGCTGTTCACACTACCATTGTGGCTTTCTTATACTCTTATGGGCTGAAACGTTATGCTATAGGTATGAGACAAAGGATCATCTGCATGATACCGGCCATGCATACAGTAGCCTTTAAGTTTGCATTTGGACCAGAAAGAGGTTGATGTGACCTCAGTCAGAAGCCGGGAGGTCTGTGTTAGGACTCATGCATACGACCGCATGTATTTTGCGGTCCGCAAAAAATACGGATGACGTCCGTGTACAGTCTGTCTTCTATGGAAAGGAACAGCTGGCCCCTAATAGAACAGTCCTATCCTTGTCCGTAATGCGGACAATAATAGGACATGTTCTATATTTTTGCAGACATGCATAAACAAAACGCACGCGGAGTAACTTCAGTTTTTTTTGGCGGACCCATTGAAATGAATGGTTCCGCATACTGTCTGCAAACAGATGTGGAAAGAAAATACGGTCGTGTGCATGAGCCCTTATTCCAATGCTGCAATATCAATGGGGTCCGTCGGGTGCTGTTGTGGTTTCCATCATATTGTTTCCAAGCTTCAAGCAGAGGTACAGATGGCAGTGGGAACAAAATCTAACACTCAAATTGCAGACGTCATTACCAGAGATGAGCGAATTTCATGTTATGAAATTCGTTCACGTTTCGTTTGGTGGTAAAAGCAGAATTGCGTTATGGATTCCGTTACTACGGACCATAACGCAATTCTATGACGGAATGCATAACGGAGTGCTTTTAGAAGTCTATCGGCTGCAATACGGATCCGTCTCGTTTCCGTTATTCAGGAGAGGACTCTAATGCAATGGGACGGATCCGTTTTGCAGCCCATAGACTTCTATTATGACGGAATGAATAACGGAATGCACTCTAAAGGCATCCCTTTATGCATTCCGTCATAGAATTGTGTTATGGTCCGTGGTAACGGAATCCTTAACGCAATTCTTTTTTTACCACCAAACAAAGCGTGAACGAATAAAAAAAATGAAATTAGCTCATCTCTAATCATTACCAAAACAGTAAAGCAAGATGCCTTTCCCTAAAGGGGTTGGTCTTAGTGTGAGACAACCCCTTTAACAGCTGAGCTCCTGAGATTTTAGCCATAATGAAATTATTTTGACCTACATTAAGCACAAGCCCCTCCATCTAATAACTTTCCATCAAGGTTTCGAGCTCTCCAGCGACTCCAGACCCCATTGCCCCAGTAAAGCATAACCAAATATTTTGCATTATTCCCAAAGTTAAAGAATAGATTTTCCCCTTTAACTCCCAGCGTTGTATCGTTGTTACACTCCCAGCTCAAGGTATTGTCAGTGTCACATTGATAAAGCCTTAGAGGCTTCTGAGACTGAAGCTTTCCCTCCACCCCTACACATAGTCCCTCCTCTGAGCTCATGAGCCTGCCTCCTGGGAGCCAGTGGAAGAACTGCGAGTAGGAAAGTGAAGAGCAAACGGAGGCAGTCAGCTCAAACAGATTACGGCTAGAGGAAGATGAGCGCACCTCTGCACACTTGTTATGGGCCTCATTATACAGGAGGAAGGAACCTGTGGATGGAAATAAAAGAAAGATTGTTTTATAAAAAGGTCATAGCAATGTGGTTTATTAGAGGTGTAGATTGAAGCTCCTAGGCCCCAGTGCAAAATCTGTACGAGTGCCCCATCTATGCAGTTTATAACACTGACGTCTTCCTATGTAACAGAGGGGTCTCTGGGTGCCCGACCTCTTCACCGTCTACAGCTGCACCCCTGGAGTTAGGAGTGTATATGTAATTACTTACCCTTTGTAATATACCTCCTTTGCTGCTCTTTCACCATTTCTAATTCTGTCTCCATAGCATAATCTGCAAATGTAAAAATCATCTTTGTTTTAAGGAGAACGAGTGGAAAATAGATCACACTCAATATCAGAAGACAAAACTTTATCATAGTGTTGGGGCTCTTAAAGGGAAATGTCTGGGTCATTGCATAGGAACAATCCAGGATGGCACTAGGTGTAGGGCCGCACCGCCAATTCTGGAAGCGCTCATCTCTCTATATTTTTCTGTATCGCCTTCCTCGGGACAGCGATACAGCTGGATGTTGCAGTGGGCACGGGAGCGTCGTCTCCCTGCACCACTCCTTCTGATAGGCTTCAGGCGTCATTATCATTGTGCGCCTGAGCTGGGCAGCATACAGCGCAGGACACAGGCCGGAAAATGCCTGCATCGCCGAAAGTGCCATGGAGGTAAGCATTAGTGTTTTTTTGTTTTTTTTTACACCCTGCTGTTTGGTCAAATTGAGGAACGGGGGAAAGAGCATTATGGGGGCATCTACTGGGGGAACAATAGGTCTGAAAGGAGAACATGAGGAAAGAGAATATGTACATCAGAGGAGACATCACTGGATGTAAGAGGTATGTGGTGCTGTATTACCCTGTATGTTTTGTAGTGCTGTATGTAATGTTAGGAGGAAAGAGGTTAGGTTGAGAATTTGGCATGGGGATGGGGGGGGGGGGGGGGCGCTGTTAAAATTTTTGCCTCAGGCAGCAGAAAGACTAGGTGCCCCCCTGACTAGATGACCACCACTGCATTCAGGAGTCCCTTATTTTTTCTGTTCCTGCATGTTTGATGCCCTGCACCATACAGGTACATGTATGGCACATAATCGTTATGGCTTTAAACTGAAATACGTTACTAAAAGATGCACTAAAGTTATTAAAGCTGATGACTTCTCTTAGAAGACAGAGGCGGACTGGCAATAAACCCTACAGGGAAACTTTCTGGTGGGCCAATGCCCAGGGGGCCACCCAAACCCTAGTCGCTGACTGGGTACATAATGAGCTCTGCTGTCAGCAGTATTTAACTCTGTAAGGAATCAGGTATTCATCTATGTGGCCAGCAACCGCACATGCCATCCTGAATTCAACTGCTGTGGTCCGCATCTCATCACCTAAGCCCTCTGCCCATATCTGGAGGAGGACAGAAAATGGCAGGTATTGATGACCACCACAGAGGGATAGCGTTTGGGGCAATATATTGTGTTGCATTTCAGTATAGGGTCAGTATTTTCTGCTTTGGTATTTTTGACACTGCCTTTTGTCAATTTGGATCCGCCTACAACATGGGTCCACTTTTAGTTTTATTTTTTTTAGGGCCACTTTAGGTTCCCAGTCTGCTCCTGTCAAGATAGGTCATCAATATGAGATCAGCAGGAGTCCAACTCCCGGGACCCCTGCCAATTAGCTGTACGAAGAGACCCTGTCACTCCTGTTAACGCTTAGGTCTCTTTCTAGGCCATGTGACATCACGTTCATTTCACATGGCGTAGGTGCAGCTCAGTCTCATTCTGTTCAATTCCAGAAATTGAAACCTATGCTTGGAATGAGCAGATTATCGATTTCCTCTATAACTATAAGTCTATGTGAGGACCCACCTCAAAATATCAGGTCTGCCTTTCTCATCACTTTTGAAAACAGCAGAGTCACAAATAAAAAAAATGGAGTACACAGCGTGTGAGATTTTGTCTGGGTATTAACAATTTTTACGCCTACCTCTACATTTAAAAAGAAAAAGGAAACATGATAACGAGAAAGCTAAAAAGGCTGAAAGTTAATAAAGACATGCATCATTAATTTGCCACAAATTTTTCATGTACTTTTGCTGCATCCATAAAGTGCTGTACATTTCCACATGGGTACTAGCAATCATGGTGGTTTTTGGCTTTAGAAGACACATATTGGTTACAAAAAGGTTCCTTCAAAGGGGTTGTGCAGCCAGTACATATTGATCTCTAATCCTCAGGATAGGTCGTCAATGTCTGATCGATGGGGGTCTGATTCCCGAAATGGAGGCGGTGCTCGTGCAATCTCTAGTTCTTCTTCAATATCACACAGCGCATCCTCTTGGAAGTCTTGGTGGCACAGTGGAATTACCAGTAATCATTTGTAATTACACTGCGACGCCGTTGCAAGCCAGACACCATCCAGTGTAATCTTGAAGAGGAAGCAGTGCTCGTACCACCTAATCTTCAAACTGCTGATTGATGACCTGAGGATAGGACATCAATATGCCCTGGCTGCACAACCCCTTCAAGGAGTGAACACATTTGACTTAATTCATTCTCAAGTTAGGATACCCATAGGTCATGAAATACTTACACTTGGACATAAAATAACCCAATATAAGGATGCTCAAGATCAGTAGAAGGCCACAACTGAAAAAAGAAATCAAGAGCTTGTGCTTCTGATGACAACCTGTTAAAGAAGAAAGTGGTTTCAGAGATGATCGTCATTGTCATGATCTTCATTTAAAAGCATGTTGCAAAGTCACCTACTGTAATTAGTCTGCAGGTGTCAAAAGCACTCTTGAGTACCTTGAAACAGCCCTCTGAGTCATTTAGAAGCAGAGTTAGATTATCTATCTTATGCCACCAGATACTGACTATTAGGGTATGTTCACATAATGTTTTTTCCACCAGCTGTGCCTGCTGCCAGGGAAATATGCCTGAATATCCAAAAACGATAACTCAAACATATCCCTCAGCAGATCTATTCACTTTAGTAAGGCTGACAAAGTCCAAAATATTAAGCTTAGTTTCACCTGTACGTCTAGATTCTACTATTGTGTTTTCCATTAGAAGAAGAACAGACAGAATGCTAGTCTAACAAATTTTATAGTTTGGACTCAATTTGAAGAAAATGGATCTGCTGAAAAGGGATGTCCATTTTTTTTTTTTTTTTAATGTACCTGTTGCAAAAATCATACTCACCTGTTTCCTGCCACTCTGTTCCAGCTTCATGGTTCCTAGGGTCTTTTTACTAGACTATTGGTCCATATCTGTGAACTTCTGTATGCATAGGGTCAATGACTGGCCTCAGCAGTGACATGTCCTCTAACGGAATGTGACCCATGCAGAAGCTGTGGACCAGAAGTCTCAAAAAATAAGAGCCAAGAAGCCACAGAGCAAGAACAGAGTGGTGGAGAGCAGGTGAGTATGGTTTAAAAAACAAAATATACAACAACTTTATAGATACTTAAAATGTCTGCAAACTGTATCCCCCAATGGAACACTTAGAGGACAGCTAAAAGCTGATGTGAACAGCCCATTCGCAACTTAACCAGTCTACATCACCAGGAATATTACATGAATTTTGTTCCTAATCCTAGGTGAGATGCAATGCATGTAAAAGGTTGGCAGTGAGTATAAGTGAGGATAATCAGGGGATATTTTGCTTCTCAATTGCTTCTCAATGTTTTTGGAAATCCAACATTGATCGGGGACGCTACATGGGCAATATAATGGGGTGCTGACCCCTGCACATAGATGTGCGGCCAACATCCCTGCTCATGTCTCACTAAAACCGCAAATTTGCCCATCGGACCCCAGTCATGGCACCCCAGTGTGTCCACTTATATTGGGATTCTTACAATGCCTTTGAAAAGAAGAGATCCATGTTTTTCTTCGTTGTGGTAGGTCTTGGTTCCACTGAAGTGTAGTGTCTTCCACACTGCTCCCAGCAGATGATAATCTCCAGAAGTTCTCAGAGTCTGGCTTCTCACTTCCACGCACTGGTTCATATATACTTTCTTCTTGTAGATATAAGTTACTATGTTCTGAAAACAGAAGAAGAGAAGAGAGATATCATTAAGATGCATTGGTGCCATGGACCCCATTTACAACCAAGGGACATTTCAGGAGAAGTGAGAGACAGTAGGTTTAGAGCCAAAAATAGGGAGTTTAGTTTCCAATGTAAAGATGACCACTTGAAAAGTAAGGATTTGTGCAGAGTAATTATCGTAATTACCTAGGCATACACTATGTTCCATCAGCCATGTGCATAGCCTCAAGTGGTGTCCGTAGCCTCAAGTAAAACATTAAAATGGGCCCTAATCCATTTTGGTGCTGGGTTCTAAAACCTCTAGGACACACAAGTCTGATGTTTGTTTCCTCTGCCATGACCCTAAAGGCCCCCTATACACATTAGTGTAGTGTCAGCCAAACCTGTCGAGAACAGTCTGATGTTTGTGGGAAACTTCTGACTATCCACCAACAGATGATGTTGCGGGAGAGAATGATCAGGAAAAGTGAATATTTTTGCCTGATCCTTTTGTTCTCCTGAGATATGTTAAAAAGTTATGATTCTGGGAAGGTGAGGAGTGAAAAGCAAAAACGGAAAATCACAAGGTCCTATAAGGGTTAATGAAATAAAATATATTTCACTTAAAATGTTTTTTCTCAGTATTTCAAATCTATTTATTATTTATTAATCTATTTTTACATGTTTCTGTTCAATACACAGACTTTAATTATACATTTTTAATTATTAATATGCTGGAGTACTTCTGCATGTCAGCATATTGTGCCTTTGTAACTTCCAGGGCTGTTTCCGTGCTGAAACCAGACCTGTGATTATGTAGCTGGCACAATTATAAGGTGACTCCCACCCTTATATAGTGCTGAAATCCTTTTTGATTCTCTCTTATAGGCTGCACAATCTTCCCAAATTAACCAAGGGGTGCAATTGATCTTCTCTATATGATAGCACTACAGTATTCTCAGTGGAATTCAGTCTCTGTCCTTTTGATATGATGGGGATCCTGAAGCTATTTACTCCAACTAGTATGCAGGGAAGTCTGTGACCTCAGTATATGCAGTGAGCCCCTGAGGGGATGGTGCATAGAATAGGAGCAGTAGTGGTCCAGATAAGACATAGCAACTCCCCCTCCTAGCAGGAAGCAGGATCAGCTCACTTCTACCAAGAAGGGAGGAACAAGGTGGTTAGTCCTGTTTCTGACAACCATTTGCCATTCTCTCCTCTTATGCTGGAATGCACAGCCAAAACTCAAATTACCTAACATTATAATGTACAATAAAACACCTATTGCACGAGTACTGCATATGGGTGTAATACATTTCTCTGACAAATGCTCCAAAATCCTCCTTGATTGGCCACTGAACTTTCTTCTGAATTCAGAAAAACTCGTTTTATACTTAAACTATGACTACTTGTGAAGCGCAGGGCAGAAGATCTCCCCCTGTATTAACTCTGCTCTTAGATGTTTTCCCATCCGCAGCTCACACTAGACAAAAGCAACTTCCTCTTAGGCCCCATGCACACGGCCGTGTTTCACAGCCGTGTGCGGGCCGTGGAACCGCGGCCTGGATCCCTCCTGAGAGCAGGAGCGCACGGCGTCACTGGTTGCTATGACGCCGTGCGCTCCCTGCTGCCGCCGCAATACAGTAATACACTGGTATGATCTATACCAGTGTATTACTGTACTGTGCCGGCAGCAGGGAGCGCACGGCGTCATAGCAACCAGTGACGCCGTGCGCTCCTGCTCTCAGGAGGGATCCAGGCCGCGGTTCCACGGCCCGCACACGGCCGTGTGCATGGGGCCTAAGAGAGGAAGAGGTGATGCCAGCTCTTCCTAGCAACAGTAACTAGGAACCTACCACTCCTTGTACACCCTATGGGACAGCAGTGTAGCTATAGGTGAAGCAACTGCTTTGGGGCCCAGACTCAGAAGGGCCTATCAAGGAGGAGGACTAAAAGATTTTATTGTCAGGGCCCCTCATATACAGTGACACTGTAGGAAACGAACTGAGAAGCTGCTGGGCCTGGTCTGAGAGAGCAATCTTGACTAGCCACAAAAAATTTGCCCAGTCATTTCTAGCTACGCCACTGCCATGGGACATGCACAGTGTATGAAGTACATAAAATGAACCCTTTGCAGTAGGCTTCCATTACAACCTGCTCCTGCCCCTGACCTCGTAGGTATATCTTCGACATGATCACGACAGACTTGACAAGTGGGCACGTAGTGTGCATCATCTGTCATTACTAAAGAGGGCACCACTGATCCCAGTAATCCCGGCACCCAGAGCATGTACAAAATGCAGTTACCTGATGGACTTCTCTTCAGGAACCCTTCTCCATGCTGAACCGGGGGAACATAATCCACATTGCCGTACATGCTTCCTTAAGAGACAGACGATGAGACTGAGCAATGTGGACACTGAGAGCACTTATTGTACAAGGAGATAAGAACATTAAGAATAAATACGCAGTTGCCTCAGGAGACACATGCTCTGTGCGATTATACATTTGTTCATCATGTTTGGGACTTGGATACAGAGAACAGGAAGAGATAGGGAAAGTGAAGTTTCCCTGAGTATGACAATGCCATTTCTTTCAAGAGAAATAGCTGGCAAGCTTGCACCATATTATTATTACTGTCCTCACTAAAAAGATGCTCATTATGTACATAGGTGTATTTCACATATGATTAGTTCCTATAAACAACATTCAGAAGGCAATATGTTGGCTAGATGAATGGCACCTGCTAAGATATAGCAGTGCCACTTTCATGTATTAGTGAGGGGTAACCGTTATTCCCCTCAAAGGGGTTGTCCTATTTAAGACATTAGGGACATATCACTACATATGCCCCCAATGTCTGATAAATGCGGGTCCCACCTCTGGGACCTGGACCTATACTTAAAACAGAGCCTGCAAAGTCCCAGAAAATTGTTAAGCACTGGCTATTTCCCTTAGCCCTATAGAAGTGAACGGAGCAGTGGAAGAACTTGCGTGGTGCGATTCCCATTCATTTCAATAGGACTTTCGAAAATAGCCAAGCGTGCTATTTCTCGGCGCTCCCATAGAAAATGAATGGAGGGCGGCCGTGCATTTGCGGTACGCCCTCTGTGGCTTCGCGGGCTCTGTTCTAAGCCGTCTTTAATATTGATTGGACCCTGGGCAAGAATTTACTTGGGCCCCCTGGATCCCGCCCCACCCCCCCGCACTTTGCTGTACTTGCTATACAGCAGCACTTACCTGTCACATCCAGGGCCTCCAGGTGACGTCTCCTCTCTGTCATCATCTTCTCTGTAGATCTTCTCTCTCATCATCTTCTCCACTCGGTCTGGACAACTTCTCTCAGCCGCCTCGTCTCTGCAGAGTGTGACACACAGACATCTTAGCTTCCTCACATTCTATCATTATCCCCCAACTGGAGTCCCCACAGTGTTATCCTGCTGCTTGCTGTGCCCCCTCCAGGGGTGTAGCTCTAGGGGGTGCAGAGTCGCAGTTGCTACCCGGCCCAGGAGCATGAAGGGGCCCAAAGACACTTGTGCCGCATAAGAAGACACACAAAGCACCGAGGGAAGGGGGGTCCAAGCTGAACTCTTGCACCGGAGCCCATGAGCCTTTAGTTACGCCCTTGCCCCCCCCAATACCCCCAAATACTATCCTGAAGAAACATTACTGCCCCCCATAGTAATAGTGCTCCTCATAGTCCCACCAATAGTAATTCCCTTCTAGAATGCCCTCATTAGTAACACTGCCCCAACCGTGATAATGCTCCTCAACAATGCCCCCATTATTAGAAGAGCCCTCCCATATTAATAAAGCTCTCTACAGACCCCTCAGTAGTAATAAGGCCCCTATAGTGCGCTTAGTAGAAATAAGGCGGATCTATAAGAGCCTCCTATAGAGCCCCCAATAGTAATAAGACCGCCTATAATGTCCCCTGGATCTGCAGTGCCCCCTGCAGTTATACTCCTCCCTCCACCATACAGTCCCATGTAAATAACATCACCTCCTCCCCAGCCGCCTCCAACGCACAATCCAATGTAAACATCACCCCCTAAGGCTACTTTCCCACTTGCGTTCGTGCGGATCTGTCCTGTACTTGTACAGGACGGATCCGCACCGATAATACAAACGAATGCATCCGTTCAGGACCGATTTGTTTGTATTAGATTTGAATTTCTAAGTCCCAATACGGATCCGTCCTGACTAAAGTTGAGCGAACACCTGGATGTTTGGGTTCGAGAAGTTCGGCCGAACTTCCCGGAAATGTTCGGGTTCGGGATCCGAACCCGACCCGAACTTCATCCCGAACCCGAACCCCATTGAAGTCAATGGGGACCCGAACTTTTCGGCACTAAAAAGGCTGTAAAACAGCCCAGGAAAGGGCTAGAGGGCTGCAAAAGGCAGCAAAATGTAGGTAAATCCCCTGCAAACAAATGTGGATAGGGAAATGAATTAAATAAAAATAAAATAAATAAAAATGAACCAATATCAATTGGAGAGAGGTCCCATAGCAGAGAATCTGGCTTCACGTCACCCACCACTGTAACAGTCCATTGTCAGATATTTAGGCCCCGGCACCCAGGAAGAGGAGAGAGGTCCCATAACAGAGAATCTGGCTTCATGTCAGCAGAGAATCAGTCTTTATGTCATAGCAGAGAATCATGCTTCACGTCACCCAACACTGGAACAGTCCATTGTCAGATATTTAGGCCCCAGCATCCAGGCAGAGGAGAGAGGTCCCGTAACAGAGAATCTGGCTTCATGTCAGCAGAGAATCAGTCTTCATGTCATAGCAGAGAATCATGCTTCACGTCACCCAACACTGGAACAGTCCATTGTCAGATATTTAGGCCCAGGCACCCAGGCAGAGGAGAGAGGTCCCGTAACAGAGAATCTGGCTTCATGTCAGCAGAGAATCAGTCTTCATGTCATAGCAGAGAATCATGCTTCACGTCACCCAACACTAGAACAGTCCATTGTCAGATATTTAGGCCCCGGCATCCAGGCAGAGGAGAGAGGTCCCATAACAGAGAATCTGGCTTCATGTCAGCAGAGAATGAGTCTTCATGTCATAGCAGAGAATCATGCTTCACGTCACCCAACACTGGAACAGTCCATTGTCAGATATTTAGGCCCAGGCACCCAGGCAGAGGAGAGGGGTCCCGTAACAGAGAATCTGGCTTCATGTCAGCAGAGAATGAGTCTTCATGTCATAGCAGAGAATCATGCTTCACGTTACCCAACACTGGAACAGTCCATTGTCAGATATTTAGGCCCCGGCATCCAGGCAGAGGTCCCGTAACAGAGAATCTGGCTTCATGTCAGCAGAGAATGAGTCTTCATGTCATAGCAGAGAATCATGCTTCACGTCACCCAACACTGGAACAGTCCATTGTCAGATATTTAGGCCCAGGCACCCAGGCAGAGGAGAGGGGTCCCGTAACAGAGAATCTGGCTTCATGTCAGCAGAGAATGAGTCTTCATGTCATAGCAGAGAATCATGCTTCACGTCACCCAACACTGGAACAGTCCATTGTCAGATATTTAGGCCCCGGCATCCAGGCAGAGGTCCCGTAACAGAGAATCTGGCTTCATGTCAGCAGAGAATGAGTCTTCATGTCATAGCAGAGAATCATGCTTTACGTCACCCAACACTGGAACAGTCCATTGTCAGATATTAAGGCCCCGACATCCAGGCAGAGGAGAGAGGTCCCGTAACAGAGAATCTGGCTTCATGTCAGCAGGGAATCAGTCTTCATGTCATAGCAGAGAATCATGCTTTACGTCACCCAACACTGGAACAGTCCATTGTCAGATATTAAGGCCCCGACATCCAGGCAGAGGAGAGAGGTCCCGTAACAGAGAATCTGGCTTCATGTCAGCAGAGAATCAGTCTTCATGTCATAGCAGAGAATCATGCTTCACGTCACCCAACACTGGAACAGTCCATTGTCAGATATTTAGGCCCAGGCACCCAGGCAGAGGAGAGAAGTCCCGTAACAGAGAATCTGGCTTCATGTCAGCAGAGAATGAGTCTTCATGTCATAGCAGAGAATCATGCTTCACGTCACCCAACACTGGAACAGTCCATTGTCAGATATTTAGGCCACGGCATCCAGGCAGAGGAGAGAGGTCCCGTAACAGAGAATCTGGCTTCATGTCAGCAGAGAATGAGTCTTCATGTCATAGCAGAGAATCATGCTTCACGTCACCCAACACTGGAACAGTCCATTGTCAGATATTTAGGCCCCGGCATCCAGGCAGAGGTCCCGTAACAGAGAATCTGGCTTCATGTCAGCAGAGAATGAGTCTTCATGTCATAGCAGAGAATCATGCTTTACGTCACCCAACACTGGAACAGTCCATTGTCAGATATTTAGGCCCAGGCACCCAGGCAGAGGAGAGAAGTCCCGTAACAGAGAATCTGGCTTCATGTCAGCAGAGAATCAGTCTTCATGTCATAGCAGAGAATCATGCTTCACGTCACCCAACACTGGAACAGTCCATTGTCAGATATTTAGGCCCCGGCATCCAGGCAGAGGAGAGAGGTCCCGTAACAGAGAATCTGGCTTCATGTCAGCAGAGAATCAGTCTTCATGTCATAGCAGAGAATCATGCTTCACGTCACCCAACACTGGAACAGTCCATTGTCAGATATTTAGGCCCAGGCACCCAGGCAGAGGAGAGAAGTCCCGTAACAGAGAATCTGGCTTCATGTCAGCAGAGAATGAGTCTTCATGTCATAGCAGAGAATCATGCTTCACGTCACCCAACACTGGAACAGTCCATTGTCAGATATTTAGGCCCAGGCACCCAGGCAGAGGAGAGAAGTCCCGTAACAGAGAATCTGGCTTCATGTCAGCAGAGAATCAGTCTTCATGTCATAGCAGAGAATCATGCTTCACGTCACCCAACACTGGAACAGTCCATTGTCAGATATTTAGGCCCCGGCATCCAGGCAGAGGAGAGAGGTCCCGTAACAGAGAATCTGGCTTCATGTCAGCAGAGAATCAGTCTTCATGTCATAGCAGAGAATCATGCTTCACGTCACCCAACACTGGAACAGTCCATTGTCAGATATTTAGGCCCAGGCACCCAGGCAGAGGAGAGAAGTCCCGTAACAGAGAATCTGGCTTCATGTCAGCAGAGAATGAGTCTTCATGTCATAGCAGAGAATCATGCTTCACGTCACCCAACACTGGAACAGTCCATTGTCAGATATTTAGGCCACGGCATCCAGGCAGAGGAGAGAGGTCCCGTAACAGAGAATCTGGCTTCATGTCAGCAGAGAATCAGTCTTCATGTCATAGCAGAGAATCATGCTTTACGTCACCCAACACTGGAACAGTCCATTGTCAGATATTTAGGCCCAGGCACCCAGGCAGAGGAGATAGGTCCCATAACAGAGAATCTGGCTTCATGTCAGCAGAGAATCAGTCTTCATGTCATAGCAGAGAATCATGCTTCACGTCACCCAACACTGGAACAGTCCATTGTCAGATATTTAGGCCCCGGCTTCCAGGCAGAGGAGAGAGGTCCCGTAACAGAGAATCTGGCTTCATGTCAGCAGAGAATCAGTCTTCATGTCATAGCAGAGAATAATGCTTCACGTCACCCAACACTGGAACAGTCCATTGTCAGATATTTAGGCCCCGGCATCCAGGCAGAGGAGAGAGGTCCCGTAACAGAGAATCTGGCTTCATGTCAGCAGAGAATCAGTCTTCATGTCATAGCAGAGAATCATGCTTTACGTTACCCAACACTGGAACAGTCCATTGTCAGATATTTAGGCCCAGGCACCCAGGCAGAGGAGAGAGGTCCCGTAACAGAGAATCAGTCTTCATGTCAGCAGAGAATCAGTCTTCATGTCATAGCAGAGAATCATGCTTCACGTCACCCAACATTGGAACAGTCCATTGTCAGATATTAAGGCCCCGGCACCCAGACAGAGGAGAGGTTCATTCAACTTTGGGTTGCCCCGCAATATAATGGTAAAATGAAAATAAAAATAGGATTGAATGAGGAAGTGCCCTGGAGTACAATAATATATGGTTAAGGGGAGGTAGTTAATGTCTAATCTGCACAAGGGATAGACAGGTCCTGTGGGATCCATGCCTGGTTAATTTTTATGAACGTCAGCTTGTCCACATTGGCTGTAGACAGGCGGCTGCGTTTGTCTGTAATGATGCCCCCTGCCGTGCTGAATACACGTTCAGACAAAACGCTGGCCGCCGGGCAGGCCAGCACCTCCAAGGCATAAAAGGCTAGCTCTGGCCACAATTTAGAGACCCAGAAGTTGAATGGAGCCGAACCATCAGTCAGTACGTGGAGGGGTGTGCACACGTACTGTTCCACCATGTTAGTGAAATGTTGCCTCCTGCTAACACGTTGCGTATCAGGTGGTGGTGCAGTTAGCTGTGGCGTGTTGACAAAACTTTTCCACATCTCTGCCGTGCTAACCCTGCCCTCAGAGGAGCTGGCCGTGACTGCCGGTATTCAGGGAAACATGGGAAGGGGAAAACACCTTTGATCATCTCTGGCCCCTTTACCCCACCTTGACCCATAACAAACAACACAGACAACTGTATCATTTTATTGCTGGATGGTGATCGGCCACAGCTTCTTTATTAAAGCGGCAAACCTTAATAAACCATAATATCAAAGCAGTATGCCAAACGCTGGACTCCCAGCGGGCAAGTTAAACCGTAATCATCAGAGCGATATGCCCACCGCTGGACTCCCAGCAGGCAAGTTAAACCGTAATCATCAGAGCAGTATGCCCACAGCTGGACTCCCAGCGGGCAAGCACGCCATCTGCTCCCACCATATCTCCGCTGTACTCAAATGCCGCCAGCTGTGACTTCATAAACTCAACCAGAATTTGCAGCTCTCCAAAGCCAAAATCATCAGGAGCGATATCCAAACTGCTGGACTCCCAGCAGGGGATCTGAAGAAATAGAAAAACAACACAGAATAACCAAGTATCCATGACTGATCATAACCGCGAACCTCGACCCGCCTCTCAATGATAACCGCAAAAAGGGAGGGAGGGAGGGACAATCTTTGCTTCCACTTGCAAGAGGAAGTCCTGGAGCAGGGGGAGGGGTATATGTACCTTCAGGATTCCTGCACCGCCCCCATCCTGTCTAAGGAGAGTCCACCAGAGAATTAACCCCTTAATGGCCATCCTAATCCACCACTACTTAAACCTTAAATAACGGGGCCAGCTCCCAGAATGTCCTAAAGGGGGGAATGGGGGGGAGGAGGACCATCAGTCCCTAAGCACCCTCCCTATCCAGTCGGGCGCTTGCCAGACACAGCTGCCTTGGCGACCTCTTGCTCCTCCTCTGCCTTGGCCTTGGGCTTCCACTTGTTCCCCTGTGACATTTGGGAATGCTCTCAGTAGCGTGTCTACCAACGTGCGCTTGTACTCGCGCATCTTCCTATCACGCTCCAGTGCAGGAAGATTGTCTTTGTACCGTGGATCCAGCAGGGTGGCAACCCAGTAGTCCGCACACGTTAAAATGTGGGCAACTCTGCTGTCGTTGTGCAGGCATTGCAGCATGTAGTCGCTCATGTGTGCCAGGCTGCCCAGAGGTAAGGACAAGCTGTCCTCTGTGGGAGGCGTATCGTCATCGTTCTGCGTTTCCCCCCAGCCACGCACCAGTGATGGGCCCGAGCTGCGTTGGGTGCCACCCCGCTGTGACCATACTTCATCCTCATCCTCCTCCACCTCCTCCTCATCCTCGTCCTCCAGTAGTGGGCCCTGGCTGGCCACATTTGTACCTTGCCTCTGCTGTTTCAAAAAACCTCCCTCTGAGTCACTTCGAAGAGACTGGCCTGAAAGTGCTAAAAATGACCCCTCTTCCTCCTCCTCCTGGGCCACCTCCTCTTCCATCATCGCCCTAAGTGTTTTCTCAAGGAGACATAGAAGGGGTATTGTAACGCTGATAACGGCGTCATCGCCACTGGCCATGTTGGTGGAGTACTCAAAACAGCGCAACAGGGCACACAGGTCTCGCATGGAGGCCCAGTCATTGGTGGTGAAGTGGTGCTGTTCCGCAGTGCGACTGACCCGTGCGTGCTGCAGCTGAAACTCCACTATGGCCTGCTGCTGCTCGCACAGTCTGTCCAGCATGTGCAAGGTGGAGTTCCACCTGGTGGGCACGTCACATATGAGGCGGTGAGCAGGAAGGCCAAAGTTACGCTGTAGCGCAGACAGGCGAGCAGCGGCAGGATGTGAACGCCAGAAGCGCGAACAGATGGCCCACACTTTATGCAGCAGCTCTGACATGTCGGGGTAGTTGTGAATGAACTTCTGCACCACCAAATTCAGCACATGCGCCAGGCAAGGGATGTTGTTCCTTTACCCCGCCACAACTCCTGTGCGGTGTGGGGCCTGTCTCCCAAACATATGAGTTTCAGAATGGCCTGCTGACGTTTACCCCGGGCTGTGCTGAAGTTGGTGGTGAAGGTGTGTGGCTGACTGGATGAGCAGGTGGAAGAAGAGGAGGAGGAAGCTGAGTAGGAGGAGGTGGCAACAGGAGGCAAAGAATGTTGCCCTGTGATCCTTGGCGGCAGAAGGACGTGCGCCAAACAGCTCTCCGCCTGGGGCCCAGCTGCCACTACATTTACCCAGTGTAGAGTTAGGGAGATATAGCGTCCCTGGCCGTGCTTACTGGTCCACGTATCTGTGGTCAGGTGGACCTTGCCACAGATGGCGTTGCGCAGTGCACACTTGATTTTATCGGATACTTGGTTGTGCAGGGAAGGCACGGCTCTCTTGGAGAAGTAGTGCCGGCTGGGAACAACATACTGTGGGACAGCAAGCGACATGAGCTGTTTGAAGCTGTCTGTGTCCACCAGCCTAAATTACAGCATTTCATAGGCCAGTAGTTTAGAAATGCTGGCATTCAGGGCCAGGGATCGAGGGTGGCTAGGTGGGAATTTACGCTTTCTCTCAAATGTTTGTGAGATGGAGAGCTGAACGCTGGCGTGTGACATGGTTGAGATGCTTGGTGACGCAGGTGCTGGTGTTGGTGGTACATCCCATGTTTGCTGGGCGGCAGGTGCCAACGTTCCTCCAGAGGCGGAGGAAGAGGCCGAGGCGGCGGCAGCAGCAGAAGAGGCCGAGGCGACAGCAGCAGAAGAGGTAGCAGGGGGAGCCTGAGTGACTTCCTTGTTTTTAAGGTGTTTACTCCACTGCAGTTCATGCTTTGCATGCAGGTGCCTGGTCATGCAGGTTGTGCTAAGGTTCAGAACGTTAATGCCTCGCTTCAGGCTCTGATGGCACAGCGTGCAAACCACTCGGGTCTTGTCGTCAGCACATTGTTTGAAGAAGTGCCATGCCAGGGAACTCCTTGAAGCTGCCTTTGGGGTGCTCGGTCCCAGATGGCGGCGGTCAGTAGCAGGCGGAGTCTCTTGGCGGCGGGTGTTCTGCTTTTGCCCACTGCTCCCTCTTTTGCTACGCTGTTGGCTCGGTCTCACCACTGCCTCTTCCTCCGAACTGTGAAAGTCAGTGGCATGACCTTCATTCCATGTGGGGTCTAGGACCTCATCGTCCCCTGCATCGTCTTCCACCCAGTCTTGATCCCTGACCTCCTGTTCAGTCTGCACACTGCAGAAAGACGCAGCAGTCGGCACCTGTGTTTCGTCATCATCAGAGACGTGCTGAGGTGGTATTCCCATGTCCTCATCATCAGGAAACATAAGTGGTTGTGCGTCAGTGCATTCTATGTCTTCCACCGCTGGGGAAGGGCTAGGTGGATGCCCTTGGGAAACCCTGCCAGCGGAGTCTTCAAACAGCATAAGAGACTGCTGCATAACTTGAGGCTGAGACAGTTTCCCTGGTATGCATGGGGGTGATGTGACAGACTGATGGGCTTGGTTTTCAGGCGCCATCTGTGCGCTTTCTGCAGAAGACTGGATGGGAGATAATGTGAACGTGCTGGATCCACTGTCGGCCACCCAATTGACTAATGCCTGTACCTGCTCAGGCCTTACCATCCTTAGAACGGCATTGGGCCCACCATATATCGCTGTAAATTCTGGCGGCTACTGGGACCTGAGGTAGTTGGTACACTAGGACGTGTGGATGTGGCAGAACGGCCACGTCCTCTCCCAGCACCAGAGGGTCCACTAACACCACCACGACCATGTCCACGTCCGCGTCCCTTACTAGATGTTTTCCTCATTGTTATCGTTCACCACAACAACAAAAATATTATTTGGCCCAATGTATTGAATTCAAATTCAGGCCTTTTTTTAAAGACACCTAACACTATCTGGCTATCTATTTAGGTACCGTATTACACTAATACAGGCACAGCAGTAACCACAGATTTAGCTGACTATAAATTTGAGGCCTATAATTTAGGCGCTGGGTGACAGGTACACATTTACAGACAGAATTAGACTGGGATATGCACAGTAGCGTGTGTGTGACGTTATTGAGAATGACCCTATCTGCACCTTGAATCTTATATACCCTTTTAGGGATAGATTTAAAGGAGGTCTGATACAGCAGAAACCACTAATTTAGAGAATTGCTAAATTGGGAATTGTATTTCAACTCAGAACAAAAACTGTGCTTTGACGGACACTAAATAACTTGACCAGCTACAGCAATAACAACAGATTTGGATGACTATAAATTTAAGGCCTATTATTTAGGCGCTGGGTGACAGGTATACGTTTACGGACAGAATTAGACTGGGATATGCACAGTAGCGTGTGTGTGAAGTTATTGAGAATGACCCTATCAGGACCTTGAATCTAATATTCCCTTTTAGGGATAAATTTAAAGTAGGCCTGATACAGCAGAAACCACTAATTTAGAGAATTGCTAAATTGGGAATTGTATTTCAACCCAGAAAAAAAACTGTTCTTTGACGGACACTAAATAACTCGCCCTGCCATAGCAATAACCACAGATTTAGCTGACTACAAATTTGAGGCCTATTATTTAGGCGCTGGGTGACAGGTATACGTTTACGGACAGAATTAGACTGGGATATGGCAAAAAAATAACCAAACTATTGATGGTTAAATGCACTTGGTGTGACAGCTTGACCCTGATGTAGGATTTAGCCAAAAAACAACCACACTACTGAGGGTTAAATGCACTTGTTGGCAGCTTGTGCTGGCGCACCACAAGACACAGATTAGCCGCCGATCACCCCAGAAAAAAGTGACTGAAAAATGCTCTGGGCAGCCTAAAAACAGTGAGCAATTCAATAGCAGCAGTTCAATCATCCACAGCTGCAGATCGATCTCTGAATAAAGTCTTTTGGAGGAGTTAATCACTGCCTAATCTCGCCCTACTGTCGCAGCCGCAACCTCTCCCTATACTGATCAGAGCAGAGTGACTCCAGCTTAAATAGAGGCTGGGTCACATGCTGCACTGGCCAATCACAGCCATGCCAATAGTAGGCATGGCTGTGATGGCCTCTTGGGGCAAGTAGTATGACGCTTGTTGATTGGCTGCTTTGCAGCCTTTCAAAAAGCACCAAGAAAGCGACGAACACCGAACCCGAACCCGGACTTTTACGAAAATATCCGGGTTCGGGTCCGTGTCACGGACACCCCAAAATTCGGGTTCGCTCATCCCTAGTATCTAATGATAGGTGTTGAGTTGCAGATGCTAAATTGATCTGCACTTGCATTGCAGTGGCGCAAAAGCCAGAAAAGGCATAGCTCCGTCGGTGACCGCTTCCTTCCCCCAAGTTGCAACACGGGTAGAGTGGTACTCTCGAAGTTCATATGGCCATACCCTCAGAAACAGATAAGAAGGTTTTTGTGTTCTGGGCCTCCTAATAGTCGCTGGACAGCATTCCAATCTGCACAGAAATGCCAATTTTCCCTTAAACAAATCTTTCCATAAACTGACACCTTCGTTTGACACCAACAAAAACACTCCCTTACCTGTGGATTGACACCATACCTGTTGATGTGCATCGATCCTCACCTGACTGAAGAATGAAGAAACATGGCTGCTGCCAGGAAGGAAACCAGCAAGGGGCCATTGTGATGTCATCATCCATGGATGCTGAAGGGTTCTATTGTGACACGCTCAGTATTCCGTCTGCTAATATTTTCATGGAGGCTGCCATATTGATTTTCTGGAGGCAGCCATTTTGATATGCAGTTAAAAAGAGCTGTCATATCAATGGATAAGAAATGTTGGGAAGGGTTTGGATTGCAACCACAGAAGTCAGCATGGACGAAGCCAAGTCTCTGAGCACCACTGTTTATAGCTGCATTGACATTCTGGGTTAGAACCTGCTTTTGGATTCCTAGAGCAGATAGGGCAGTTGCAGGGGTGCTAAGTACATTAAGTACTAGCACAGATCTTTGATTGGACAACAGGCGCATTTTCATTCTGCCAGCTACAAAAATCCATAAAAGATATGGTACCTCATGAGAGGGAATGATTTGTAGACGCTAAACTGATCTGCATTGCAGTGGCTAAAAAGCAAGAACCCGAAAAGGCATAGCGCCGTCAGTGGCTGCTTCCTTCCCCCAAGTTGCAACAGCGGATAAAGAGAGGTACTCTTGGAAATCATATGGCCATACCGTCAGAAGCAGATAAGAAGGTTTTTGTATTCTGGGCCTGCTAATAGATGCTGGACAGTAATCCAATCTGCACAGAAATGCCATATTTCCGTTAAGCAAATCTTTCCATAAACTGACACCTTCGTTTCACACAAACAAAAAGGCACCCTTACCTGTGGATTGACACCATACCTGTGTTGATGTGCATGGATCCACACCTGATTGAAGACTTAAGAATCATGGCTGCTGCCAGGGATTAAAAAAGCAAGGGCCCTTTGTGGTGTCATCATCCATGGATGCTGAAGGGTTCCATTATGACATGCTCAGTGTTCCGTCTATTGAAATTTTCATGGAGGCTGCCATTTAGATTTTCTGGAGGCAGCCATTTTGATTTGAAGTTAAACAGAGCTGTCATTTCAATAGATAAGAAATGTTGGGAATGGTTTGGATTGCAACCACAGAAGTCAGCATGGACGAAGCCTAGTTTCTGAGCACTATTGTTTAAAGCTGCATTAAAATACTGGTTTAGAACCTGCTTTTGGATTCCTGGAGCAGGTAGGGCACTTGCAGAGGTGCTAATTACTTTAAGTACTAGCACAGATCTTTGATTGGACAACAGTCGCATTCTCATTCTGCCAGCTGCAAAAATCCAGAAAAGGTATGGTATCTGATGATAGCTGTTGAGTTGCAGATGCTAAATTGATCTGCACCTGCATTGCAGTGGCTAAAAAGCAAAAGCCAGAAAAGGCATAGCTCCGTCGGTGACCGCTTCCTTCCTCCAAGTTGCAACACGGGGTAAAGAGTGGTACTCTCGAAGTTCATATGGCCATACCCTCAGAAACAGATAAAAAGGTTTTTGTGTTCTGGGCCTGCTAATAGTCGCTGGACAATATTCCAATCTGCACAGAAATGCCATATTTCCATTAAGCAAATCTTTCCATAAACTGACACCTTCGTTTCACATAAACAAAAAGGCGCCCTTACCTGTGGATTGACACCATACCTGTTGATGTGCACGGATCCACACCTGACTGAGGAATGAAGAAACATGGCTGCTTCCAGGAAGGAAACCAGCAAGGGGCCATTGTGATGTCATTATTCATGGATGCTAATGGGTTCTATTGTGACACGCTCAATATTCCGTCCGCTGAAATTTTCATGGAGGCTGCCATATTGATTTTCTGGAGGCAGCCATTTTGATATGCAGTTAAACAGAGCTGTCATTTCAATGGATAAGAAATGTTGGGAAGGGTTTGGATTGCAACCACAGAAGTCAGCATGGACGAAGCCTAGTCTCTGAGCACCACAGTTTATAGCTGCATTGAAATTCTGGTTTAGAACCTGCTTTTGGATTCCTGGAGCAGATAGGGCACTTGCAGAGGTGCTAATTACATAAAGTACTAGCACAGATCTTTGATTGGACAACAGTCGCATTCTCATTCTGCCAGCTGCAAAAATCCAGAAAAGGTATGGTATCTGATGATAGCTGTTGAGTTGCAGATGCTAAATTGATCTGCACCTGCATTGCAGTGGCCAAAAAGCAAAAGCCAGAAAAGGCATAGCTCCGTCGGTGACCGCTTCCTTCCTCCAAGTTGCAACACGGGGTAAAGAGTGGTACTCTCGAAGTTCATATGGCCATACCCTCAGAAACAGATAAAAAGGTTTTTGTGTTCTGGGCCTGCTAATAGTCGCTGGACAATATTCCAATCTGCACAGAAATGCCATATTTCCATTAAGCAAATCTTTCCATAAACTGACACCTTCGTTTCACATAAACAAAAAGGCGCCCTTACCTGTGGATTGACACCATACCTGTTGATGTGCACGGATCCACACCTGACTGAGGAATGAAGAAACATGGCTGCTTCCAGGAAGGAAACCAGCAAGGGGCCATTGTGATGTCATCATTCATGGATGCTGAAGGGTTCTATTGTGACACGCTCAATATTCCGTCTGCTGAAATTTTCATGGAGGCTGCCATATTGATTTTCTGGAGGCAGCCATTTTGATATGCAGTTAAACAGAGCTGTCATTTCAATGGATAAGAAATGTTGGGAAGGGTTTGGATTGCAACCACAGAAGTCAGCATGGACGAAGCCTAGTCTCTGAGCACCACTGTTTATAGCTGCATTGAAATTCTGGTTTAGAACCTGCTTTTGGATTCCTGGAGCAGATAGGGCACTTGCAGAGGTGCTAATTACATTTATGGTCAGGGCTAGGACAACGTCGGCGTACGCAGAATAACCTGCCCTAAACATGGTTGCTGAATTGTGCCGGGAGCCACGGGCGCGGCTACACCAGTGAAAAAAAGGGGGCATACCTGATGGAAGCTTGAGAAAAAGGGCGGGAGGGAGAGGCGTGAGGCTCAGGCGTCTGGCTGAGCGGCAGGTATGGGGATAAATAGCCAGACGCCCCTCCCACAAATGCAGGCTGTTAACAGCCTTACTATTTATGGTCAGGGCTAGGACAACGTCGGCGTACGCAGAGAAACCTGCCCTGAACATGGTGGCTGAATTGTGCCGGGAGCCACGGGCGCGGGTACACCAGTGAAAAAAAGGGGGCAAAAAACATCAGTTAGGTACAATGCTTTATTACAAATTACAAAGCCAGAGATCGAAAGGCACGAGATATCTCTACTTGAGGATTGGGTATATACCTGGTAAAGCAGGAGGACCGCCACCGCCCCATGGACCGGATGACGTGGGCTGGCACCTGATGCCGAGAAGCAGAGGAGGCCGCCCCTATGCGGAATGAGTGCCCTGAAATTACCTTGGGGTCATAGCCTAGTCCCTGGGCGAGGGCACGGATGTAAGATATAAAGTGAGAGGTGCTGAGAGGCTTGCCTGCCTGTGGCAGGAGCGGGCTATCTGGTGATGAACCTCGGATGAGAGCTAGCAGTTGATGCAGCACTTGAACTGGGCACCAATCGTTCAACGTTGGGTAGAATTTAACCTCAGAAGGGGGACCCGTCTGATTGGTTTTGGTGGAGGGTAGTAGGAGAGTGTAATGGCCCTGGCCCCATAACAGATGCTGCTTCAGAGGATGGTTAAGACGATTTGGACCGGCCAGAACCTCTCCGGGCCGGAGGAACCCATAAAAGGTGAGATACATGGCTGCTTTCAAAATCAGGCTAGTGGAGGGCCCAAAAGGATTACCATCCAATGACGAGGAGAGATCTCTGAACAATTTACTGGACACTGGTTGCCTATGGCTCACGGACCCCTTCCCCTCCTTTTGAAAACCCCGAAGGGTGGCTTTAATAGCTTGAATGGAAAAAAAGGACCTGTGATGAGGAGTGGCCAGCATGGCGTGATGTTGAATTCCGGCTAAATAAAGTCTGATAGTACCATATGACAGAGAGAGATGTGAGTGACAATAGGCCAAAAAGGCCATGATGTAAGAGGTTTCGGAGTGTTGACCCCTCGGATGACTCTTAGAGAATTTGTCAAAAGCCCTTAGGCCAGCCTGATAATTCCTCGCCGTATTGCGTGATAATGATTTTGCGACCAGACCCTTGGCCTCCTCTAAGAGCGAATCTAAGCCAGGACGAGAGTGCTGAATTGGGGCACCGGCGTGCCCGACTGATCCGCGTCGGGCATTTCCTGAAAGAAAACCGCAAAGTTAGCACGGGAAAGAGCGTCCGCGGCCCTATTATGTTCGCCTGAAATGTGTACGCAGCGCATGTGAAAATTGTGGTGGAGGGATAACCACACTAACTTGCGCAACAACGCCATGATCCTGGGGGACTGGGCCCTGCCCTTGTTGACGATGTCCACCAAGGTCTGACTATCCGTAATGAACGTCACGGAAGTGTTGGACCAATGGTGACCCCAGACCTGAGCAGCCGCCACGATGGGATACAGTTCCAAAAGGGGGGAGGATTTTAGAGCTGCTGAGTCTGAGGCTAATTCTGGCGGCCATCCGGCAGCCAGCCAATAAGACCTGAAAATGGCAGCGAATCCGGGGGAACCAGCGGCGTCGGAGAAAACCATGGGGGAAGAGAAATCCCACCGCGGAACGAACAAAGAAATGCCATTCCAGTCAGAGAGAAAACGACTCCACATGTCGAGATCTGCAAAGGCCTGGCTGTCCAGATGGATGACAGAATCCTGCTCTGGGGCAGAGGGCATGAGACATAACAACCTGGAAAGGAAGGCCCTGCCTTGAGGCATAATTCTGGAGACGAAGTTAAGCATCCCCAGCAAGGATTGGAGCTCCGCCCTGGTCAGAGAGTGAGACTGGACCGCCCGGGAAATAGCAGAGCGGATCCTGAGCAACTTCTCGCTGGGGAGGCTAGCCTCCATTTTGATGGTATCTAAATTGATGCCCAGGAAGGTGACCTTGGTATCCGGACCCTCAGTCTTGGCCGTGGCCACGGGAACCTGGAGACGGGAAAAAATATCCAGAAGTGAATGGGGAATGGAAGGGACCTGACTGGGCCTTTCAATGAGAAGGAAGTCGTCCAAATAGTGGACGACCATGGATAAGCCACCGTGATGGATGAGAATCCAGTGCAGGGCTTTGGCAAGTTGTTCAAAAAGCCAAGGGCTGCTCTTGGACCCAAAAGTAAGCCAAGTGGCAAAGTAAAATTTATCTGCCCACTGAATGCCGTAGTACTTCCAGAGCTGCGGGTGTATCGGGAGCAGCTTGAAAGCATCGGCAATATCTACCTTGGCCAGCCAAGCCCCGACACCTGCTTGAAGAATATACTGGATGGCCTCGTCTACTGAAGAATACTGCATGGAATATTCCTCAGAGGGGATGAGTGAATTGAGGCTGGGAATGGAGGACATATGAGGCGCGGAGAGGTCGTAAATGAGCCGTTTTTTATTAGATGATAGTTTTGTGACAAGGCCGATAGGATTTATGCGCCACGACTGGAACGGAATCTTTAGGAAGGGACCAATGACGAACCCCTTATCGACCTCTGCTTGAATGAGGGTGGTCACCGCCTCAGGGTCACTGGAGGCGGATAGCAGATTGGGGCCCATCCAGCAGCCCTGGGGGCGCGTGACAATGCCGGTGTGAAACCCCTCTCTGCACCCATCCAATAAGAAGGCGACAAAGGGACGATCTGGATGGCCCTGCAGGAGTGCAGCCAGTAACTCCAAGTTGAGGTCGGCTAGTCAGGAGTCCCTGGCTGACTTCCTGGGACAGGAAGGACGAGGGTGAGCCCGAAAACAAAGTGAGCAAATGTGCAGTGCTCGGCACGCATTGAAGGCGCAGCCCTTGGCATTAAAATTGTTGCACACCTGGCTGCTGCTGAGATACACAATTGGCCTGCCCAGCTTGTCTAATGAGGAGGAAGACCTGGAGGACCCGGAAGGACCTGGATTGGTCGCTGACTGTGGATCTTGTACCGGATTGGGGCACCATTCCGTAGAATGAAAAATAGATTGGCAGATAGCGCACAGAGGAGCCTTCAGACCCGCGAAGTGCCGGCAGAATAACTCCATGTCCAAGTCTGCCCAGTTGGACATGAACTGGAATTGATGCAGGGCCGCGGCGGCTTTGGCAGAAAACGAACGATGATAGTCGTAAAATGCCGAGCCGCCGTACTTGTGCCCCAAATCCGCAATCCGGTACAAGTAGGTATCTAACTCCTCCCTGCGGTTAGGCTGGGCGGAGCACACCATGTCCCTGTAGAGGCTGAAGGCCAGGACGAATTCGGAAATGGACAATTTCCTATTTAGCCGAGCATCCTTGGCCTTCAAGACCACGGAAACCTCTCCGCAGTTAATCACCCGGTTTTCGGAAATATCCTGGGAGGCAATCAAAATGGATGCCAAATTGATGTCCTTGCCTGCCAGGATATCCTTCTTGATATGTTCTGGCACAAAATGGGAAGGAGCAATTTGGGGGGTGGCAGAAGGCCTACCTGCCACGTCCGGAGGAATGGCAGACATGACTGCCAAACCCGGATATTGCGGTGAGGCAGCTGGCCTGGTTTCTAAAACCGCTACCCTGGACTGAATCCAGGAACATTGACAACCTGGGCGATCCAGGAACATTGACAACCTGGGCAATCCAGGAGCATTGACAACCTGGGCAATCCAGGAACACTGACAACCTGGGCGATCCAGGAACACTGACAACCTGGGCGATCCAGGAACATTGACAACCTGGGCGATCCAGGAACACTGACAACCTGGGCGATCCAGGAACACTGACAACCTGGGCGATCTAGGAACACTGACAACCTGGGCGATCCAGGAAAACTGACAACCTGGGCGATCCAGGAACACTGACAACCTGGGCGATCCAGGAACATTGACAACCTGGGCGATCCAGGAACATTGACAACCTGGGCAATCCAAGAGCATTGACAACCTGGGCGATCCAGGAACACTGACAACCTGGGCGATCCAGGAACACTGACAACCTGGGCGATCCAGGAACATTGACAACCTGGGCGATCCAGGAACACTGACAACCTGGGCGATCCAGGAACACTGACAACCTGGGCGATCTAGGAACACTGACAACCTGGGCGATCCAGGAACACTGACAACCTGGGCGATCCAGGAACACTGACAACCTGGGAGATCCAGGAACACTGACAACCTGGGCGATCCAGGAACACTGACAACCTGGGCGATCCAGGAACACTGACAACCTGGGCGATCCAGGAACACTGACAACCTGGGCGATCCAGGAACACTGACAACCTGGGCGATCCAGGAACACTGACAACCTGGGCGATCCAGGAACACTGACAACCTGGGCGATCCAGAAACATTGACAACCTGGGCGATCCAGGAACATTGACAACCTGGCGGTCCAGGAACATTGACAACCTGGCGATCCAGGAACATCGACAACCTGGGCGATCCGGGAGGCACTGAGATCCCGGGAGGGCCAGGGGACCCCGGCCATACGTAAAGACCAGGAGACAGAAGCAGATTTGAACCAGAAAACGAGAAACCACTGTTTTCTGAGACAGTAAAGTGAAATCACGTAAATCGTAAATTCTGGTATTGTGATGCAGGGCAGATGAACTTAAAATTAAACGGAGCCCCAAACAATCTGGCAGGGGACCCAAATAAAACTGCGCCCCCCATGGAAGCGGGAGAGCAACCTGCAATCCAAAACCAGAATTTGACCATGCCTCCTGAGTAGAGTTGAGCGAACACCTGGATGTTCGGGTTCGAGAAGTTCGGCCGAACATCCCGGAAATGTTCGGGTTCGGGATCCGAACCCGATCCGAACTTCGTCCCGAACCCGAACCCCATTGAAGTCAATGGGGACCCGAACTTTTCGGCACTAAAAAGGCTGTAAAACAGCCCAGGAAAGAGCTAGAGGGCTGCAAAAGGCAGCAACATGTAGGTAAATCCCCTGCAAACAAATGTGGATAGGGAAATGAATAAAAATAAAAATTAAATAAATAAAAATTAACCAAAATCAATTGGAGAGAGGTTCCATAGCAGAGAATCTGGCTTCCCGTCACCCACCACTGGAACAGTCCATTCTCAGATATTTAGGCCCCGGCACCCAGGCAGAGGAGAGAGGTCCCGTAACAGAGAATCTGTCTTCATGTCAGCAGAGAATTAGTCTGCATGTCATAGCAGAGAATGAGGCTTCACGTCAGCCACCACTGCAACAGTCCATTGGCATATATTTAGGCCCAGCACACACACAGGCAGAGGAGAGAGGTCCCGTAACAGACAATCTGGCTTCATGTCAGCAGAGAATCAGTCTGCATGTCATAGCAGAGAATCAGGCTTCACGTCAGCCACCACTGCAACAGTCCATTGGCATATATTTAGGCCCAGCACACACACAGGCAGAGGAGAGAGGTCCCGTAACAGAGAATCTGGCTTCATGTCAGCAGAGAATCAGTCTGCATGTCATAGCAGAGAATGAGGCTTCACGTCAGCCACCACTGCAACAGTCCATTGGCATATATTTAGGCCTAGCACACAGGCAGAGCAGAGAGGTCCCGTAACAGACAATCTGGCTTCATGTCAGCAGAGAATCAGTCTGCATGTCATAGCAGAGAATCAGGCTTCACGTCAGCCACCACTGCAACAGTCCATTGTCATAAATTTAGGCCCAGCACCCAGGCAGAGGAGAGAGGTCCCGTAACAGACAATCTGGCTTCATGTCAGCAGAGAATTAGTCTGCATGTCATAGCAGAGAATCAGGCTTCATGTCAGCCACCACTGCAACAGTCCATTGGCATATATTTAGGCCCAGCACCCAGGCAGAGGAGGGAGGTCCCGTAACAGAGAATCTGTCTTCATGTCAGCAGAGAATCAGTCTGCATGTCATAGCAGAGAATGAGGCTTCACGTCAGCCACCACTGCAACAGTCCATTGGCATATATTTAGGCCTAGCACACAGGCAGAGGAGAGGTTCATTCAACTTTGGGTAGCCTCGCAATATAATGGTAAAATGAAAATAAAAATAGGATTGAATGAGGAAGTGCCCTGGAGTCCAATAATATATGGTTATGGGGAGGTAGTTAATGTCTAATCTGGACAAGGGACGGACAGGTCCTGTGGGATCCATGCCTGGTTCATTTTTATGAACGTCAGCTTGTCCACATTGGCTGTAGACAGGCGGCTGCGTTTGTCTGTAATGACGCCCCCTGCCGTGCTGAATACACGTTCAGACAAAACGCTGGCTGCCGGGCAGGCCAGCACCTCCAAGGCATAAAAGGCTAGCTCTGGCCACGTGGACAATTTAGAGACCCAGAAGTTGAATGGGGCCGAACCATCAGTCAGTACGTGGAGGGGTGTGCACACGTACTGTTCCACCATGTTAGTGAAATGTTGCCTCCTGCTAACACGTTGCGTATCAGGTGGTGGTGCAGTTAGCTGTGGCGTGTTGACAAAAGTTTTCCACATCTCTGCCATGCTAACCCTGCCCTCAGAGGAGCTGGCCGTGACACAGCTGCCTTGGCGACCTCTTGCTCCTCCTCTGCCTTGGCCTTGGGCTTCCACTTGTTCCCCTGTGACATTTGGGAATGCTCTCAGTAGCGCGTCTACCAACGTGCGCTTGTACTCGCGCATCTTCCTATCACGCTCCAGTGCAGGAAGTAAGGTGGGCACATTGTCTTTGTAGCGTGGATCCAGCAGGGTGGCAACCCAGTAGTCCGCACAGGTTAAAATGTGGGCAACTCTGCTGTCGTTGCGCAGGCACTGCAGCATGTAGTCGCTCATGTGTGCCAGGCTGCCCAGGGGTAAGGACAAGCTGTCCTCTGTGGGAGGCGTATCGTCATCGTCCTGCCTTTCCCCCCAGCCACGCACCAGTGATGGACCCGAGCTGCGTTGGGTGCCACCCCGCTGTGACCATGCTTCATCCTCATCCTCCTCCACCTCCTCCTCATCCTCGTCCTCCAGTAGTGGGCCCTGGCTGGCCACATTTGTACCTGGCCTCTGCTGTTGCCAAAAACCTCCCTCTGAGTCACTTCGAAGAGACTGGCCTGAAAGTGCTAAAAATGACCCCTCTTCCTCCTCCTCCTCCTCCTCCTCCTGGGCCACCTCCTCTTCCATCATCGCCCTAAGTGTTTTCTCAAGGAGACATAGAAGTGGTATTGTAACGCTGATAACGGTGTCATCGCCACTGGCCATGTTGGTGGAGTACTCGAAACAGCGCAACAGGGCACACAGGTCTCGCATGGAGGCCCAGTCATTGGTGGTGAAGTGGTGCTGTTCTGTAGTGCGACTGACCCGTGCGTGCTGCAGCTGAAACTCCACTATGGCCTGCTGCTGCTCGCACAGTCTGTCCAGCATGTGCAAGGTGGAGTTCCACCTGGTGGGCACGTCGCATATGAGGCGGTGAGCGGGAAGGCCGAAGTTACGCTGTAGCGCAGACAGGCGAGCAGCAGCAGGATGTGAACGCCGGAAGCGCGAACAGACGGCCCGCACTTTATGCAGCAGCTCTGACATGTCGGGGTAGTTGTGAATGAACTTCTGCACCACCAAATTCAGCACATGCACCAAGCAAGGGATGTGCGTCAAATTGGCTAGTCCCAGAGCTGCAACGAGATTTCGCCCATTATCACACACCACCAGGCCGGGCTTGAGGCTCACCGGCAGCAACCACTCGTCGGTCTGTTGTTCTATACCCCGCCACAACTCCTGTGCGGTGTGGGGCCTGTCCCCCAAACATATGAGTTTCAGAATGGCCTGCTGACGTTTACCCCGGGCTGTGCTGAAGTTGGTGGTGAAGGTGTGTGGCTGACTGGATGAGCAGGTGGAAGAAGAGGAGGAGGAAGCCGAGAAGGAGGAGGTGGCAACAGGAGGCAAAGAATGTTGCCCTGCGATCCTTGGCGGCGGAAGGACGTGCGCCAAACAGCTCTCCGCCTGGGGCCCAGCTGCCACTACATTTACCCAGTGTGCAGTTAGGGAGATATAGCGTCCCTGGCCGTGCTTACTGGTCCACGTATCTGTGGTTAGGTGGACCTTGCCACAGATGGCGTTGCGCAGTGCACACTTGATTTTATCGGATACTTGGTTGTGCAGGGAAGGCACGGCTCTCTTGGAGAAGTAGTGCCGGCTGGGAACAACATACTGTGGGACAGCAAGCGACATGAGCTGTTTGAAGCTGTCTGTGTCCACCAGCCTAAATGACAGCATTTCATAGGCCAGTAGTTTAGAAATGCTGGCATTCAGGGCCAGGGATCGAGGGTGGCTAGGTGGGAATTTACGCTTTCTATCAAATGTTTGTGAGATGGAGAGCTGAACGCTGGCGTGTGACATGGTTGAGACGCTTGGTGACGGAGGTGGTGGTGGTGGTGTTGGTGGTACATCCCCTGTTTGCTGGGCGGCAGGTGCCAACGTTCCTCCAGAGGCGGAGGAAGAGGCCGAGGCGGCAGCAGCAGAATAGGCCGAGGCGGCAGCAGCAGAAGAGGTAGCAGGGGGAGCCTGAGTGACTTCCTTGGTTTTAAGGTGTTTACTCCACTGCAGTTCATGCTTTGCATGCAGGTGCCTGGTCATGCAGGTTGTGCTCAGGTTCAGAACGTTAATGCCTCGCTTCAGGCTCTGATGGCACAGCGTGCAAACCACTCGGGTCTTGTCGTCAGCACATTGTTTGAAGAAGTGCCATGCCAGGGAACTCCTTGAAGCTGCCTTTGGGGTGCTCGGTCCCAGATGGCGGCGGTCAGTAGCAGGCGGAGTCTCTTGGCGGCGGGTGTTCTGCTTTTGCCCACTGCTCCCTCTTTTGCTACGCTGTTGGCTCGGTCTCACCACTGCCTCTTCCTCCGAACTGTGAAAGTCAGTGGCACGACCTTCATTCCATGTGGGGTCTAGGACCTCATCGTGCCCTGCATCGTCTTCCACCCAGTCTTGATCCCTGACCTCCTGTTCAGTCTGCACACTGCAGAAAGACGCAGCAGTTGGCACCTGTGTTTCGTCATCATCAGAGACATGCTGAGGTGGTATTCCCATGTCCTCATCATCAGGAAACATAAGTGGTTGTGCGTCAGTGCATTCTATGTCTTTCACCGCTGGGGAAGGGCTAGGTGGATGCCCTTGGGAAACCCTGCCAGCGGAGTCTTCAAACAGCATAAGAGACTGCTGCATAACTTGAGGCTGAGACAGTTTCCCTGGTATGCATGGGGGTGATGTGACAGACTGATGGGGTTGGTTTTCAGGCGCCATCTGTGCGCTTTCTGCAGAAGACTGGGTGGGAGATAATGTGAACGTGCTGGATCCACTGTCGGCCACCCAATTGACTAATGCCTGTACCTGCTCAGGCCTTACCATCCTTAGAACGGCATTGGGCCCCACCATATATCGCTGTAAATTCTGGCGGCTACTGGGACCTGAGGTAGTTGGTACACTAGGACGTGTGGATGTGGCAGAACGGCCACGTCCTCTCCCAGCACCAGAGGGTCCACTAACACCACCACGACCATGTCCACGTCCGCGTCCCTTACTAGATGTTTTTCTCATTGTTATGGTTCACCACAACAACAAATATATTATTTGGCCCAATGTATTGTATTCAAATTCAGCGGGATATAAATTTGAGGCCTAGTATTTAGGCGCTGGGTGACCGGTATGGATTTAGTGACAGAATTAGACTTGGAAATGCACAGAAGCGTGTGTGTGAAGTTATTCTGAATGACCCTATGTGCACCTTCAATATGATCTACCCTTTTAGGGATAGATTTCAAATAGCTCTGATATAGCAGAAACGACTAAATTATGAAATTGCTAAATTGGGAATTGTATTTCAACCCAGAACAAAAAATGTGCTTTGACGGACACTAAATAACTTTCCCAGCCACAACAGGACAGCGGTAACGAGAGATTTAGCGGGATATAAATTTGAGGCCTAGTATTTAGGCGCTGGGTGACAGGTATGGGTTTAGTGACAGAATTAGATTTGGAAATGCACAGTAGCGGGTGTGTGAAGTTATTCTGAATGACCCTATGTGCACCTTGAATATTATATACCCTTTTAGGGATAGATTTCAAATAGCTCTGATATAGCAGAAACCACTAAATTATGAAATTGCTAAATTGGGAATTGTATTTCAACCCAGAACAAGAAATGTGCTTGAACGGACACTAAATAACTCGCCCAGCTACAGCACTAGGGACAGATTTAGCGGGATATAAATTTGAGGCCTAGTATTTAGGCGCTGGGTGACAGGTATGGGTTTAGTGCCAGAATTAGACTTGGAAATACACAGTAGCGGGTGTGTGTGAAGTTATTCTGAATGACCCAATGTGCACCTTGAATATTATATACCCTTTTAGGGATAGATTTCAAATAGCTCTGATATAGCAGAAACCACTAAATTATGAAATTGCTAAATTGGGAATTGTATTTCAACCCAGAACAAGAAATGTGCTTGAACGGACACTAAATAACTCGCCCAGCTACAGCACTAAGGACAGATTTAGCGGGATATAAATTTGAGGCCTAGTATTTAGGCGCTGGGTGACAGGTATGGGTTTAGTGCCAGAATTAGACTTGGAAATACACAGTAGCGGGTGTGTGTGAAGTTATTCTGAATGACCCAATGTGCACCTTGAATATTATATACCCTTTTAGGGATAGATTTCAAATAGCTCTGATATAGCAGAAACCACTAAATTATGAAATTGCTAAATTGGGAATTGTATTTCAACCCAGAACAAGAAATGTGCTTGAACGGACACTAAATAACTCGCCCAGCTACAGCACTAAGGACAGATTTAGCGGGATATAAATTTGAGGCCTAGTATTTAGGCGCTGGGTGACAGGTATGGGTTTAGTGCCAGAATTAGACTTGGAAATACACAGTAGCGGGTGTGTGTGAAGTTATTCTGAATGACCCAATGTGCACCTTGAATATTATATACCCTTTTAGGGATAGATTTCAAATAGCTCTGATATAGCAGAAACCACTAAATTATGAAATTGCTAAATTGGGAATTGTATTTCAACCCAGAACAAGAAATGTGCTTGAACGGACACTAAATAACTCGCCCAGCTACAGCACTAAGGACAGATTTAGCGGGATATAAATTTGAGGCCTAGTATTTAGGCGCTGGGTGACAGGTATGGGTTTAGTGCCAGAATTAGACTTGGAAATACACAGTAGCGGGTGTGTGTGAAGTTATTCTGAATGACCCAATGTGCACCTTGAATATTATATACCCTTTTAGGGATAGATTTCAAATAGCTCTGATATAGCAGAAACCACTAAATTATGAAATTGCTAAATTGGGAATTGTATTTCAACCCAGAACAAGAAATGTGCTTGAACGGACACTAAATAACTCGCCCAGCTACAGCACTAAGGACAGATTTAGCGGGATATAAATTTGAGGCCTAGTATTTAGGCGCTGGGTGACAGGTATGGGTTTAGTGCCAGAATTAGACTTGGAAATACACAGTAGCGGGTGTGTGTGAAGTTATTCTGAATGACCCAATGTGCACCTTGAATATTATATACCCTTTTAGGGATAGATTTCAAATAGCTCTGATATAGCAGAAACCACTAAATTATGAAATTGCTAAATTGGGAATTGTATTTCAACCCAGAACAAGAAATGTGCTTGAACGGACACTAAATAACTCGCCCAGCTACAGCACTAAGGACAGATTTAGCGGGATATAAATTTGAGGCCTAGTATTTAGGCGCTGGGTGACAGGTATGGGTTTAGTGCCAGAATTAGACTTGGAAATACACAGTAGCGGGTGTGTGTGAAGTTATTCTGAATGACCCAATGTGCACCTTGAATATTATATACCCTTTTAGGGATAGATTTTAAATAGCTCTGATATAGCAGAAACCACTAAATTATGAAATTGCTAAATTGGGAATTGTATTTCAACCCAGAACAAGAAATGTGCTTGAACGGACACTAAATAACTCGCCCAGCTACAGCACTAAGGACAGATTTAGCGGGATATAAATTTGAGGCCTAGTATTTAGGCGCTGGGTGACAGGTATGGGTTTAGTGCCAGAATTAGACTTGGAAATACACAGTAGCGGGTGTGTGTGAAGTTATTCTGAATGACCCAATGTGCACCTTGAATATTATATACCCTTTTAGGGATAGATTTCAAATAGCTCTGATATAGCAGAAACCACTAAATTATGAAATTGCTAAATTGGGAATTGTATTTCAACCCAGAACAAGAAATGTGCTTGAACGGACACTAAATAACTCGCCCAGCTACAGCACTAAGGACAGATTTAGCGGGATATAAATTTGAGGCCTAGTATTTAGGCGCTGGGTGACAGGTATGGGTTTAGTGCCAGAATTAGACTTGGAAATACACAGTAGCGGGTGTGTGTGAAGTTATTCTGAATGACCCAATGTGCACCTTGAATATTATATACCCTTTTAGGGATAGATTTCAAATAGCTCTGATATAGCAGAAACCACTAAATTATGAAATTGCTAAATTGGGAATTGTATTTCAACCCAGAACAAGAAATGTGCTTGAACGGACACTAAATAACTCGCCCAGCTACAGCACTAAGGACAGATTTAGCGGGATATAAATTTGAGGCCTAGTATTTAGGCGCTGGGTGACAGGTATGGGTTTAGTGCCAGAATTAGACTTGGAAATACACAGTAGCGGGTGTGTGTGAAGTTATTCTGAATGACCCAATGTGCACCTTGAATATTATATACCCTTTTAGGGATAGATTTCAAATAGCTCTGATATAGCAGAAACCACTAAATTATGAAATTGCTAAATTGGGAATTGTATTTCAACCCAGAACAAGAAATGTGCTTGAACGGACACTAAATAACTCGCCCAGCTACAGCACTAAGGACAGATTTAGCGGGATATAAATTTGAGGCCTAGTATTTAGGCGCTGGGTGACAGGTATGGGTTTAGTGCCAGAATTAGACTTGGAAATACACAGTAGCGGGTGTGTGTGAAGTTATTCTGAATGACCCAATGTGCACCTTGAATATTATATACCCTTTTAGGGATAGATTTCAAATAGCTCTGATATAGCAGAAACCACTAAATTATGAAATTGCTAAATTGGGAATTGTATTTCAACCCAGAACAAGAAATGTGCTTGAACGGACACTAAATAACTCGCCCAGCTACAGCACTAAGGACAGATTTAGCGGGATATAAATTTGAGGCCTAGTATTTAGGCGCTGGGTGACAGGTATGGGTTTAGTGCCAGAATTAGACTTGGAAATACACAGTAGCGGGTGTGTGTGAAGTTATTCTGAATGACCCAATGTGCACCTTGAATATTATATACCCTTTTAGGGATAGATTTCAAATAGCTCTGATATAGCAGAAACCACTAAATTATGAAATTGCTAAATTGGGAATTGTATTTCAACCCAGAACAAGAAATGTGCTTGAACGGACACTAAATAACTCGCCCAGCTACAGCACTAAGGACAGATTTAGCGGGATATAAATTTGAGGCCTAGTATTTAGGCGCTGGGTGACAGGTATGGGTTTAGTGCCAGAATTAGACTTGGAAATACACAGTAGCGGGTGTGTGTGAAGTTATTCTGAATGACCCAATGTGCACCTTGAATATTATATACCCTTTTAGGGATAGATTTCAAATAGCTCTGATATAGCAGAAACCACTAAATTATGAAATTGCTAAATTGGGAATTGTATTTCAACCCAGAACAAGAAATGTGCTTGAACGGACACTAAATAACTCGCCCAGCTACAGCACTAAGGACAGATTTAGCGGGATATAAATTTGAGGCCTAGTATTTAGGCGCTGGGTGACAGGTATGGGTTTAGTGCCAGAATTAGACTTGGAAATACACAGTAGCGGGTGTGTGTGAAGTTATTCTGAATGACCCAATGTGCACCTTGAATATTATATACCCTTTTAGGGATAGATTTCAAATAGCTCTGATATAGCAGAAACCACTAAATTATGAAATTGCTAAATTGGGAATTGTATTTCAACCCAGAACAAGAAATGTGCTTGAACGGACACTAAATAACTCGCCCAGCTACAGCACTAAGGACAGATTTAGCGGGATATAAATTTGAGGCCTAGTATTTAGGCGCTGGGTGACAGGTATGGGTTTAGTGCCAGAATTAGACTTGGAAATACACAGTAGCGGGTGTGTGTGAAGTTATTCTGAATGACCCAATGTGCACCTTGAATATTATATACCCTTTTAGGGATAGATTTCAAATAGCTCTGATATAGCAGAAACCACTAAATTATGAAATTGCTAAATTGGGAATTGTATTTCAACCCAGAACAAGAAATGTGCTTGAACGGACACTAAATAACTCGCCCAGCTACAGCACTAAGGACAGATTTAGCGGGATATAAATTTGAGGCCTAGTATTTAGGCGCTGGGTGACAGGTATGGGTTTAGTGCCAGAATTAGACTTGGAAATACACAGTAGCGGGTGTGTGTGAAGTTATTCTGAATGACCCAATGTGCACCTTGAATATTATATACCCTTTTAGGGATAGATTTCAAATAGCTCTGATATAGCAGAAACCACTAAATTATGAAATTGCTAAATTGGGAATTGTATTTCAACCCAGAACAAGAAATGTGCTTGAACGGACACTAAATAACTCGCCCAGCTACAGCACTAGGGACAGATTTAGCGGGATATAAATTTGAGGCCTAGTATTTAGGCGCTGGGTGACAGGTATGGGTTTAGTGCCAGAATTAGACTTGGAAATACACAGTAGCGGGTGTGTGTGAAGTTATTCTGAATGACCCAATGTGCACCTTGAATATTATATACCCTTTTAGGGATAGATTTCAAATAGCTCTGATATAGCAGAAACCACTAAATTATGAAATTGCTAAATTGGGAATTGTATTTCAACCCAGAACAAGAAATGTGCTTGAACGGACACTAAATAACTCGCCCAGCTACAGCACTAAGGACAGATTTAGCGGGATATAAATTTGAGGCCTAGTATTTAGGCGCTGGGTGACCGGTATGGATTTAGTGACAGAATTAGACTGGGATATGGCCAAAAAATAAACAGACTATTGCTGGTTAAATGCACTTGGTGTGACAGCTTCACCCTGATGTAGGCTTTAGCCAAAAAACAACCACACCATTGAGGGTTAAATGCACTTGGTGACAGGCGCAGCTTGCCCCTGATTTAGTATATGGCCAAAAAATGAACAGACTATTGCTGGTTAAATGCACTTGGTGTGACAGCTTCACCCTGATGTAGGCTTTAGCCAAAAAACAACCACACCATTGAGGGTTAAATGCACTTGGTGACAGGCGCAGCTTGCCCCTGATTTTGTATATGGCCAAAAATGAACAGACTATTGCTGGTTAAATGCACTTGGTGTGACAGCTTCACCCTGATGTAGGCTTTAGCCAAAAAACAACCACACCATTGAGGGTTAAATGCACTTGGTCGCAGCTTGTGCTGGCGCACCACAAGACACAAAATGGCCGCCGATCACCCCAGAAAAATGTGACTGACAAACGGTCTGGGCAGCCTAAAAACAGTGAGCAATTGAGGATCAGCAGCTCAATGATCCACAGCTGCAGATCGATCAGTTAATCAAGTCCTTTGGAGGAGTTAATCTGCCTAATCTCGCCCTACTGTCGCAGCCGCAACCTCTCCCTACGCTAATCAGAGCAGAGTGACGGGCGGCGCTATGTGACTCCAGCTTAAATAGAGGCTGGGTCACATGGTGCTCTGGCCAATCACAGCCATGCCAATAGTAGGCATGGCTGTGATGGCCTCTTGGGGCAAGTAGTATGACGCTTGTTGATTGGCTGCTTTGCAGCCTTTCAAAAAGCGCCAAGAAAGCGTCACAAAAGCGCGAAGAAAGCGACGAACACCCGAACCCGAACCCGGAAAACCCTTTTTTTTTTTTTT